>NC_091284.1:345111267-345421184 GCF_032444005.1 Ranitomeya imitator | reverse complement strand
TATCCCGGTCTCCTGGGCGTCACAGGTGTTTGTAGTATGATTTCAGAAAATCCTACTATGTATTCTGTGGATAGTATAGCCCAATGTACTGCCAACAGATTCCTCACACAATCATCAAATCCTATTTCTTAACAATCTCGATAGGTATCCAACAGGAACCCATTTTCCATGCCTCTCCTGTAGCAATACAGCCATAATTGCTATCACAGAGGCGTGAACCTGCAAAGCAAAAGGTAGATCTGGGTTTGGATTGCTCAGAGCAGGTGCTTGAGTGAGGCTGATTTTCAACCTGACAAAGGACCCTTCATGATCTCCCATTAATTCCAATGGATCAGCTTCCCTTTTTTCACCTTTGAGGAGTTCATAGAGGGGTTTTGCTTTTTCAGCAAATCTCTCAATGAAATCTTTGCAAGATTCAACTAGTCCCAAGAACTGTCTCAGAGCTGTTTTTGTGTTTGGCCTTGGCAATTTCCTTATAGTCTCACACCTGTTGGGGTCAGGAATTTTTCCTCCCTTTGAAATTATTACACCCAAAAATGACACAGATTCTCTCATCAATTTAGGATTACGCTTAAGGCCTGACTTCTCAAGAATGGTTAACAGTTCACTCAACAATGCATAGTGTTGTTCTTTTGTATCAGTTTGGAGCAGAATATCATCTACATATCATCTACATACTGTATGATACAATCAGGTTCTGAGAAATGTGACAAAATTTCAACCATACACTTATGGAAGTAAGTAGAACTAGCCTTGAATCCTTGTGGCAACCGACAAAATGTTAATTGTTTCCCTTGGAATGTAAATGCAAATTTGTATTGACCATCAGGGTGTAAAGGAATGGAGAAATATCTATTTGAGATGTCTATTAATGAAAACACCGTGGAGGAGGGTTTGAGTGCTGTCATCGTGTCAGGCATTTTGGCAACCACATTAGTGACAGGAGGGGTACACTTGTTTAAAGCTCTGTAGTCCAATGTTGGATGCCAACCATTTGGTTTCTTAACTGGCCATAGGGGCGCATTATTGATGGATTGGCATTCTCTGATTACATTTTGAATTAGTAAATCATCAAGTATTCTCTTAATGTATGGGACTGACTCTGGTGGTATTTTATACTGTCTCTGGGGAGGGGGATCAGGACCCTCTACCATCACCACCATGTTAGACACTTTGCCACATTGGGTTTTTGAATTTGCCCACATATTGTTATGCTGCCACAAGATCTCAGCCAATGTTTCATCATCTGTTCTCAAAAGCATAGCTGGATCTAAAGATTCTGCACCTTTGATTGAATCAATGCCAAAATTGTCAGTAACCATCTTTAAACAGCCTCTATACAGTGATCCTCTCCACAACATCCAGTTCCACAAATCCACAATAAGTCCATGTTACTTCATAACATCTGACCCAATAATGGTACCTTCATGTGTTGGTGAAAGATATAAGCCATGCTCAACACATTGTTACTGGCAAAGATTGCACTGAAGATACTAATTGTCCTCCAAAACCTCTCAGGAAAATCTGTTTACCACTAAGATCTATTTTCAAATCCAGATTAGTTAAACTGACAGCAGCACCTGTATCCAGTAAGATGTTTGTAGGATGGCCCCCTACCGTACCCTGAATACGGGGTCTCCTGCCCTTGTCCCTGCTAAGCTGACTCACTAGGGACAACACTGGGGCCTGACATCCCTATTGTTTTACATAAGGATTTGTTGGAGATGGGATCTTTAATTCCTCTGGCTTTCCTGCCATTGCCTTTCCAATCTTCCTCAGCTCTTCCAGAAGTGGGCCATATAATGTAACTTCAGGAAGACTATTGTAAAAACCCTGCTGGCATCACTACATGGCCTCCCATCGCCGACCTGCATTACACTCAACTCACTCACTTCTCTGGGCCATCTTGTGACTTCTCTCTGCTGCCAGCTCCATGCTGTGTGCCATGCTCTGTCTGTGTGCATAGGGGGGCGGCGCCGGCAACTCCTGTGTCTTATTGAGTCTGTGTGCACCTTGCTAAGGTGTCCCCGGCCAATTGCCATGAGGCTTCCTGTATTTAAGAGATCCCCACCAATTGGTGGGGCCTGTGCAACTTACTCTCTCAGTCAGTTCTTACCTGCAGAGGTGCCAGGCCCTGTCTCTTTTACTCTCGTGTCCGTCACCCAGGGGGGGTGTTGTACCCTAGTCTGTGTCCTTTGTAGCCACCCAGTGGGGCTTAGTACCCTGGCCAATGTCCTTGCGTAGCTACCCAGAGGGGCTAGGTACCCTGGCCTATGTCCGCCACCCAGAAGGGCGTTGTACCCTGGCTTGTGTCCATGTCTCTGTGCCTTGGCCTGTTCCTGACTTAGTCTTAGCCTAGTCCTGTTCCTGTGTCCGTTTATATCTCTGCCTTGGTTTCCTTTCCCTGCTGTGCGCACTCTGTGTCTTGCTTTGCTCTGCTTTCGGCTCCGCTCTCTGCGACCTGGCTTTGCTCTCAGCTCTGCACCCTGTGTTTTGCTCTGCACTCTGACTTTGTTATGCCTCAGCTCTGCACTTTGTGGCTTTGCTCTCAGCTCTGCACTCTGTGGCTTTGCTCTCAGCTCTGCACTCTGTGTCTTGCTCTGCTCTCAGCTCTGCATTCTGTGGCTTTGCTCTCAGCTCTGCTCTCTGTAGCTTTGCTCTGCACTCTGACCTTGCTCTGCACTCTGTGGCTTTGCTCTGTGGCTCCGCTCAGCTCTCGCTTTGCGGCTCCGCTCCTTGTGGTTCTACCTGGCTCCGCTCCTTGCGGTTCTACGCCTCCTGCTCTTGGCTTCGCCTCCTGCGTTTCTGCACTTGGCTCCTCCTCCTGGCTCCGCCTCCTGCATCTCTGTTCTTGGCTCTAGCTCCTGTGCTTTTGCTCTGCATCTGCTCTTGCGGTCTTTCTCTTCCTATTCATAAGTCCTCCTGTCTGAACAGGTTCTTACCTGTTTTACATATCAGCCTGCAGACCGGTCCATACCGGTTCTTCCAGTGTACCAGCTTAGTCCTTCTGTCCTGCCAGAGAGTCACCTCTACCTGCCTGCCAGAAAGCCAGCCGTGCCTGCCTGACAGTGTCTCTGTAGTACCCGTACCTGCCTGCCAGAGAGCCAGCCATACCCACCTGCCAGTGTCTCTGTTGTACCCGTCCGCCTGCCTGTGTCCCAGCCATGCCCGCCTGCCAGAGTACCAGCCATGTCCGCTTGCCTGTTTATGTTCCATTCCCCGGTGGGATCAGCAGCCACAGCCAGACACCACCCTGGAGTGGTACCTGGTAGCTTCCTATTGCACAAGTCTGACCTCACCATCAGAGGCTCCAGCGAACACCTAGGAAGCTACTTAGTTACGCCCCTTCCAGGAAAGTTAGGTCTGTGGTCTAGGGGGGCCACATCCACGCACGCCCGCGCAAACCAGTCTGGGCACGAGCGTGACAGTTTGCACAGGCCATGGTTCCCGCTGAGTCCCATGTCCTTTCGTTCTCGGAGCAAGATGCACCAATCATTGTCTCTGATGCCATCTTTAATAAACTTTTGTCCTATGAAAAGCAAGCTCCTGTGGATCCGCCAAGGTACTATGGGGATCTGAAGCAGTGCCATGTGTTCCTGGAGCAGTGTATGCAGAACTTCGAATGGTATGCTTCTGCTTTCCCCTCTGATCTGTTCAAGGTTGGATACATAATGTCCTACATAGCAGGAGATGCTTTGCTACGGATCAACCCCTTCTTTGAAGCAGGGGATCTCATCATCACGGACTTGGAGGCCTTCCTGGCAGCCTTCCGTAAAGTCTTCGATGTGCCTACCTCTGCGTCTCCTGAAAAGTCTTTCCATCCAAGCTCGCAGAGACGGTCCAGACGAAAGAAACCTGTGGGTAAACCGTCAGTACCGTCCATGACCGTCCAAGACTCACCTGTTCCACAACCTGCCGAAGCGGCCACCCGAGCAAGATCCAAGAGGTCTAATAAAAGGGGGCTGGCAAATCTTCAGCCTGAATCTGGTGCCGAGATTGAAATACTGTATCCCTGTGGTTGTAAATAACATTCAGATGGTCTCTGCCATGTGAAGCCTGTACTCTAAAACCCTGGACCAGTAGGAGAGGCTGCCCCTGGCGAGAGTACTTCCTCTCCATCAAAGTTAATGACTGTTTCTCTGCCTTCTGTGAGCTTTGGTGTGTTTAAGCCTCCTGTCATACGGAGTCGGTGTATGGTTTCCGTTCTACAGCTCCAGAACCCGGTGTGGGCGTTGTCTGATAATAGCCGAGCCCTGCTAAAGAGCAGTCAAGTCCTGCAAGGACAACTACAGCTCCAAGTTGGAGCCTTATACACGAAGAAGTTTGTTTTCCGTATGCTGTCTGTTATGCCCATGGGTCATTCTGAGCCAAGGACTCTACCACCCGCTCTGGTCAAGAGTTCCAGTAAAGTGCTTCATTTGAACTTACCCAGTCTTGAGAAGTGTCTGGTTCCCATGCGTCAAAGACAGTTAGCAGTGTTATCTTCTTCTTCAGCTGGTCTGCTAGTCATCGAGTCAAGGTGTGCTGACGTCACCGAAGATGGGGAAGCGGTGATGATGTCTCCACACATCTCCAGTGACTATACCAGTAAACAGTTAGTCGCCGAGTCAAGGTGTGCTGATGTCACCGAAGATGGGGAAGGGATGGCGATCTCTCCATACATATCCAACGACTATACCTGTAATCTGTTCCAAGGAACATCCCCGCCGTTTGGACGATTTCTTCTGGATAACGGGCAGAAGATGGTTCCTATGTGTATACCTTCAGCGTCCTTGTGGCCGGCTGGTGAAGATTTCAAAACAGAAGTTTGTTCACCTCAATTTTTCTCTGACCCAGTGGAGGTGTTGTTCTCCACACTCATCTCTAATGACTTTTCCTGTGTTCAGTATCCAAGAACTTCTCTGCTGCCTGTTGGGCAGAAGTTGAACCCCGTGGGAGAGTTTCCAGTTTCCAAGTGTCTGGCTGGTGAAGATGTTAAGACAGCAGCATTCAAGTCCCTGTTACGTATTCCATCTTTAGGGGTAATTAGTCCTACGGCTGTGACGAGGTGTCTAGGTGTGTTAGGTACACTCCACGGCTACTTCTAGTTGCGGTGTTAAGTTCAGGATTGCGGTCAGTACAGTGGCCATCATCTCCAGTGAAAGTTCTCATGCAGCTCCAAAGTCACCGGATCATAACAGGCTTCGTACCCTGGCCTATGTCCGTCACCCAGAGGGGCATTGTACCCTGGCTTGTGTCCATGTCTCTGTGCCTTTTCCTGTTCCTGACTTTGTCTTAGCCTAGTCCTGTTCCTGTGTCCGTTTATATCCCTGCCTTGGTTTCCTTTTCCTGCTGTACGTACTCTGTGTCTTGCTTTTCTCTGCTTTCAGCTCAGCACTCTGCGACCTGGCTTTGCTCTCAGCTCTGCACTCTGTGTCTTGCTCTGCACTCTGACTTTGTTCTGCTCTCAGCTCTGCACTTTGTGGCTTTGCTCTCAGCTCTGCACTCTGTGTCTTGCTCTGCTCTCAGCTCTGCACTCTGTGGCTTTGCTCTCAGCTCTGCTCTCTGTAGCTTTGCTCTGCACTCTGACCTTGCTCTGCACTCTGTGGCTTTGCTCTGCGGCTCCGCTCAGCTCTCGCTCTGCGGCTCCGCTCCTTGTGGTTCTACCTGGCTCGGCTCCCTGCGGTTCTACGCCTCCTGCTCTTGGCTCCGCCTCCTGCACTTCTGCACTTGGCTCCGCCTCCTGCGTTTCTGCACTTGGCTCCGCCTCCTGCGTTTCTGCACTTGGCTCTAGCTCCTGTGCTTTTGCTCTGCACCCGCTTTTGCGGTATTTCTCTTCCTATTCATAAGTCCTCCTGTCTGAACAGGTTCTTACCTGTTTTACATACCAGCCTGCAGACCGGTCCATACCGGTTCTTCCAGTGCACCAGCCTTGTCCTCCTGTCCTGCCAGAGAGCCACCCGTACCTGCTTGCCAGAGAGCCAGCTGTGCCCACCTGCCAGTGTCTCTATAGTACCCGTACCTGCCTGCCAGAGAGCCAGCCGTACCTGCCTGCCAGTGTCTCTGTTGTTCCCGTAAGCCTGCCTGTGTCCCAGCCGTGCCCGCCTGCCAGAGTGCCAGCCGTGCCCACTTGCCTGTCTACGTTCCGTGCCCCGGTGGGATCAGCAGCCACAGCCAGACATCACCCTGGAGTGGTACCTGGTCACTTCCTATTGCACAAGTCTGACCTCACCATCAGAGGCTCCAGTGAACACCAATGAAGCTACTTAGTCATGCACCTTCCAGGGAAGTTTGGTCTGTGGTCCAGTGGGGCCACACCCCCGCACGCCCGCGCCAACCAGTCTAGGTGCGAGCGTGGCAACTATGCTCTCCATTACTTGCATTTGGTTCTTGTTTTTATTTTGCTTCCTATCAAAAGAAGGTCTATTGTTGATAATTCTTTTACTACTTCTGCACATTCTTTCATAGTGTGACCTGTGTATCCACATCTATAATATTTCCCAACAAACCTTACTTTGCCTTCATGTTTGACTAACTCTGACATTCTCTTTTGGGGCTTGTTGTCATGACTTGTGTTCTGAATCCAATCCTGTGTCCAATATATATACAAAGGCTTGGTAGGAATTTGCATTCCTCAAGACAACTTTTGTTGGATAGTCAACAAAGGTGCATTTGTAAGCCATTGAATATAGAAAACTGTTATCATCAGGAGACATGTCACGGCAGTTATAGGTAGAACGATATAATATCAAATATTCACTGCAGAAAATAATTGGATCATCTCCTCTATTCAGTATTGCATTTTCTAAGGCATTAGTACCTCTCGCATCTCGTCCTCCCATGACTCTCTTTAATTCCTCCATTCTGTCACTAGCATTTCCCCAATTGCATTCAAGATCTGCAGACAATCCTTTGTGATATCCTAGAGGAGGCTGCAACTTTTCACAGAGTTGGGATGGGAGCCATACCCGAAGTAATGCACACGCAGCCCTATTACCTAGATTGTATTGTGTCACTACAGCCTCTAGCCTATTGTAGAGACTAATGGCTCATGCGCTTGTGTCAAATTTCCCTAATATCTGGCATAGGTTTGTTTTTTCTTGTATGGTGAGTGTTGTGCAATGTACTTGATTGCTGCTATTTAACAGCGAATTCTCCCTTATTTGTCTCAATCTACCTGACTCAGGAGTAAAGAGAGAGGAACTCTGATTTGGGTTACCTTCAGGGCTATCAGCAGTGCATACAGGCTGCTCCTCCCCCTTGTCCAGTCTCTTTCCTCCTGGTCATTAGATTTGCACATTTGATTACAGCAATTCACTTTAGTACTTTCCTGTGATTTCAAAGACATATTATCATGTTCTTTTAGTTCCAGTTTGACATTAGCATCATGCAACTGATTTCGAAATATTGTCATAACATCATTATACTTTGCTTCCTTTTCTTCTAGCAAAGCAATTCGCTGTTCCCTAAGTTTACATCTTTCCTTATACTCCTCGAGCTTATCTTCTAACTCACAATTTTGGTAAATCATATTGTTGTCACGCCGCCTCCTCTGCCGCCGGTTGCCCCTCCTTCTCTGCCGCCTCCTGCACCCGCTTATACTTACCTGTCCCCGGCATCCCGGCGCGGCTCTCCTGCAGCGTCCTCTATCCAGTGCTCGCTCCTGACCTCTGCTGGACTTCTGGCGTGCGCACGTCAGGTTCTCTTCTGTGCGTGCGCACCTCTAACCTCTTCTGGCTCCTTCTGTCCGGTCCTCTCTATCGTCTCTGCATCTCACCCCTGTGCCTGATGATCACTTGTGTCTCTCTAGTGCTCCAGGCCGCACGTGTGTTCAGTGCATCTACTTTTCTCTGATTTTGTGCTCCGCTTTCTCTCCGCAGAACCTCTCAGTACGCGACAATCCTGGCAGTTCCTGTGCTCCTGCAGTCCCCGTCGCTCTTCTGTTTCTGTGCTCCCGCAATCCCTGTGTCTCTGCAGTCCCTGTGCTTCAGCAGTTCCAGCCTCCCTGTGGTCCCTGTGTCTCCCCTGTGCTCCAGTAGTCCCTGTCTCCCAGCGGTCTCTGTTTTTCTACAGTCCTGAGTCCCTGTGGAACTCCGTCTGTCCTTTGTCTCTTCCGTTCCCACCAGTCTTAGTTTCTCTCTACTCCTCACGGTCCTGACTCTCCGTTCTTTTCTCCCATTTTTCTCACCTTGGTCCCTCCGGCTTCCGTGGCGATAGTCCCTCACGGTCCTGCCCATAACTCTCCCTGTATAGGGGGAGGTCTATCTGGTCAGCTCGCCCGTGGGGGGATCGTTGTCACGGTCTTGTGGGTCCACTCATTCTACCTTGGTTTCCTCACAATTGTCTACCTCATCCCTTAGATTTCCACATTCACAACTTTGATCTTCAGCACTAGCAATAGCCATACTGACTTCCTGTTCAATTTTGTCCACCTCACCTCTCAATTGAGCTTTCTCTGAATACCAACGCAATTCCTTTTGTTCTGCAATTCCTTTAATTTTCAACAACATACACAAAAAATTTGCTAACTTCTCTTTCTTTGTTTTCTTTTTCGAAAATGTACTCTTGTTCTCACTCTGCCCTTCACATTGTTTCATTAGGTCATTGAACTGATGTGTCAATGCATCATCTTCACAAGTATTAAACTGAGCAGAGGCATACTTTTCAATAAACTTACTGACTATTTCCATGTTAATTATTTCCAACTATTTTCACAGAAGGCAAACAAAAATAAACAAATCAACTTTCCAAACAGAAATTACAAATTTACGAAACACAACACAGAAACCAGTGAATATCACTTCACTAAACAGGGACTCAGATTGAATACAATCTTCCCTCAGGCAGTCACACTCCAATACTAGAGTTTTGTGACTTTACCAATATCTGACTGACAGTATCTCATGCACTTGATCAAATACAGATCCAAGATCCAGGCCAAGAGTGATCTCCTATTGAAGCATAAGGCTACTTCCCCTTAACATGAGATTTAGACTTTAACTTCTACAGTGCCTACAAGTAGTATTCAACCCCCTGCAGATTTAGCAGGTTTACACATTTGGAATTAACTTGGCATTGCGACATTTGGACTGTAGATCAGCCTGGAAGTGTGAAATGCACTGCAGCAAAAAAGAATGTTATTTCTTTGTTTATTTTTTTTTTAAATTGTGAAAAGTCTTTTCAGAGGGTCATTTATTATTCAACCCCTCAACCCACCAGAATTCTGTTTGGTTCCCCTAAAGTATTAAGAAGTAGTTCAGGCACAAAGAACAATGAGCTTCACATGTTTGGATTAATTATCTCTTTTTCCAGCCTTTTCTGACTATTTAAGACCCTCCCCAAACTTGTGAACAGCACTCATACATGGTCAACATGGGAAAGACAAAGGAGCATTCCAAGGCCATCAGAGACAAGATCGTGGAGGGTCACAAGGCTGGCAAGGGGTACAAAACCCTTTCCAAGGAGTTGGGCCTACCTGTCTCCACTGTTCGGAGCATCATCCGGAAGTGGAAGGCTTATGGAACTACTGTTAGCCTTCCTCGGCCTGGACAGCCTTTGAAAGTTTCCTCCCGTGCCGAGGCCAGGCTTGTCCGAAGAGTCAAGGCTAAACCAAGGACAACAAGGAAGGAGCTACGGGAAGATATCATGGCAGTGGGGATATTGGTTTCAGTCAATACCATAAGTAACGTACTCCACCTCAATGGTCTCCGTTCCAGACGAGCCCGTAAGGTACCTTTACTTTCAAAGCGTCATGTCAAAGCTCGTCTACAGTTTGATCACTTGTAGGACTCTGAGACTGACTGGTTCAAGGTTCTCTGGTCTGATGAGACCAAGATAGAGATCTTTGGTGCCAACCACACACGTGACGTTTGGAGACTGGATGGCACTGCATACGACCCCAAGAATACCATCCCTACAGTCAAGCATGGTGGTGGCAGCATCATGCTGTGGGGCTGTTTCTCAGCCAAGGGGCCTGGCCATCTGGTCCGCATCCATGGGAAGATGGATAGCACGGCCTACCTGGAGATTTTGGCCAAGAACCTCCGCTCCTCCATCAAGGATCTTAAGATGGGTCGTCATTTCATCTTCCAACAAGACAACGACCCAAAGCACACAGCCAAGAAAACCAAGGCCTGGTTCAAGAGGCAAAAAATCAAGGTGTTGCAGTGGTCTAGTCAGTCTCCTGACCTTAACCCAATTGAAAACTTGTGTAAGGAGCTCAAGATTAAAGTCCACATGAGACACCCAAAGAACCTAGATAACTTGGAGAAGATCTGCATGGAGGAGTGGGCCAAGATAACTCCAGAGACCTGTGCCGGCCTGATCAGGTCTTATAAAAGACGATTATTAGCTGTAATTGCAAACAAAGGTTATTCCACAAAATATTAAACCTAGGGGTTGAATATTAATTGACCCACACTTTTATGTTTAAAATTTATAAAAATTTAACTGAGCAACAAAACTTTTTGGTTGGTAAGATTTATGCATCTGTTAATAAATCCTGCTCTTGTTTGAAGTTTGAAGGCTCTAACTTATTTGCATCTTATTAAACCTGCTAAATCTGCAGGGGGTTGAATACTACTTGTAGGCATTGTAACTCACTTTCTTCTCAGAGATATCTGGTTTTATCCTTTAGATCTTATGAGAAACTCAATCAACAGGGTGCTATCCTAACTTTACCGGCAACAATTCAACAACATTTAAACAAATAAAGACATACCAATAGGCCTAAACTTAACAGAAAGACATTAATAAACAAAATATAATGCATGTATTAAATCTAATGTTTACCAATTAAGCGCGTCCGTTTATTGATGAAGAATATCACAGAACTTAGTCAATATCTCAGGCGTTCCAGTTTCCACAAACCAGCATGTCACTTGTTCACCAATACGATATTCTCCTTGGGTCTGTTTCCTTGAAGAAGGGTTTTCTTGTCTGGTCTTAAAATCGGATATTTTCAGGCACTTGGATGAAGCAGTTGGGAACTTCTTGGTTCTGCGTAGAATGTTGTTTTTCCACGATCCGCTGGGGTGCCAAATGTTGGAGGTAATTTCCCGTCCTGTATCCTGTCCTGAATATTTCCTATTTAATCAATAACTCAAGTTTAGGAAAATGATCGAGATATTTAATGACACGTAAAATAAGATAGTAATAAGACAATTTAAATAATTATATAACAATAAAAACCATTTCTGCAATGTCCTATAATTAGAGAAAATACCAATACAAATATCTTCAAGTATACTTAGCAATGATTCTTTATGGCAATAATGAGAGAGAGAGAGAGAGAGAGAGAGAGAGAAAGATGGCCTTGATTCTTCCTCCATTTATACCAATATTTCACATCCACACCCACATACAAGCCATGACTCCACCCTTGCTTCCGGTATCTTCTGTGGCAAATGTCCAATCATCTTCCGGCAATGTGAACATTGTCATTGGCTGCAGTAATCATCACCTTCCTGCAGATGGCATCCTCGTACTTGGGAAGAAAGTTCTTGTGTAAGACAGGTTCAACTCCATTTGGGCTAGCTCCAAGATGTCCATTTAAAGAACAATGGTTTGTCGCCCAAACACCACAGATTTGGGTACAAAATTCTTTACCATCACCCTCCCTAATATCTGGCATAGGTTTATTTTTTCTTGTATGCTGAGTGTTGTGCAATGTTCTTGAAGAACTATGGGGTGCATTATACTATGGGAAGTGAATTGTACTACATAGATGACTATGGCGGTGCAGTATACTATATGGAGCACTATGAAGAGTGTATTATACTATGTGAAGGACTATGGGAAGTGTATAATACTATATGGAGGACTGGGGAGTGTATTATACTATATGGAGGACTATGGGGCATATTATATTATATGGAGGGCTATGGGGTGTGCATTTTACAATATGGAGGACTGTGCTGCACATTATAATACACGGAGGACTATGGGGTGTATTATACTTAACAAGCAAAATGCTGCATATTCTTCGAGTTTTACTAAACAGGAGAACCACGAGTCAAAAATAGCCAAAGAGTTTACAAAAACATATAGTTTATTGAAAATTCTAATTTTCACATATAGCATACACAGTATAACCATATAGTAGATAATTAAAAGATTGTGACTACATCCATAGATACAGACAATGACCCAAAAACACAGTCCAGGACAGTAACAAACATAACCAATATTAGTAAATATGCAGTGAACGTACTGCTAACATATAAATATTGGTAACTGCTGATATATGGCGGCACAGCTCAATAGTATAAGCACATTGGTGGTGCTAATAAAGTCGCCATATACTTGTGTGCAAAAGGTGCAACAGATAAAATAAGAGGGGAAATGAATTACCCATATGTAGTGGAGGTCCCATCTGGATCCTGGTCACGTACCCCAACGCGCGTTTCGCGTGCAATTATTACTATTGATAATACTATTTCCCCTCTTATTTTATCTGTTGCACCTTTTGCACACAGGTATATGGTGACTTTTTTAGCACCACCAATGTGCTTATACTATTGAGCTATGCCGCCATATATCGGCAGTTACCAATATTTATATCTTAGCAGTACGTTTACTGCATATTTACTAATATTGGTTATGTTTGTTACTGTCCCGGACTGTGTTTTTGGGTCATTGTCTGTATCTATGGATGTAGTCACAATCTTTTAATTATCTACTATATGGTTATACTGTGTATGCTATATGTGAAAATTAGAATTTTCAATAAACTATATGTTTTTGTTAACTCTTTGGCTTATTTTTGACTTGTGGTTCTCCTGTTTAGTAACATTGATAATTGAGTCGCCATTTTTAGGACTTAATTTATAACTGATGCTCATTTATGCATATTCTTCGAGTGATTGGATTGTTAATGCCGGAACAGAAATCATTGTTCTCAGCAGCACATTGTCGGTGTAAACTGTACATGTGCTGCTGATAACAATATACTGTATGGTGATCTGTTAGTGATCTTTTAGTGATCATTCTGTTCCCATCATTCTTTTTCAAATGGTGGAAAGAGGCTGGGAAACAAGCGTTGAACGATTTCAATATTGTCGATCACACTTGTTTAGCGGCTTGAGCTCAGCGCATGTAAATACAACATGTGTGATGTGCAATATGTTAGCATTTGGAGCCCCATTTTAAACTTTGCCTTGGGTCCCGCTTTGCTTAAAACCAGCCCTGCCTGCAGGACAGCTAATAATGAGGGCAATCTGGCCAGTTTATCCGGCCCCGAGGCTCTGGGGGGGCTCTGGCCAGATTGCCCTCATGTGCGGCGGGCAGGGAGAAATCCCTGCAGCTCCGCTGCCTGCAAGAGAAAAAGGCAGTGGAGCGGAGATGCAGGGAATGGATCCATCCTGCTTCCTGCCCGCGCTTCCTGTCACACAGCATTCAGCACCACGGCCGTGCGAGACAGGATGCTGCCGGCGATGGTGCGGCTTCAGGATGCCATGCACAGGGGTGAGGTGTGTGTGTGAGCAGAGAGGTGAATGGTGCTGTGCGTGTCTGTGTGTGTGTGTAGGTGGAGGAGAGGGCAATGATGAAGGTGATGGGGCAGAAGACAATGATTGGATTGACAGAGAGGGCAATGATAGGGGTGAAGGGGCCGAAGGCAATGATTGGGTTGACGGAGAGGGCAATGATAGGGGTGGGGGAAGGAGGAAATTATGGAGGTGGTGGAATGGTTAATGATGGGGTGGTGGGGGAGAAGGCAATGATGGTGGCAGTGGAAAGGACAATGATGGGGGTCTGGGGAGGAAGCAATGATGGAGGTAGTGGAATGGGCAATAATGAGGTGGTGGGGAGAAAGCAATAATGGAGGTGGTGAAGAGGACAATAGTGGGATACAAGGGATTTATAATGGATTTAAGAACAGGGTAGGTGGAGGAAGACATTATTATTGATTACTATTAGTGATGAGCGAGTATACTCTTTGCTTGGGTTTTCCCCAGCACGCTCGGGTAGTCGCCGAGTATTTGTGACTGCTCGGTGATTTAGTTTTCCTTGCCACAGCTCCATGATTTGCAGTTATTAGACAGCTTGATTACATGTGGGGATTCCCTAGCAACCAGGTAACCCCCACATGTACTCAGGCTGGCTAGTAGCTTTAAATCATGCAGCTGCCTCAATAAAAAACAAAATCTCCGAGCAGTCACAAATATTCAGAGACCACCTGGGCGTGCTTGGGAAAACCCGAGCAACGAGTATACTCGCTCATCACTATTATATTTAACTCAGTCCCTTAGTACAAAGTGTACTCACTTATGTATAGCACAGTCCCTTAGCTTTGTCGCCTTAAAGGGAACCTGTCACCCCCAAAATGGAAGTTGAGCTAAGCCTACCGGCATCAGGGGCTTATCTACAGTATTTTGGAATGCTGTAGATAAGCACCCAATATAACCTGAAAGATGAGAAAAAGAGGTTAGATTATACTCACCCAGGGGCGGTCCCGCTGCGGTGGGCATCGTGGTCCGGTCTGGGGCCTCCCATCTTCATAGGATGACGTCCTCTTCTTGTCTTTATGCTGCGGCTCCGGCACAGGCTTACTTTGTCTGCCCTGTTGAGGGCAGAGCAAAGTACTGCAGTGTGCAGGCGCCGGGAAAGGTCAGCGAGTCCCAGCGCCTGCGCACTGCAGTACTTTGCTCTGCCCTCAACAGGGCAGACAAAGTAAGCCTGCTCCGGAGCCGCAGCGTTAAGACAAGAAGAAGACGTCATCCTATGAAGATGGGAGGTCCCAGACCGGACCGCGACGCCCATCGGACCAGACCGCAGCGGGACCGCCCCTGGGTGAGTATAATCTAACCTCTTTTTCTCATCTTTCAGCTTACATCGGGGGCTTATCTACAGCATTACAGAATGTTGTAGATAAGCCTCTGATGCCAGTGGGCTTAGCTCAACTTCCATTTTGGGGGTGACAGGTTCCCTTTAAAAGGAGGGGGGCCCAGACACATTTCCTGCACAGGGGCCCCAAGCTGTCTGTGTCCGCCCCTGGTTACAGACAAATTCACCCACAGTTATACTAGGAAATAAAGAGCATGTTGAACCAGATGTTGCAGGCGGGCATCATTAGGGAGAGCCAGAGTCCGTGGGCTGCTCCAATTGTGTTAGTGCGGAAGAAAGATGGTACCTTACGTTTTTGTGTGGATTACCAAAAACTCAACGCCTGTACCGTGAGAGACTCATACCCATTACCCAGGATTGAAGAGTCCTTATCTGCTCTAGGAAAAGCCAGATTCTTCTCTACATTGGACCTCGACAGCAGCTACTGGCAAGTACCCATGTCTGAACAAGATCGAGCAAAAACAGCCTTTATTCTTCCCATGGGCTTGTACAAGTTCAATCGAATGCCGTTCGGCTTAGCAAATGCTCCCGTCTCATGGAGAGGTGCCTGGGAGATTTGAATTTTGAATCCACGCTCATTTACCTGGACGACATTATAGTCTATGCGGCTTCATTTGAGCAACACCTGCAGCATTTAGAAAAAGTGTTTGCCCGCCTTCAGAGACATGGACTAAAAGTGAAGCCCCAAAAATGCCATTTGTTTCGCACGCAGATTGAATACTTGGGCCATGTCGTTTCCGCTGGAGTGGTGCCCTCCAGAGAAAAGGTCGCCGGGATTCAAGAATGGCCCACTCCATAGGCTGTGAAGGATATCCGGGCATTCCTGGGACTGACTGGATATTACAGGCACTTTGTGCAGAACTTTGCTCGATGGGCAAAGCCTTTACTGGAGCTGCTGAAAAAAGTATCTTCAAGTGCCAAGAACTGGAAGATCTGCTGGAAGGAGTCCCAGGAAGAGGTATTTCAGGATCTTAAGAGAGCACTCACAGAAGCTCCTGTCGTGGCTTTTGCAGATTTCTCGCAACTGTTCATTCTCCACACCGATGGAGGTCTGCTGAGACTTGGAGCTGTGTTGTTGGAGATGCAAGGCAGAAGAGAGAGGTTGATCGCTTACGCGAGCCAGTCCCTTCACGATTCCAAACGCAATCCTGACAATTACTGTTAGGAGTCGAGTTTCCTCTGCTGCACAGGGGGAATCTCGATCCGTGTCTGCTGCGGTCTCCCATTCGGTATCGGCCGCAGTGGGCTCTGCTCAGCGGAGACGTCGCTCCCAGCGTCTCGCTGGGGCTGATTCGGTGCATAGGGTCACTACTGCCTTTTCTGGCTTTCCTATGGTACCCTGCACTGATCTGCGGTGAGCGAGCCTCTCTGGGACTAAGTCCTTGTTTACTCACACTGAGCATGCCCAGGGCAGGGTCTCCCATTGGAGGTCGAGGGCCACATGTTCGGTCACATGCTCAGGTGCTGCAGTACATTCCATTGGTCCTTCTGGAAGGTCCTGAAAGGGCAAAACATGCTCAGGTACTGCAGCACTTTCCATTGGTCCTTCTGGAAGGTCCTGTAAGGGCAAAAACCTCAGTAGCAGCTTCCTGTGCTGCAACTATATAAACTGCGCATGACCGCACGGCCATGCGCTAGTATCGTCTGTTGTCATATGCTTTGCGCCAATGTGGTCATGCGTTTGTATGTGTTCAGGGACCCAGCTGAAATAAGCCCCTAGAATGCTGGCACCTCCGGCGGGGAGATTGTGTATAAGTGTGTTCAGGGACCCGGCCGAAATAAGCCCCTAGAATGCTGGCTCCTCCGGCGAGGAGATTGTGTATGCATGCATGACCACTCACTGCTCACATCTGGGTAGTTGGCCTGTGCCTCTGTGAAAGTCTAACAGGGCACAGAGCCTGCCTCTTGCGGTTACTCTGTGAAGCTAACAGAGTTGGTATATACCGCCATATAGAGCCGCCATTATTTAGCAGCAGGTGCTTTCCTGCACGGTGGATCCCGGGTTGCGAACGCACCAATTCCATTTAATAAAATATATATTTGGTGCGTTCCGCCAACCCTAACAGTATACTAGTGCCAGGATCTGGCTAAGTAATGGCGGATGAACAGCGATTGCAGGGGTACATCCAGCTGCTGGAGGGCCGGTTGGCGTCTCTTGAGCGTGCAACCTCGGCGGTGGATGTTACCGCAATAGCTGTTCAGGCTGCTAGCGTGGCTGCAGCAGCTTTTCCCACTGCCACCTCGGTTCCGACCCTATCACACCTTCCTTTGCCTGAGAGATACTCTGGGGACAGTAAGTCCTGTAGGGGTTTCGTGAGCCAATGTGGTATACACCTCGAGCTTCTGGCTGCACGTTTCCCTACTGAGCGGGCAAAGGTGGGATTCATAATCTCTCTCCTGTCGGACAGAGCGTTGGAGTGGGCTACGCCGCTGTGGGAGCGCAACGATCATGTGGTGCGGAGTGTTCCTAGGTTTCTAGACACTCTGAAACAGGTCTTTTTAGGACCTCAAGTCACCCATGATACAGCGCTCCAACTGCTGGCTTTGACTCAGGGTTCAACCATGGTCAGCCATTTTGCTGTTCACTTCCGGACATTAGCGTCTGAGTTGGAATGGCCAGATAAAACCCTCATTCCTGTATTTTGGAGGGGGCTGGCTGACCATGTGAAGGACGCTTTGGCCACTAGGGAGATTCCCGCCACACTGGAGGAGCTCATAGCCGTATCTACTCGCATAGACCTTCGTTTTCACGAGCGAAGGTTGGAGCGAGCCCAGTGTAGGCAGAGGTTTCGGCTGGCTCCCACCTTCGCCAAACCTTTGGAATCTCCAGTCCAGGTGTCCGAGTCACATGAGGCCTTAGAGGTGACACGAGCGGGATCCAAGTCTCAGTCCGCCCGTGCACATAAGGTCCATCATGTTTGCCAGCAGTCAGGACATCTTGCCTCCAAGGGTCCTCAGCGGTCGGGGAAACGTCAGCGTCTAGTGGCAGTTGGAGGAGGTACACTAGACACGGAGACGTTTGCCTCAAAGTTGTCCTTCAATGGGACAATTACCATAGGCCCATCCACTCTTATGGTCGAGCTATGCGTTGATTCTGGGGCAGAGGGTAATTTTATGTCTTCCGCTTTTGCCCAGCGTCACGCAATACCCTTGGTGATGCTCGCCAAGCCAGTAACCGTTCGAGTGGTAAACGGGTCAACACTACCTTCACAGATTACTCACCAAACCATTCCTTTCACGCTATCTGTGTCTCCATCACATCAGGAGATAATCTCCCTATTAGTCATTCCTGAGGGAATTGATGAGGTCCTGTTGGGGATACCATGGCTTCGCTACCATTCTCCTCATATTGAGTGGTCCTCTGGGAGAATTTTGGGATGGAGTAAATCCTGCGAGGGTAGATGTCAGAGGGAGTGCGTTCAGGTTGCTACTACACAGGTACCCGCAGATCTTTCCTCTCTCCCCAAGCACTATTGGCCCTATGCAGACGTGTTCTCCAAAAGAGCTGCGGAGACCCTTCCGCCTCACCGCCTCTATGACTGTCCTATTGACCTCTTGCCTGGTGCTGAGCCTCCCTGGGGTCGAGTCTATCCGTTATCTCTCCCGGAGACGGAGGCAATGTCCCAGTACATCCAAGAGAATCTGGCAAGAGGATTCATTAGGAAGTCAGTGTCACCAGCAGGGGCTGGGTTCTTCTTCGTACAGAAGAAGACTGGAGACTTACGTCCATGCATAGATTACAGGGGTCTTAACGCCATCACCGTTAAGAACAAGTACCCATTACCCCTAATATCTGAGCTTCTTGATAGGCTACGGGGAGCAAGGGTATTTACAAAGTTAGATCTGCGGGGTGCTTACAACCTGATTCGCATCCGTGAGGGGGATGAATGGAAGACGGCTTTTAACACCAGGGATGGGCCCTATGAATATCTGGTGATGCCCTTCGGGCTCTGTAATGCCCCAGCCGTTTTCCAAGACTTTGTGAACGACATCTTCCGAGATATGCTCACCACCTCGGTCGTAGTCTATCTGGATGATATTCTCATCTACTCTCCAGATATTGACTCTCATCGGAGAGATGTTCGCAAAGTCTTCGACCTCTTACGGGCAAACTCCCTCTACGCCAAGTTGGAGAAGTGTGTGTTTGAGCAGGAGTCCTTGCCTTTCCTTGGTTATATTATCTCTGCCCAGGGTTTGGCTATGGATCCTGCCAAGCTACAGGCTGTAATGGACTGGCAGGAACCCCATTCTCTTAAAGCGGTGCAGCGCTTTATGGTGTTCATCAATTACTATCGCCAGTTCATTCCACACTTCTCAACTTTGGTAGCTCCCTTGGTTGCCCTCATCAAGAAGGGAGCAAATCCCAAGTTGTGGTCAGAGGAGGTCTCCAAGGCCTTTCTCTCGATTAAGTCACACTTCGCTAGCGCTCCCATCCTACATCGCCCTGATGTAGATAAACCATTTATCTTGGAGGTGGATGCCTCATCCGTTGGTGCTGGAGCAGTCCTTTTCCAAAAGGATGCTCAAGGTCGGAAGCATCCTTGCTTCTTCTTCTCCAAGACCTTCACACCAGCGGAGAGGAATTATTCCATCGGGGACAGGGAGTTGCAAGCCATGAAGTTGGCTTTTTCAGAGTGGAGACACCTCTTGGAGGGAGCTCGCTTTCCCTTCCAAGTCTTCACTGACCACAAGAAATTGGTGCATATACAGACGGCCCAGCGGCTGAATTCTCGCCAGGCTAGATGGTCCCTGTTCTTCTCCCGGTTCCATTTTACTCTCCATTTTCTCTCCGGGGAGAAGAACGTTCGTGCCGACGCTCTCTCCCGCTCCGTAGTGTCATCTGAGGAGGAGGAGGAGGAGCCTCGGCTTATTGTCCCTTCTGAGAGCCTGAGAACTGTAGCTCCGGTTTCGCTAGAGTCTGTGCCCCCGGGCAAGACTTTCGTGCCAGCTAACTTGCGACCGGAGGTTCTCTCTTGGGCTCACTCCTCCAGAGTGGGTGGGCATTTTGGGACCAAGAGGACATCTGAGCTTTTGGCGAGAACATACTGGTGGCCGCATATGGCCCGAGATGTCAGGGACTATATTCAGGCGTGCGTTTCTTGCGCCCAGAATCGGTCTCCTCGGCAACGGCCTGCTGGGTTGCTTTACCCTCTACCGGTGGCAGACAGGCCCTGGGAGATGGTCGGGATGGACTTTGTGGTGGGTCTACCCAAGTCGCGTGGCTGCTCCATTATTTGGGTTGTCACTGACCATTTCTCCAAGATGGTGCATTTGGTGCCGCTTCCTCGGTTACCCTCAGCACGGGCCTTGGCGGTGTTGTTCATTAAACACGTTTTCCGTTTGCATGGTATGCCTGATAAGATTGTCAGCGATCGGGGTCCCCAGTTCGCATCTCGGTTTTGGAGAGAGCTCTGCCGTTTACTCAGCATAGAGTTAAACCTCTCCTCTGCTTACCATCCCGAGACGAATGGGTTGGTGGAGAGAACCAACCAGACTCTGGTGACATATTTGCGACATTTCGTCTCTGCTAGGCAGGATGACTGGGCATCTTTGCTACCTTGGGTGGAATTTGCCCTGAACAACGCCATAGCCGATTCCACTGGTCAAACTCCTTTTCTCCTTAATTACGGCCAGCATCCGCGTGTCCCTGTGCCCATGCCCGTGTCATCCACCGATTCTAGGGTGGCAGACTGGGCGGTGGAGGCACGTGACATCTGGGACCGCACACAGGATGCCATCTGGGCCTCCAAGGAGAGAATGAGGGTTTCGGCTGATACACACCGGCGCCCCGCTCCGGTCTTTGCTCTAGGCGACTTAGTGTGGCTCTCCGCCCGTAACATCAGGCTGCGAGTTGAGTCCACTAAGTTTGCTCCTCGCTACATTGGCCCGTTTAAGGTTCTGGAACAGGTCAACCCTGTGGTCTACCGTTTGGCTATTCCTCCACGCCTTGGTATCACCGATACTTTCCACGTTTCCCTCTTAAAGCCCGTTCATTTGTCCCGGTTTTCCGAGTCATCTGCTGGGACATCGGGTTCATCCACGGATGAGTTTGAGGTGAATGCTATTGTGGGGTGCAAGGTGGTACGTGGCAAGAAATTTTATCTGGTGGACTGGAAGGGTCACGGCCCAGAGGATAGAACCTGGGAGCCTGTGGAGCACATTCGGGCTCCGCTGCTTATTGCAGCTTTTGAGCGTAGTGAGGCTCAAGGAGGGGGGGGGCCCTAGGAGGGGGGGTAATGTTAGGAGTCGAGTTTCCTCTGCTGCACAGGGGGAATCTCGATCCGTGTCTGCTGCGGTCTCCCATTCGGTATCGGCCGCAGTGGGCTCTGCTCAGCGGAGACGTCGCTCCCAGCGTCTCGCTGGGGCTGATTCGGTGCATAGGGTCACTACAGCCTTTTCTGGCTTTCCTATGGTACCCTGCACTGATCTGCGGCGAGCGAGCCTCTCTGGGACTAAGTCCTTGTTTACTCACACTGAGCATGCCCAGGGCAGGGTCTCCCATTGGAGGTCGAGGGCCACATGTTCGGTCACATGCTCAGGTGCTGCAGTACATTCCATTGGTCCTTCTGGAAGGTCCTGAAAGGGCAAAACATGCTCAGGTACTGCAGCACTTTCCATTGGTCCTTCTGGAAGGTCCTGAAAGGGCAAAAACCTCAGTAGCAGCTTCCTGTGCTGCAACTATATAAACTGCGCATGACCGCACGGCCATGCGCTAGTATCGTCTGTTGTCATATGCTTTGCGCCAATGTGGTCATGCGTTTGTATGTGTTCAGGGACCCGGCTGAAATAAGCCCCTAGAATGCTGGCACCTCCGGCGAGGAGATTGTGTATAAGTGTGTTCAGGGACCCGGCCGAAATTAGCCCCTAGAATGCTGGCCCCTCCGGCGAGGAGATTGTGTATGCATGCATGACCACTCACTGCTCACATCTGGGTAGTTGGCCTGTGCCTCTGTGAAAGTCTAACAGGGCACAGAGCCTGCCTCTTGCGGTTACTCTGTGAAGCTAACAGAGTTGGTATATACCGCCATATAGAGCCGCCATTATTTAGCAGCAGGTGCTTTCCTGCACGGTGGATCCCGGGTTGCGAACGCACCAATTCCATTTAATAAAATATATATTTGGTGCGTTCCGCCAACCCTAACAATTACAGCTCCTTTAAGTTGGAGCTTCTGGCAACGGTGTGGGCTATGACAGAGAGATTTGAGGAGTACTTGTCTGGCTCTGAAGTATTGGTGGGCGCTGCCAACAACCTGCTAGCACACCTGGAAAATGCGAGGCTGGGAGTTCTGGAGCAGCGATGGGTGTCCAGAATGGCGAAGTTTCACTATAAGATTGCCTATAAAAGGGGGGCAGAAAATACTCATGCTGATGCCCTGTCCAGGAGGAGGAGTGCCAAGC
Organism: Ranitomeya imitator; assembly: GCF_032444005.1. Lineage (NCBI taxonomy): Eukaryota > Metazoa > Chordata > Amphibia > Anura > Dendrobatidae > Ranitomeya > Ranitomeya imitator. The sequence continues at coordinate 345,398,963 of NC_091284.1, read as the reverse complement.
CAGAGCGGGACAGGGATTAAGAACTGGAGGATGACAAAATCCCTAAATTCCAGAGACCCTCCATAACGGTGGTGGCAAGCAGGAGCAAATACATACCTCAGCCCAGGGAGGCGTACTGGGACGAACCCGGGATGAGTCAGTTCAGCTCCTAGAGGAAGATAGTGAACTGGCCTTGTTGAAAGGGTGAGTGGCTTCCCAGAAACTCCTCAGCTCGACAGAAAGAGGTACTTTGTCTCCAGAGGAGTTTTGGATCCTTCAACAGTGGGAACAACTTCAGATGAAGAAAGGCTTACTGTATCAGAAAGCACAATTATGTACTGAGTCGAGCGTGACCTGGCAAGTTCTAGTCCCAACAGCGTTGTTATCTGAGATTGCTGCTGCTGCGCATGAGCAAAGGGTCCACTTTGGTCCAGAAAAAACCTTCCATTGGTTGCAATGATTCATCTATCACCCCCAGTTGAAGACAAAAGTAGAAGAGGCCTGTAGAATGTGCCAAACATGTCAACTGGCTAAGCTGCCGGAGCAGAGGGCCCCCGTACAATCCATTGTAACCTCCGCTCCCCTTGAACTCTTCATGACAGACTATCTGACCATTGGCCCAGCCCATCAGGGCTAGGAGCATTGCCTGGTGATGGTGGAGCACTTTACAAAGTTTGCGTGGTGACTCCTACTTGGGATCAGACCGCAGAGTCCGCTGCGTACGTAAACTGCACCAACTTCATCCAACTCTATGGATGTCCGAAGAGGATTCACTCTGATCAGCGGGCCTGTTTTTTGGGAACAGTAATGGATCAGTTACATCGCACACACAAGTCACGCACAACACCATACCACCCTCAAGGTAATAGCACCTGTGAACGATTTAACCGCATGCTAATTCAAATGCTGAGAACTCTAGATGAAGATCGAAGGCCCGGTGGCCTGAATATGTTTCGGAACTGGTGTGGATATATAATAATCGAGTACATCGAACCACAGGATATACACCTTATTTCCTTCTGTTTGGTGGAGATGGAAAGCAAATCTCTGAGTTGGCATTGGATCCAGAAGAGGACTACCCACGGACGGGGGTGTCCTCCTGGTTTCGGGAACATCATCATCGCCTGCAAATCTTACATCGGTTGGTCCAAACTATGCTACAAGAGTTAGAATATGCAGAGAAGACCTCATCCGGAGCAAGAGAGTTTCAAGTTGGAGACAGTGTCTTAGTGAGAGAGAAGTGTCCACAGGGTCGACTACCGCTGACGTCACCAAGCATGCGCAGACTCACAGCCTGACCTGAGGTGAACTTGACAGCATGGGAAAATGTTCAGAAACTTTCCTACGCTAATGAGTTCATGTCCGGTCAGGTGGGGAGGCTGCGCAGGCAGCTTTTCATTCATTCCTCCGTGGTTTACAGCTTGGCCGGTAGCATTTGCACTGCTCCCGGTTGTAAACTATTTAACCCCTTTAGGTGGATTGCAGCGTGGGACTTGACTGTACAGCAGACAGGTATGGGATATTGTTGCTTTTTTATTTTGGATTTTTTTTTTAAAGAAGAACGAGGGCTTAGCTTGGACTGAGAGTGTAATAAAGATGTTAAACCTGTGTGTTTCATTATTTCATTAAAATACTTTATTCTTAATGTGTGTGTTTATTTTTGACCCTTTCATACTATTTGGATTAATAATGGATAGGTGTTTTATTGACACTTCTCCATTATTAACCAGGCTTAATGTCACCCTACAATAGCAAGGTGACAAGAGCCCCTTATTTCCCCATATGCCACCTCCACAGGACAATGGGAAGAGAGAGGCTAAGTGCCAGAATAGGCACATCTTACAGATGAGACTTTTCTGGGGGGGCTGGGGGCAGATTTTTTTTAGCCGGGAGAGGAGGCAATAACCATGGTCCCTCTCTAAGCTATTAATATCTGCCCTCAGTCACTGTCACAGCATTCGGCGGAGAAAATTGCGCAGGAGCCCACGTCAGTTTTTTTCCGTGAATTAATCCTTAAATTTATCACCTACAGCTTCAAAATTTTACACACACAAACACTACTAACATTTTTAATCAGGGACATATAAAAATGTAACGAATATGCAATGATTTACTGTATGTAAACCATGTGTCATATCCTGTCGGCTTCTGCAATGATTTTAAAGAACCCGACAATTGAATTACCGACTTTTCTGCTACCTAACTCTCTATGAAATATTATGGTATATTTTGGTACAGACCAAAAGTTTGGACACACCTTCTCATTTAAAGATTTTCTGTATTTTCTCTATTTTCATGACTATGAAAATTGTACATTCCCAATGAAGGCATCAAAACTATGAATTACCATATGTGGAATTATATACTTAACAAAAAAGTGTGAAACAACTGAAATTATGTCTTATATTCTAGGTTCTTCAAAGTAGCCACCTATTGCTTTGATGACTGCTTTGCACACTCTTGGCATTCTTTTGATGAACTTCAAGAGGTAGTCACCGGGAATAGTTTTCACTTCACAGGTGTGCCCTGTCAGGTTTAATAAGTGGGATTTCTTGCCTTATAAATGGGGTTGGGACCATCAGTTGTGTTGTGCAGAAGTAAGGTGGATACACAGCTGATAGTCCTACTGAATAGACTGTTAGCTGCTTTTTCCTTGCCATAATACAAAAGTAAAGAAAAACGAGCGGCCAACATTGCTTTAAGAAATGAAGGTCAGTCAGTCCGAAAAATTGAAAATGTCCCCAAGTGCAGTGGCAAAAACCATCAAGCGCTACAAAGAAACTGGCTCACATGAGGACCGCCCCAGGAAAGGAAGACCAAGAGTCACCTCTGCTTCTGAGGATAAGTTTATCCGAGTCACCAGCCTCAGAAATCGCAGGTTAACCGCAGCTCAGATTAGAGACCAGGTCAATGCCACCCAGAGTTCTAGCAGCAGACACATCTCTACAACAACTGTTAAGAGGAGACTTTGTGCAGCGGGCCTTCATGGTAAAATAGCTGCTAGGAAACCATTGCTAAGGACAGGCAACAAGCAGAAGAGACTTGTTTGGGCTAAAGAACACAAGGAACGGACATTAGACAAATGGAAATCTGTGCTTTGGTCTGATGAGTCCAAATTTGAGATCTTTGGTTCTAACCACCGTGTCTTTGTGCGGCGCAGAAAAGGTGAACGGATGGACTCTACATGCCTGGTTCCCACCATGAAGCATGGAGGAGGAGGTGTGATGGTGCTTTGCTGCTGACACTGTTGGGGATTTATTCAAAATTGAAGGCATACTGAACCAGCATGGCTACCACAGCATCATGCTGTTCCATCCAGTTTGCATTTAGTAGGACCATCATTTATTTTTCAACAGGACAATGACCCCAAACACATCTCCAGGCTGTGTAAGGGCTATTTGACCAAGAAGGAGAGTGATGTGGTGCTACGCCAGATGACCTGGCCTCCACAGTCACCAGACCTGAACCCAATCGAGAAGGTTTGGGGTGAGCTGGACCGCAGAGTGAAGGCAAAAGGGCCAACAAGTTCTAAGTAGAGTTAAGCGACTTTTACTTTTTAAGGATCAGGTCGGGTTTCGCGAAACCCGACTTTGTCAAAAGTCAGGTCAGGTGAAATCAGCCGATTATTTAAAAAAGTCGGGGGCCGACTGAAACACGAAACCCAATGCAAGTCAATGGGGAATCAATGTCGGCAGTGAGTGGAGGACAGGAAAATACCTAAAGTGCCCATTTTAATGCCAAAAACATAAATTCTTATTACTTAAGCTTGTCAATCTTAATTTAATTTATAATAATAGTTAGGCATTGAAAACTGGGGGTCATTTGGCTAAAGTTGTGGGGGGGTAGGGCTGGCTCAAGATTTTCGTGGGCCCAGGAAACGTGGAATATGTCATGGTGGTGGAGCAGGGAGAGGTATTTCAACTTTGCAAGTGCTGTGATCCTGAGCAAGCAGGGGGTGCCCACTCGTTGGCACTGGCGCCCCTCATAGTACGGCGGTGTGTTTGACGGCGGGTGGCGCCTTCCACTGCCAGAGACACTTTTGCGTACTATGAGGGGCCCTGTGCCATTGCCAACAAGTATGCCCCCCCACCTGATGAAGTAACCTGCACTTTCATCTGCACCTTCCTCTTTGTCCCGGTGTAAGGTAGTATAGTATTCGGGAAGGGGAACCTGACTTTCAGCAGGGTCAGATTCTGGCTGTGTAGAGTGCAAGGGGAATGTAGTGGTCTGGGTCAATGTACCAGCAGACTCATCTAGCAGTGACTGGGCAATGGGCAGGATAAGGAGGAAATACAGATATAGGCCCAAATGATAAAGTAGGCTAAATGCAGTTCAATATTGGTAACAGGACTAAACAGGTGGCATTGCTTTGTTTGGTGGAGGACAACTGTAATGAGTGGCAGACACACAGACACAGTTAGTAGGCCTGTAAGACTCATGCTGGTGTGGTAGTTGGAGGCAGGTATATCTCGCCCAGGTGTTTGTCCTATGTGAATTAGGCCACTCAGTATCTTCAGGGTGCTAATGGGTTAATGATTGCAGGAATAAAAGATGACCAGCTGGGGGTTTCCAGCGTCAGCCTGGGGCACACAGATTGCCTGCCTGTGTGAGACAAACGTGAGTGAAGAGCTGTGTTCAAAGATCTGTGTGATGTTAGCTGGGTGGGAGAAGCCCCCCCAGTTGTTGAGATAGCAACGTATTTGTTTAGTTAGTGCCGGACAGGCTAGGATTTATTTTTATGTTTTGTTTTGTTCATGTTGCTTTCACGTTAATAAATCTGACCTGAGGTCAGTCTGCTCAGAAAACCTGCTGTACGCCTCAGATTCAATGCACAAACCACATGACCTTTGACCCCAGCAAAGGCGATCCCAGAGTGTTTTGTCACATTGTGGTGGAGAACGCGGGCATACCGTGGCACAGGCGACAGTATGGAAGACGTGGTGAAACCCTTAGTACAGTCCACTGCCGTACAGCAGCAGGCCACTGCCGCACAGCACGAAGCTAATCGCTTGATGGCCGCACAGCTGAAGGAGTTAGTGGACATGACGGTTGCAGACCGCCAACTTCTCCAACAGGTGGCGCAGCGCCTGGTGAGCATGCCTGACGCTGACCCGGAAGCAGAGTCCAGAAGGATCCATGTGAGTCGATACTGGCAAAAGCTGACTGCAGAAGATGACGTCGAGGCATACCTGACAACGTTTGAGCGGACGGCTTTGAGAGAGAAGTGGCCGAAGGCACGATGGGCCGATTTGATTGCCCCGTTTCTCTCCGGCGAGGCCCAAAAAGCTTACCATGATTTGGACCCGGAGGTCGCTCAGGACTTTGAGAAACTGAAAGCTGAGATCCTGGCCCGGCTGGGTGTGACGACGGCTGTCCGGGCACAGAGGGTACATCAGTGGACATACCAGCAAGATAAACCGGCGCAGTCTCAGATGTTCGACCTGATCTACTTAACAAAGAAATGGCTGCAACCCGAGGTACTGACAATACCCGAAATAATCCAGCGGGTTGTCCTGGACAAGTACCTGAGAGTACTACCCCCTGCGCTGAAAAGGTGGGTAAGCCAAGGAAATCCCACGACAGCGGATCAACTTGTGGAGTTGGTCGAGCGTTATTCCGTGGCAGAAGGACTTCCCGACGACACCGCCAACCCCCGGTCTGTGCCTTCTCCTCGTGGAATCGGTAAGACTGTTCCAGGGACCACGGGTGAAGGAAAATCGCTTAAAACTGTGGGGGAGGAGTCCGGGACTGCTCGCACTCTGAGACCAAGAGTATTGGACGGTGGTCTCAGTAGGGGACCTGTTAGGTGTTTCCGCTGCCATGAGAAGGGTCATGTTTATGCGAACTGTCCTGTTACCGCTGAACCCATGCAGTGCGACGTTATAGACTCTAGAAAACGCATGTCTTTGGTTACACAACTAGTGAGTGTGAATGCGGGTCAAAATGATACAGCAAAACACCTGTGTGAATTATCTGTTGATGGGAAAAATGTTGTGGCATTACTAGACTCTGGAAGTGTGGTGACTCTGGTGAAAGCTAGTCTGGTGGCACTTCCGTCTGGTCCGTCTGACAAGTTTTCTGTGACGTGTGTGCATGGTGACACCCGCTCGTACTTAACAGCGGTCATATTGATTTCTACTCCCTATGGGTCAGTGCAGCACAAAGTGGGACTCGTTCCCGCATTGTTACAGGATGTAATCCTGGGCAGAGATTTTCCCTATTTCTGGCAGTTGTGGGAGAATCAGTTGCTCCTTCACGGTAGCTGTACCCATGAATCTTCTCCCATGCCATCTGGAGGTCCCGAGTCCCTAGAGGAGACCCCACAGGAAGATGTTGCTGGGGAGGTTAGTGAATCTAACCTTCAGTACCCCTTCTCCGTCATGGCGGGGGAAACGGGGGAAACTGAGGAACCTCAGCGAGAGGCGGAGGCAGACAGCCATCCGGCACCCTGCCTGCCAGATTTGGGAGTCCAGGTGGATGACTTCCACAGCGAGCAAATGAAAGATCCTACCCTGACTCCGGCTAGGAAAAATGTAAAAATGATAGATGGGGTACCCGTAGAACCTGACACTAGGCTAGCGTACCCGTATATGGTTCTTGAAAATGATTTGCTCTACCAGGTAGAAAAAAAAGGGGAAGACACAGTGCAACGGTTAGTGGTACCCAAACCTTATCGGCGGAAGGTACTGGATTTGGCCCACGGACATATAATGGGGGGACATCTGGGGGTACAGAAAACCACAGAAAGGATATTGCATTGTTTTGTGTGGCTTGGAATACATTATGATGTGCGTAACTATTGTGAGTCCTGTCGAGAGTGCCAAATCGCGGCCCCTAAATCTCAGTTCCGTAGCCCTTTGGTACCCCTTCCTATCATCGGGATCCCTTTTGAGAGAATTGGGATGGATTTGGTTGGGCCCCTTCCCCGATCCGCACGTGGGCACCAACATATCCTCGTCATCGTGGACTATGCCACTCGTTACCCGGAAGCCGTCCCTTTGCGTAACACAGCTACCAAGACGATCGCCAAGGAATTGGTACAAGTGTTTAGTCGGGTGGGAATTCCAAAACAGATACTCACCGACCAGGGGACTCCCTTTATGTCGAGGGTAATGAAGGAGCTCTGCAGGCTCTTACAAATAGACCCGTTGCGTATGTCTGTCTATCACCCTCAAACAGATGGCCTGGTTGAGCGCTTCAACAAAACCTTAAAACAGATGCTCCGGAAGGCGATAGACAAAGATGGGAAGAACTGGGATTACTTGTTACCCTATTTGCTGTTTGCCATTAGGGAAGTTCCCCAGTCTTCCACAGGGTTTTCGCCTTTCGAACTGTTGTACGCCCATCGTCCCCGGGGACTGCTGGACGTTGCAAAAGAAACCTGGGAAGGTCAAGTCACTCCCTTTAAAATGGTGATCGACCATGTAACACAAATGCAGGATCGTATTGCCGCTGTCATGCCCATTGTTAGGGACCATATGTTACAGGCCCAGGGAGCCCATAGGCAAAGTTATGATAGAGGCGCTAAGGTCCGTACATTTGCACCCGGCGATAGGGTGTTGGTCCTAATCCCTACGGTGGATAGTAAATTCCTGGCGAAATGGCAGGGCCCATTTGAGGTCCGAGAAAGAGTTGGTGAAGTGAACTATAAAGTGTACCAGCCGGGTAAGAGAAAACCGGAACAGATTTATCATGTGAATCTGATAAAATCCTGGAAAGACCGCTCTGCCCTAACGGCGGATCTGCCCCATCCGGTTTGTTCACCTACTGTACTGGAGGTGCAGGTTGCCGAGACTCTCTCAGAACGACAAAAATCTGAGGTTAAGCAATTTTTGTTACAGAACCGACAGTTTTTCTCCGAAAAACCTGGCCGGACTAAGTTGATGAAACATGAGATTGTCACAGAGCCTGGCGTCACTGTTCATGTGAAGCCCTTCCGGATTCCGGAAGCCCGCCGTGAAGCCGTCTCCCGGGAAGTGATGGCAATGTTGGACTTAGGAGTCATTGAGGAGTCGCACAGCGCCTGGTCCAGTCCAATTGTGTTGATACCTAAACCGGATGGCTCCATCCGGTTTTGTAATGACTTTAGGAAACTGAATGCAGTTTCTAAATTTGATGCGTACCCTATGCCCCGGGTCGATGAGTTGATCGACCGGCTTGGTAAAGCCCGATACATTACGACCCTGGATTTAACAAAGGGGTACTGGCAGATTCCTCTGGCCGAGGCGGCCAGAGAGAAGACGGCATTTGCTACACCGGAAGGTCTGTTCCAGTATGTCTATATGCCGTTTGGACTTCACGGAGCTCCCGCAACGTTCCAGAGATTGATGGATCGAGTCTTGAGGCCTCACAGACAGTACGCTTCTGCCTACCTGGATGGCATCGTAATTTACAGCATGGACTGGGAAACTCATCTCCAGAAGGTACAAGCGGTGATTGATGACCTGCGAGATGCAGGTTTAACGGCAAACCCCAAGAAATGCCACATCGGGCTTGAAGAAGCCCGATACTTGGGCTACGTGATTGGCCGAGGAGTGGTTAAACCCCAAATCGACAAAATACAGGCAATTCAGGGCTGGCCACAACCAGTGAACAAAAAACAAGTACAGGCTTTCCTGGGGATTGCCGGCTATTATCGCCGGTTCATACCCAATTTTGCAGCCATGGCTACTCCCTTGACGGATCTTACCAAGGGGAAGGGTTCCGTCATGGTAAAATGGACCTCAGCTGCTGAAGAGGCCTTCCACAGCCTGAAACGGGCTTTGTGCTCTCAGCCCGTACTAGTGACTCCTGATTTCAGCAGCGAATTTGTGGTACAAACTGATGCCTCTGATACTGGTGTCGGAGCTGTACTTTCCCAGGTGAGGGACGGAGTCGAACACCCGGTCCTCTATCTCAGTCGGAAACTGAATGTACATGAGCAGAGGTATGCGGTGGTTGAAAAAGAGTGCCTAGCCATTAAATGGGCTCTCGACTCCCTCAAGTATTACCTGGCCGGTAGGAAGTTTAGGCTGGTCACAGACCATGCCCCTCTCAAGTGGATGCACCTCCACAAAGACCGTAATAGTCGGGTAACCCGGTGGTTCCTTGCCCTGCAGGCTTACTCTTTTACGGTGGAGCACCGACCTGAGGTGCAGATGGGGAACGCCGATGCCCTATCCCGAGTGCACTGTTTCAAGAGTGTTCTTGCTCGACCGGAGTGGTCTGAGCAAAGGGGGGGGGGGGATATGTAAGACTCATGCTGGTGTGGTAGTTGGAGGCAGGTATATCTCGCCCAGGTGTTTGTCCTATGTGAATTAGGCCACTCAGTATCTTCAGGGTGCTAATGGGTTAATGATTGCAGGAATAAAAGATGACCAGCTGGGGGTTTCCAGCGTCAGCCTGGGGCACACAGATTGCCTGCCTGTGTGAGACAAACGTGAGTGAAGAGCTGTGTTCAAAGATCTGTGTGATGTTAGCTGGGTGGGAGAAGCCCCCCCAGTTGTTGAGATAGCAACGTATTTGTTTAATTAGTGCCGGACAGGCTAGGATTTATTTTTATGTTTTGTTTTGTTCATGTTGCTTTCACGTTAATAAATCTGACCTGTGGTCAGTCTGCTCAGAAAACCTGCTGTACGCCTCAGATTCAATGCACAAACCATGTGATCTTTGACCCCAGCAAAGGCGATCCCAGAGTGTTTTGTCACAAGGCCCAAATGATAAAGTAGGCTAAATGCAGTTCAAAATTTGTAACAGGACTAAACAGGTGGCATTGCTTTGTTCAGTGGAGGACAACTGTAATGAGTGGCAGACACACAGACACAGTTAGTAGGCCCAAATGATAAAGTAGGCTAAATGCAGTTCAAAATTGGTAACAGGACTAAACAGGTGGCATTGCTTTGTTTAGTGGAGGACAAATGTAATGAGTGGCAGACACACAGACACAGTTAGTAGGCCCAAATGATAAAGTAGGCTAAATGCAGTTCAAAATTGGTAACAGGACTAAACAGGCGGCATTGCTTTGTTCAGTGGAGGACAACTGTAATGAGTGGCAGACACACAGACACAGTTAGTAGGCCCAAATGATAAAGTAGGCTAAATGCAGTTCAAAATTGGCAACAGGACTAAACAGGTGGCATTGCTTTGTTCAGTGGAGGACAACTCTAATGAGTGGCAGACACAGTTAGTAGGCCCAAATAATAAAGTGGGCTAAATGTCTGCCAAAAAATAGTTCATAAATAAACAGGTGGCATAGCTAGGTACAGGGGTGGGCTCCTCTGCTGAGTAGCAGACAGTGGTAGTAGGCGCAAAGTATTAACTGGTCTAAATGGAGGCCAGGGCCCCTGTATATTTTAACTATCATCTATCATTTCAACAAATTTGTATTGGCAGTGCCATTGAAGGATTTAACAGCACAGACTACACAGTGGTGGAGCAGGGAGAGGTAAGTATTGCAAGTGGTAGAGCACTGTTCGAGCTGGGGGGAACACTCTGTCGTGAGTGGCAGTACTGGCACAGGGCCCCTCATATTACAACGGTGTGTCTGACGTTGGTTGTGCACCACCACTGTCAGAGACACTTCATTGTACTATGAGGGACCCTGTGCCAGTGCCGTCGCCCAAGAGTGGACGCACCACCTGTCCAGGCAAACGGCACTCGCACCTGTGCTTGCGCCAGGTGGTGACCATGGCCCTGTGGGGGGAGTCAGCCTATTTAGGGAGGTATAAAAATGGCCCATGGTGGACATTCAGCAGCTGCAAATGGAGGAATTGGAGAAGTTAGTAAGATGAGGCCAAAAGCAAGACATTTTTCAGGCAAGCTACGTGTTAGCAGAGGAAGGTGGGGCAAAATGATTTGAAATCAACATTCTGGGTAGCCTTTTTTCGGTCAGTTTTGAACCAGCAGCACTGAAGACTCTTTCTGATAGCACACTAGAAGGAGAGCAAGAGAGCTCCTGTAATGCATATTCTGCCAATTCAGGCCAGGTGTCTATTTTAGATGCCCAGTAATCAAAGGGGAATGACCTGTGAGGGAGAACATCGATAAGGGAGGAAAAGTAGTTCGTAACCATTCTGGACAAATGCTGTCTCCTGTCACTTTGAATCGATGCAGCAGTACCTGTCGTGTCAGCGGTCATTGCGAAATCCCTCCACAACCTGGTCATAAAACCCCTCTGTCCAACGCCACTTCGGATTTGTGCACCTCTAACACCTCTGCCATGTTGCCCCTTTCAGCTCGTGTGAGAACCATCACTGCCGCTGTGTGCTGGGAATGCCTGAACCAAAGGTCTACAAGAGTTGCTTGTTTGGTAGCCAATATTTGCTCAAGGTTCACATGTGGCATGATATTTTGTAATTTTCCTTTATATCGTGGAGCCAGGAGGCAGGCCAACCAGTAATCGTCCTCGATCATCATGTTGATAATGCGGGGGTCCCTTTTTAGGATACGCAAGGCATACTCAGCCATGTGGGCCAATGTTCCAGGTGTCAATTCACTGCTAGTGTTGGGTTGAGGAGCACTTTCTTGCAAATCAACATCACTTGTGTCCCGCAAAAACCCTGTACCTGACCTTGCAAAGCCAACAGTGTTGTGAATTCTGTTGTCAAGCTCCCTCCTGTGGTCATGAGTGGTACTTCGGCTGGTTCTGTCCATGGGCTTCCTCTGGTGGATGTGAGTGGGGCTGCGGCTTCTGAGTTTCCTTCCACAGGTGACGAGGTTAAGTCGTTAGGTGCTGCTCCATTTAACTCCACCTAGTTCTTTGCTCTATGCCTCCAGTCAATGTTCCAGTATTGGTCTTGCTCTCTCCTGGATCGTTCTTGTGACCTGTCTTCCCTGCATAAGCTAAGTTCTGCTTGTGTTTCTTTTGTTTGCTATTTTTTCTGTCCAGCTTGCTATTTTGATTTGTCTTGCTTGCTGGAAGCTCTGGGACGCAGAGGGAGCACTTCCGTACCGTTAGTCGGTGCGGAGGGTCTTTTTGCGCCCTCTGCGTGGTCTTTTGTAGGTTTTTGTGCTGACCGCAAAGCTATCTTTCCTATCCTCGGTCTATTCAGTAAGTTGGGCCTCACTTTGCTAAATCTATTTCATCTCTGTGTTTGTATTTTCATCTTTACTCACAGTCATTATATGTGGGGGGCTGCCTTTTCCTTTGGGGAATTTCTCTGAGGCAATGTAGGCTTATTTTTCTATCTTCAGGGCTAGCTAGTTCCTTAGGCTGTGACGAGGCGCCTAGGTCTGGTCAGGAGCGCTCCATGGCTATTTCTAGTGTGGTGTGATAGGATTAGGGATTGCGGCCAGCAGAGTTCCCACGTCTCAGAGCTCGTCCTATGCTATTAGTAACTATCAGGTCATTTTGTGTGCTCTTAACCACCAGGTCCATTGTTGTTCTAACCACCAGGTCATAACAGTACTGGAGGCCAAAAGTACTAATGCTTCTCAATAGAGGGAAAAGAGAAGTTCTGTGTTATGATTAGGTAATTCAGAACCACAATGGACTTTGAAGTTCAGAGCACACACAGTGATCTGACAATAACCAAAAAACATATGACGAGCTCTGAGACGTGGAAACTCTGCTGATCGCAATCCCTAATCCTATCCAACCACACTAGAGGCAGCCGTGGATTGTGCCCAACGCTCCCTATGCAACTCGGCACAGCCTGAGAAACTAGCTAGCCCTAAGAGGAAAATAAGCCTACCTTGCCTCAGAGAAATTCCCCAAAGGTAAAGGCAGCCCCCCACATATAATGACTGTGAGTAAAGATGAAAGTACAAACGCAGAGATGAAATAGATTTAGCAAAGTGAGGCCGAACTTACTGAACAGACCGAGGATAGGAAAGATTGCTTTGCGGTCAACACAAAACCCTACAAACAACCACGCAGAGGGGGCAAAAAGACCCTCCGCACCGACTAACGGTACGGAGGTGCTCCCTCTGCGTCCCAGAGCCTCCAGCAAGCAAGAAAAACCAATATAGCAAGCTGGACAGAAAAAATAGCAAATAAAAGCAACACAAGCAAACTTAGCTCATGCAGGAGAGACTGGCCACAGGAACGATCCAGGAGGAAGCAGACCAACACTAGAACATTGACTGGAGGCCAGGATCAAAGCACTAGGTGGAGTTAAATAGAGAAGCACCTAACGACTTAACCTCATCACCTGAGGAAGGAAACTCAGAAGCCGCAGTACCACTCACATCCACCGACGGAAGCCCATAGACAGAATGAGCCGAAGTACCACTTGTGACCACAGGAGGGAGCTCGACCACAGAATTCACAACAGTACCCCCCCCTTGAGGAGGGGTCACCGAACCCTCACCAGAGCCCCCAGGCCGACCAGGATGAGCCATATGAAAGGCATGAACAAGATCGGCAGCATGGACATCAGAGGCAAAGACCCAGGAATTATCTTCCTGACCATAACCCTTCCACTTAACCAGATACTGGAGTTTCCGTCTCGAAACACGAGAATCCAAAATCTTCTCCACTATATACTCCAACTCCCCCTCAACCAAAACCGGGGCAGGAGGATCAACAGATGGAACCATAGGTGCCACGTATCTCCGCAACAATGACCTATGGAATACGTTATGGATGGAAAAAGAATCTGGAAGGGTCAAACGAAAAGACACAGGATTAAGAACCTCCGAAATCCTATACTGACCAATGAAACGAGGCTTAAACTTAGGAGAGGAAACCTTCATAGGAATATGACGAGATGACAACCAAACCAAATCCCCAACACGAAGTCGGGGACCCACACAGCGTCTGCGATTAGCGAAACGTTGAGCCTTCTCCTGGGACAAGGTCAAATTGTCCACTACATGAGTCCAAATCTGCTGCAACCTGTCCACCACAGTATCCACACCAGGACAGTCCGAAGACTCAACCTGCCCTGAAGAGAAACGAGGATGGAACCCAGAATTGCAGAAAAACGGCGAAACCAAGGTAGCCGAGCTGGCCCGATTATTAAAGGGAACCTGTCACCTGAATTTGGCGGGACTGGTTTTGGGTCATATGGGCGGAGTTTTCAGGTGTTTGATTCACCCTTTCCTTACCCGCTGGCTGCATGCTGGCTGCAATATTGAATTGAAGTTCATTCTCTGTCCTCCATAGTACACGCCTGCACAAGGCAAGATTGCTTTGCGCAGGCGTGTACTATGGAGGACAGGAATGAACTTCAATCCAATATTGCAGCCGGCATGCAGCCAGCGGGTAAGGAAAGGGTGAATCAAACACCCGAAAACTCCGCCCATATGACCCAAAACCAGTCCCGCCAAATTCAGGTGACAGAGTCCCTTTAAGGGCGAACTCATCCAACGGCAAAAAGGACACCCAATCATCCTGATCAGCAGAAACAAAGCATCTCAGATATGTTTCCAAGGTCTGATTGGTTCGTTCAGTCTGGCCATTTGTCTGAGGATGGAAAGCCGAGGAAAAAGACAAATCAATGCCCATCCTAGCACAGAAGGCTCGCCAAAACCTCGAAACAAACTGGGAACCTCTGTCAGAAACGATGTTCTCTGGAATGCCATGTAAACGAACCACATGCTGGAAAAACAATGGCACCAAATCAGAGGAGGAAGGTAATTTAGACAAGGGTACCAAATGGACCATCTTAGAGAAGCGATCACAAACCACCCAAATGACCGACATTTTTTGAGAGACGGGAAGATCTGAAATAAAATCCATAGAGATATGTGTCCAAGGCCTCTTCGGGACCGGCAAGGGCAAAAGCAACCCACTGGCACGAGAACAGCAGGGCTTAGCCCAAGCACAAATTCCACAGGACTGCACAAAAGAACGCACATCCCGTGACAAAGATGGCCACCAAAAGGATCTAGCCACTAAATCTCTGGTACCAAAGATTCCAGGATGACCAGCCAGCACCGAACAATGAACCTCAGAGATAACTCTACTAGTCCATTTATCAGGGACAAACAGTTTCTCCGCTGGGCAACGATCAGGTTTATCAGCCTGAAATTTTTGCAGCACCCGCCGCAAATCAGGGGAGATGGCAGACACAATTACTCCCTCTTTGAGAATACCTGCCGGCTCAGACAAACCCGGAGAGTCGGGCACAAAACTCCTAGACAGGGCATCCGCCTTCACATTTTTAGAGCCCGGAAGGTATGAAACCACAAAATCCAAACGGGAGAAAAACAGCGACCAACGAGCCTGTCTAGGATTCAACCGTTTGGCAGACTCGAGATAAGTCAAGTTCTTGTGATCAGTCAAGACCACCACGCGATGCTTAGCTCCTTCAAGCCAATGACGCCACTCCTCGAATGCCCACTTCATGGCCAGCAACTCTCGATTGCCAACATCATAATTTCGCTCCGCAGGCGAAAACTTCCTGGAAAAGAAGGCGCATGGCTTCATCACCGAGCAATCAGAAGCTCTTTGCGACAAAACAGCCCCCGCTCCAATTTCAGAAGCATCAACCTCGACCTGGAACGGAAGCGAAACATCTGGTTGACACAACACAGGGGCAGAAGAGAAACGACGCTTTAACTCCTGAAAAGCTTCCACAGCAGCAGAAGACCAATTGACCACATTAGCACCCTTCTTGGTTAAATCGGTCAATGGTTTAGCAATACTAGAAAAATGACAGATGAAGCGACGATAAAAATTAGCAAAGCCCAGGAACTTTTGCAGACTCTTCAGAGATGTCGGCTGAGTCCAATCATAAATGGCCTGGACCTTAACAGGTTCCATCTCGATAGTAGAAGGGGAAAAAATGAACCCCAAAAATGAAACCTTCTGAACACCAAAGAGGCACTTTGATCCCTTCACAAACAAAGAATTAGCATGCAGGACCTGGAACACCATTCTGACCTGCTTCACATGAGACTCCCAATCATCCGAGAAGACCAAAATATCATCCAAGTATACAATCAGAAATTTATCCAGGTACTCTCAGAAGATGTCATGCATAAAGGACTGAAATACTGATGGAGCATTGGCAAGTCCGAATGGCATAACTAGGTACTCAAAATGACCCTCGGGCGTATTAAATGCAGTTTTCCATTCATCGCCCCGTCTTATACGCACAAGATTATATGCACCACGAAGATCTATCTTGGTGAACCAACTAGCCCCCTTAATCCGAGCAAACAAATCAGATAGCAGCGGCAAGTGGTACTGAAATTTGACCGTGATTTTATTTAGAAGGCGGTAATCAATACAAGGTCTCAGCGAACCATCCTTCTTGGCCACAAAAAAGAACCCTGCTCCCAATGGCGATGACGACGGGCGAATATGACCCTTCTCCAAGGATTCTTTTACGTAACTCCACATAGCGGCGTGCTCAGGTACAGATAAATTAAACAGTCGACCCTTAGGAAACTTACTACCGGGAATCAAATTGATAGCACAATCACAATCCCTATGCGGAGGTAGGGCATTGGACTTGGGCTCATCGAATACATCCCGGTAATCAGACAAGAACTCTGGAACCTCAGAAGGGGTGGATGATGAGATAGACAGAAATGGAACATCACCATGTACCCCCTGACAACCCCAGCTGGACACAGACATAGATTTCCAATCTAATACTGGGTTATGGACTTGTAGCCATGGCAACCCCAACACGACCACATCATGCAGATTATGCAACACCAGAAAGCGAATATCCTCCTGGTGCGCAGGAGCCATGCACATGGTCAGCTGGGTCCAATACTGAGGCTTATTCTTGGCTAAAGGCGTAGCATCAATTCCTCTCAATGGAATAGGACACTGTAAGGGCTCCAAGACAAACCCACAGCGCCTAGTATACTCCAAGTCCATCAAATTCAGGGCAGCACCTGAATCCACAAATGCCATGACAGAATAGGAAGACAAAGAGCAGATCAAAGTAACGGACAAAAGAAATTTCGACTGTACCGTACCAATGGTGGCAGACCTAGCGAACCGCTTAGTGCGCTTAGGACAATCAGAGATAGCATGAGTGGAATCACCACAGTAGAAACACAGCCAATTCTGACGTCTGTGTTCTTGCCTTTCAGCTCTGGTCAAAGTCATATCGCACTGCATAGGCTCCGGTTTATGCTCAGATAATACCGCCAAATGGTGCACACAGTTTTACGCTCACGCAAGCGTCGACCGATCTGAATGGCCAAAGACATAGATTCATTCAGATCAGCAGACATAGGAAATCCCACCATGACATCCTTAACGGCTTCAGAGAGACCTTTTTTGAAAATAGCTGCCAGCGCACATTCATTCCATTGAGTGAGCACGGACCACTTTCTGAACTTCTGACAATAAATCTCAATCTCATCCTGACCCTGACACAGAGCCAGCAAATTTTTCTCTGCCTGATCCACTGAATTAGGTTCATGGTACAGTAATCCGAGCGCCAGAAAAAACGCATCAATATTACATAATGCAGGATCTCCTGGCGCAAGAGAAAATGCCCAGTCTTGCGGGTCGCCACGTAATAAAGAACTAATGATCTTAACTTGTTGAACTGGGTCACCAGAGGAGCGAGGTTTCAAAGCCAGAAACAGTTTGCAATTATTTTTGAAACTCAGAAATTTAGCTCTATCTCCAGAAAACAAATCAGGAATAGGAATTCTTGGTTCTAACATAGAATTCTGAGCCACAAAGTCTTGAATTTTTTGTACTCTTGCAGTGAGATGATCCACACATGAAGACAGACCTTTAATGTCCATCACTACACCTGTGTCCTGAACCACCCAGATGTCTAGGGAAAAAAAAAGGCAAAACACAGTGCAAAGAAAAAAAAATGGTCTCAGAACTTCTTTTTTCCCTCTATTGAGAAGCATTAGTACTTTGGGCCTCCAGTACTGTAATGATTAGGTAATTCAGAACCACAATGGACTTTGAAGTTCAGAGCACACCCAGTGATCTGACAATAACCAAAAAACATATGACGAGCTCTGAGACGTGGAAACTCTGCTGACAGCAATCCCTAATCCTATCCAACCACACTAGAGGCAGCCGTGGATTGCGCCTAACGCTCCCTATGCAACTCGGCACAGCCTGAGAAACTAGCTAGCCCTAAGAGGAAAATAAGCCTACCTTGTGTGATGCAGTGACCCCTGTAACAGGTAGGGGGCGCTGCATGGTTTCTCAAGTATGCGCACAGAGGTGCATTGAGGCCGTGAGAGTGCTTGGGAATCACAGGCATGGATGTGATGATGTGACAAAATCCGGTATTGTGGTGAATGGCCGATATATGTGTCGCAGAGGAGGGGACTCTGCGCTGCCAGTCTGAAGTTTGGTTGGTGTGCTGGGACCTGTAGTCCCACAAGTAAATGTGAAGTTCTAATGGGAGATTGGCAGGGCTAGTCATGAGAGATGGGCAGGTCAGACTAGCCACACACACCCACACTCCCACCCAGGGGAAGTTGTTCAAGGTATATAATGTGACCAGGGTGTGGGTCACATGGGCCTGTGTATGAGTGACCTGTGGAAGCCTGTGTTGCTTCCTGGAAAGCACATGCTAGCGTGGGAGGTCCTAGGAGTAGGACTGGATCCCTGAGCAGCGCAGTGGAACTTGGGGAAGCTACAGTCCTCGGTGGGTCTGGACTGACTGAGATATGCCGCAAAGGCAAGTTGGTGATCCCCGTTTGGCAGCTTCTCCAGAAGAGAGGACTGACAAGGAGTCAGCTGGTGGAGCAGGAGCTCCCATAAGGTACCTTCATAGACTGTTGGTCCTTATTGTGTTATGAACTGTGTGGTAACCCACGGCAACTGGTCAGGAGGACCATCGTGTTTAGTTGCTGCAACCTGTGTTCTATGAACTGTGTGGTAACCCACGGCAACTGGTCAGAGGAGGACCAGCGTGATTAGTTGCTGCAACCTGTTAATGTGAAAATTGATGCAAAGACTGTTTGCTTATTGTTAATATTTCTGTGGTTTATGATGCCATAATAAACCGTATGGACTGTTTTGTTTGAAAAAAAATCGTGCCCGAGTACGTCAATCCCGTGCCAAGCGAGTAATCCCCTACCCGTTAGTAAGAGCAATCTTACATATGGCGTTCAAATGCGGGCATCGTTTCAGGTGGCACGTACAGAGTTAATTGCTGTGGCTCGGTGTGGCCACGAAGATGGCGTCTAGCCTGTAACTCGGCGGGGTTACGAAGGTGACAAGCATCTGGCTGTGGATCGGCGGGTCCACGAAGGTGACAAGCGGCTTGCTGTGGATCGGCGGGTCCACGAAGTTTGCGGTGGAGCTGTGCAGAGCCTTGTGGAGCATAGCTGCAATTGCAGCAAGAGGTTCCGCAGCAGCCGGAGCTGCAGTGGCTGTGGTGTGTCGTCGGCAGCCGGAGGTGCCGGTTATATGTGTCTGCAGCAGGAGCTGTGGCAATACCAGCAAGAGCTGGTGAAGTGACATATAAAAAAAAAAAGAGAACAAATTTTTTTTTTTCCCCTTTCCCAGATCGTGCAGACTCTTAAAGGGCCAGTACAAGCCCAGAGACATAGTGGTGTACTGTGCGAACTGGGGCCTGAGTGCCGTGGGGAAGTCCACGGGGTGTACCCCAGGGAAGGGGGTGTCCCTAAAAGTGGGCGGGGACCCAAACGGGGATGGTTGCCCAAAAGGGGGCGGGGTCCCAAAAAGGGTCGGTAACCCGAACAGGGGTAGTAGCCCAAAAAGGGGTGGAATCCCAAAAGGGGCCTGTAACCCAAACAGGGGTGGTGTCAAAAAGCAGAGCACTTGCCCAAAAGGGGGCAGGGCCAAAAAAAGGGGCGGTAACCCGAAGTGGGGTAGAAGCCCAAAAAGAGGTGGAATCTGGGGAAATGGTGGTTTCCAAAAAGAGGGAGGAGCCTCCCAAAGAGGTACCGCAGACAAATGGGTACCCAGGGCGTATAAGTTATGTGTGTCCGGTTTGCGGTGTGAACTATCCCCCCGGTGAAACTTTACGGGGGTGTGCCGTGCGGATGCATGAGATAGAGATGTACGGACTGGTCGATTCTGGGGGCCCTGTGACTCTAGTGAGGGTTGCACCTGACAGATTTGAAATGCCTGATAGGAGAGTCAGTGTAACCTGCATCCATGGGTACACCAAGGGCTGTCCAGTGGCCAGGGTGGTCCTCGAGACTGCCAAGGACAGTGCAATCCATGATGTGGCCATAGTCTCAACCTTACCCTGCCCAGTGATAATTGGCCGGGACTCTAGGTTGTTCACAGAATTGTGGGAGAAGGGAGCTTCTTTACAACAAGAGAATGGAAGGCTCTCAGCTGGTGGGGTTGCATACCTTAAAGCATTTATTTCTCCCAAAGTAGTTGGGGCTGACGACGGGTTGACCAGTGGGGAAGGTGAGTCTGCCCAACTTACGGACATGTCACCTGAAGTGTACCCCAGGAAGACTGATGGGTCAGGTATAAGGGTGAAGGCTCCAGAAAACCTCGTGTTGAGGACTTGAAGTGTCTGGAGTACTTTAAAGTCCCAGGGGAACGGGACGAACCTAAGGATGCCACCGCTGAGACCCAAAAGAGGGCTGACGCTGACAGGGCAACGTCTGAAGGTGCAGATGTGGAGGAGGCCACCAAAGAAGTGGTGCCTGAAGTAGATACCTCCTTAAGTGACGCATGCTCCACCAATCCGGAGGATGGGAGAAGCGAGATAGAGCTGCTCAAAGAGTCTCTCGAACAAGAAAGAGTTCTGAGACAAGCGGTTGTGCACAGAGTGGACGAGCTGGAGAGGGAGGTCTTTGAGCTCAGACATCACCTGTCGGCATGTCAAACCATGAATAGGACCATATTGGAAAATATGGAGGTGTGTCGCTGCCTGGCAGAGGAGTTGCCAATGCCCATCTTGGCGAAGGCTCAAACAGAAGAAAAGACGGAGGAGGAGTTCGTGCTAAAAACGGAAAAAGACAGTCACCCGGTTGTGGCAGATGTCCGTGAAGATGAGACCCCGCTTTTCAAGAGCATTATAAAAGTACCCGGAGACATGCGAGAAGCGTGCGCCAGGAAGGGTGTGCATGAGGCCTTTAGAAAGGCAGTAGAGGCGTGTAGTGTGCACTGGGCACCTGAGACGCAGAAATTGGTCATACTGTCGACTAAGGAAGTCACAGTGAAGCGGGTGGCTGTCCTGAGGGATATGCACCTACACTGCCTCCGTACAAAACAGAGAATCATTTTGAAGACTGATGAAGCCGTTCGACGTTTGGAGCGTGAGAGGAATGCTCTTAGTCGGCTGGGCTTAGTGGAAGACACAGTCCAAGTACCAAAAGTTCTGGTGGCGAAAGTCATTGGGAAACATGGGAGAGTGATGCAGGAGATGGTGGATAAATCCGGTCTGAAGAGACTGAGGATACCGGCTGATGACGAGGTCCAGGTCATGGGTGAAGATGGGATGGTTCCTTTCCTGGTTGTCGGTTCCAGAGAGAGTCTTAGGAACATCCGCATGCTCCTGGAATATCGCATGGCATACCTAAGGGAGGTAGAGCAGCTGAGACTTGAGAGACTGCAAGTCAATAAGCAGCTGCCAGAAAGGCGAAGAAGATGGCGGCCACTTTCGACCCGAAATGTGGACAAACAAAGGGGTGGGAGTACCCAGTTGTGTGAAAGATGCAGTGTCTCCTCAGATAGCACAGGGCTGAGTGACTTAGGGGGAAGACCTGGTAGCGGACGTGTTGACAAAGAGTCAGTCCAGACAGGTCATATGGGTGCAAGGCGATTGCGACGCCAGATTGTCCATGATGCCCAAACCCGATTGAGAGGGCTCTCTCGACTAGTAGGCCAAGGTGACTTGGGTACACGGTCTCGAGGCCCCTGGGTTAAGACAAATGTTCAACCCCACAAGTTTGAACAGAGGGAGGGGGTATGTGATGCAGTGACCTCTGTAACAGGTAGGGGGCGCTGCATGGTTTCTCAAGTATGCGCACAGAGGTGCATTGAGGCCGTGAGAGTGCTTGGGAATCACAGGCATGGATGTGATGATGTGACAAAATCCGGCATTGTGGTGAATGGCCGATATATGTGTCGCAGAGGAGGGGACTCTGCGCTGCCAGTCTGAAGTTTGGTTGGTGTGCTGGGACCTGTAGTCCCACAAGTAAATGTGAAGTTCTAATGGGAGATTGGCAGGGCTAGTCATGAGAGATGGGCGGGTCAGACTAGCCACACACACCCACACTCCCACCCAGGGGAAGTTGTTCAAGGTATATAATGTGACCAGGGTGTGGGTCACATGGGCCTGTGTATGAGTGACCTGTGGAAGCCTGTGTTGCTTCCTGGAAAGCACATGCTAGCGTGGGAGGTCCTAGGAGTAGGACTGGATCCCTGAGCAGCGCAGTGAAACTTGGGGAAGCTACAGTCCTCGGTGGGTCTGGACTGACTGAGATATGCCGCAAAGGCAAGTTGGTGATCCCCGTTTGGCAGCTTCTCCAGAAGAGAGGACTGACAAGGAGTCAGCTGGTGGAGCAGGAGCTCCCATAAGGTACCTTCATAGACTGTTGGTCCTTATTGTGTTATGAACTGTGTGGTAACCCACGGCAACTGGTCAGGAGGACCATCGTGTTTAGTTGCTGCAACCTGTGTTCTATGAACTGTGTGGTAACCCACGGCAACTGGTCAGAGGAGGACCAGCGTGATTAGTTGCTGCAACCTGTTAATGTGAAAATTGATGCAAAGACTGTTTGCTTATTGTTCATATTTCTGTGGTTTATGATGCCATAATAAACCGTATGGACTGTTTTGTTTGAAAAAAAATCGTGCCCGAGTACGTCAATCCCGTGCCAAGCGAGTAATCCCCTACCCGTTAGTAAGAGCAATCTTACACTTGCCTCAGAGAAATTCCCCAAAGGTAAAGGCAGCCCCCCACATATAATGACTGTGAGTAAAGATGAAAGTACAAACGCAGAGATGAAATAGATTTAGCAAAGTGAGGCCCAACTTACTGAACAGACCGAGGATAGGAAAGATTGCTTTGTGGTCAACACAAAACCCTACAAACAACCACGCAGAGGGGGCAAAAAGACCCTCCGCACCGACTAACGGTACGGAGGTGCTCCCTCTGCGTCCCAGAGCCTCCAGCAAGCAAGAAAAACCAATATAGCAAGCTGGACAGAAAAAATAGCAAACAAAAACAACACAAGCAAACTTAGCTCATGCAGGAGAGACTGGCCACAGGAACGATCCAGGAGGAAGCAGACCAACACTAGAACATTGACTGGAGGCCAGGATCAAAGCACTAGGTGGAGTTAAATAGAGCAGCACTTAACGACTTAACCTCATCACCTGAGGAAGGAAACTCAGAAGCCGCAGTACCACTCACATCCACCGACGGAAGCCCATAGACAGAATCAGCCGAAGTACCACTTGTGACCACAGGAGGGAGCTCGACCACAGAATTCACAACAGTTCTGAGACCATTTTTTTTCTTTGCACTGTGTTTTGTCTTTCTTTTCCCCTAGACATTTGGGTGGTTCAGGACACAGGTGTAGTGAAGGACATTAAAGGTCTGTCTTCTTGTGTGGATCATCTCACTGCAAGAGTACAAAATATTCAAGACTTTGTGGTTCAGAATCCTATGTTAGAACCTAGAATTCCTATTCCTGATTTATTTTCTGGAGATAGAGCTAAGTTTCTGAATTTCAAAAATAATTGTAAACTGTTTCTGGCCTTGAAACCCCGCTCCTCTGGTGACCCAGTTCAACAAGTAAAAATCATTATTTCCTTGTTGCGTGGTGACCCTCAAGACTGGGTATTTTCCCTTGCGCCAGGAGATCCTGCATTGCGTGATGTTGATGAGTTTTTTCTGGCGCTCGGATTGCTTTATGATGAACCAAATTCAGTGGATCTGGCAGAGAAAATCTTGCTGGCTCTGTGTCAGGGTCAGGACGAGGTAGAGATACATTGTCAGAAGTTTAGGAAGTGGTCTGTGCTCACTCAATGGAATGAATGTGCTCTAGCAGCAATTTTCAGAAAGGGTCTCTCTGAAGCCCTTAAGGATGTCATGGTGGGATTTCCTATGCCTGCTGGTCTGAATGAGTCTATGTCTTTGGCCATTCAGATCGATCGACGCTTACGTGAGCGTAAAACTGTGCACCATTTGGCGGTATTAGCTGAGCATAAACCTGAGCCTATGCAATGTGATAGGACTTTGACCAGAGCTGAACGGCAAGAACACAGACGTCGGAATGGGCTGTGTTTTTACTGTGGTGATTCCACTCATGCTATCTCCGATTGTCCTAAGCGCACTAAGCGTTTCGCTAGGTCTGCCACCATTGGTACGGTACAGTCGAAATTTCTTTTGTCCGTTACTTTGATCTGCTCTTTGTCATCCTATTCTGTCATGGCATTTGTGGATTCAGGCGCTGCCCTGAATTTGATGGACTTGGAGTTTGCTAGGCGCTGTGGTTTTTTCTTGGAGCCCTTGCAGTATCCTATTCCATTGAGAGGAATTGATGCTACGCCTTTGGCCAAGAATAAGCCTCAGTACTGGACCCAACTGACCATGTGCATGGCTCCTGCACATCAGGAGGATATTCGCTTTTTGGTGTTGCATAATCTGCATGATGTGGTTGTTTTGGGGTTGCCATGGCTACAGGTCCATAACCCAGTATTGGATTGGAAATCTATGTCTGTGTCCAGCTGGGGTTGTCAGGGGGTACATGGTGATGTTCCATTTCTGTCTATTTCATCATCCACCCCTTCTGAAGTCCCATATTTCTTGTCTGATTACCGGGATGTATTTGATGAGCCCAAATCCAGTGCCCTACCTCCTCATAGGGATTGCGATTGTGCTATTAATTTGATTCCTGATAGTAAGTTTTCTAAGGGCCGACTGTTCAATTTATCTGTGCCAGAACATGCCGCTATGCGGAGTTATATAAAGGAATCCTTGGAGAAAGGTCATATTCGCCCGTCGTCATCACCGTTAGGAGCAGGGTTCTTTTTTGTGGCCAAGAAGGATGGTTCTTTGAGACCTTGTATTGATTACCGCCTTCTTAATAAAATCACAGTCAAATTTCAGTACCCCTTGCCGCTGCTGTCTGATTTGTTTGCTCGGATTAAGGGGGCTAGTTGGTTCACCAAGATAGATCTTCGTGGTGCGTATAATCTTGTGCGTATTAAACAGGGCGATGAATGGAAAACAGCATTTAATACGCCCGAGGGCCATTTTGAGTACCTGGTTATGCCATTCGGGCTTTCCAATGCTCCATCAGTATTTCAGTCCTTTATGCATGACATCTTCCGAGAGTACCTGGATAAATTCCTGATTGTATACTTGGATGATATTTTGGTCTTCTCGGATGATTGGGTGTCTGACGTGAAGCAGGTTAGAATGGTGTTCCAGGTCCTGCGTGCAAATTCTTTGTTTGTGAAGGGGTCAAAGTGTCTCTTTGGTGTTCAGAAGGTTTCATTTTTGGGTTTCATTTTTTCCCCTTCTACTATCGAGATGGACCCTGTTAAAGTCCAGGACATTTATGATTGGACTCAGCCGACATCTCTGAAGAGTCTGCAAAAGTTCCTGGGCGTTGCTAATTTTTATCGTCGCTTCATCAATAATTTTTCTAGTATTGCTAAACCGTTGACTGATTTAACCAAGAAGGGTGCTGATGTGGTCAATTGGTCTTCTGCTGCTGTGGAAGCTTTTCAGGAGTTGAAGCGTCGTTTTTCTTCTGCCCCTGTGTTGTGTCAACCAGATGTTTCGCTCCCGTTTCAGGTCGAGGTTGATGCTTCTGAGATTGGAGCAGGGGCTGTTTTGTCGCAAAGAAGTTCTGATGGCTCGGTGATGAAACCATGTACCTTCTTTTCCAGGAAGTTTTCGCCTGCTGAGCGTAATTATGGTGTTGGCAATCGAGAGTTGCTGGCCATGAAGTGGGCATTCGAGGAGTGGCGTCATTGGCTTGAAGGAGCTAAGCATCGCGTGGTGGTCTTGACTGATCAAAAGAATTTGACTTATCTCAAGTCTGCCAAACGGTTGAATCCTAGACAGGCTTGTTGGTCGCTGTTTTTCTCCCGTTTTGACTTTGTGGTTTCGTACCTTCCGGGCTCTAAGAATGTGAAGGCGAATGCCCTGTCTAGGAGTTTTGTGCCCGACTCTCTGGGTTTGCCTGAGCCGGCGGGTATTCTCAAAGAGGGGGTGATTTTGTCTGCCATCTCCCCTGATTTGCGGCGGGTGCTGCAAAAATTTCAGACTCATAGACCTGACCGTTGCCCAGCGGAGAAACTGTTTGTCCCTGATAAATGGACGAGTAGAGTTATCTCTGAGGTTCATTGTTCAGTGTTGGCTGGTCATCCTGGAATCTTTGGTACCAGAGATTTGGTGGCTACATCCTTTTGGTGGCCGTCTCTGTCGCGGGATGTGCGTTCGTTTGTGCAGTCCTGTGGGACTTGTGCTTGGGCTAAGCCCTGCTGTTCTCGTGCCAGTGGGTTGCTTTTGCCCTTGCCGGTCCCGAAGAGGCCCTGGACGCATAGCTCTATGGATTTTATTTCGGATCTCCCTGTCTCTCAAAAGATGTTGGTCATTTGGGTGGTTTGTGATCGCTTCTCTAAGATGGTCCATTTGGTACCCTTGTCTAAATTGCCTTCCTCCTCTGATTTGGTGCCATTGTTTTTCCAGCATGTGGTTCGTTTACATGGCATTCCGGAGAACATCGTTCCGGACAGAGGTTCCCAGTTTGTTTCGAGGTTTTGGCGAGCCTTTTGTGCTAGGATGGGCATTGATTTGTCTTTTTCCTCGGCTTTCCATCCTCAGACAAATGGCCAAACTGAACGAACCAATCAGACTTTGGAAACATATCTGAGATGCTTTGTTTCTGCTGATCAGGATGATTGGGTGTCCTTTTTGCCTTTGGCTGAGTTCGCCCTTAATAATCGGGCCAGCTCGGCTACTTTGGTTTCGCCGTTTTTCTGCAATTCTGGTTTCCATCCTCGTTTCTCTTCAGGGCAGGTTGAGTCTTCGGACTGCCCTGGTGTGAATACTGTGGTGGATAGGTTGCAGCAGATTTGGACTCATGTGGTGGACAATTTGACATTGTCCCAGGAGAAGACTCAACGTTTCGCTAACCGCAGGTGCTGTGTGGGTCCCCGACTTCGTGTTGGGGATTTGGTTTGGTTGTCGTCTCGTTATATTCCTATGAAAGTTTCCTCTCCTAAGTTTAAGCCTCGTTTCATTGGTCCGTATAGGATTTCTGAGGTTCTTAATCCTGTGTCGTTTCGTTTGACCCTTCCAGCTTCTTTTTCCATCCATAATGTATTCCATAGGTCATTGTTGCGGAGATACGTGGCACCTGTGGTTCCATCCGTTGATCCTCCTGCCCCGGTTTTGGTTGAGGGGGAGTTGGAGTATGTGGTGGAGAAGATTTTGGATTCTCGTATTTCGAGATGGAAACTCCAGTACCTGGTTAAGTGGAAGGGTTATGGTCAGGAAGATAATTCCTGGGTCTTTGCCTCTGATGTTCATGCTGCCGATCTGGTTCGTGCCTTTCATTTGGCTCATCCTGGTCGGCCTGGGGGCTCTGGTGAGGGTTCGGTGACCCCTCCTCAAGGGGGGGGTACTGTTGTGAATTCTGTTGTCGAGCTCCCTCCTGTGGTCATGAGTGGTTCTTCGGCTGGTTCTGTCCATGGGCTTCCTCTGGTGGATGTGAGTGGGGCTGCGGCTTCTGAGTTTCTTCCACAGGTGACGAGGTTAAGTCGTTGGGTGCTGCTCTATTTAACTCCAACTAGTTCTTTGCTCCTTGCCTTCAGTCAATGTTCCAGTATTGGTCTTGCTCTCTCCTGGATCGTTCTTGTGACGTGTCTTCCCTGCATAAGCTAAGTTCTGCTTGTGTTTCTTTTGTTTGCTATTTTTTCTGTCCAGCTTGCTATTTTGATTTGTCTTGCTTGCTCGAAGCTCTGGGACGCAGAGGGAGCACCTTTGTACCGTTAGTCGGTGCGGAGGGTCTTTTTGCGCCCTCTGCGTGGTTCTTTGTCGGGTTTTGTGCTGACCGCAAAGCTATCTTTCCTATCCTCGGTCTATTCAGTAAGTCGGGCCTCACTTTGCTAAATCTATTTCATCTCTGTGTTTGTATTTTCATCTTTACTCACAGTCATTATATGTGGGGGGCTGCCTTTTCCTTTGGGGAATTTCTCTGAGGCAATGTAGGCTTATTTTTCTATCTACAGGGCTAGCTAGTTCCTTAGGCTGTGTCGAGGCGCCTAGGTCTGGTCAGGAGCGCTCCTCGGCTATTTCTAGTGTGGTGTGATAGGATTAGGGATTGCGGTCAGCAGAGTTCCCACGTCTCAGAGCTCGTCCTATGTTATTAGCAACTATCAGGTCATTTTGTGTGCTCTTAACCACCAGGTCCATTGTTGTTCTAACCACCAGGTCATAACAGATATGGGGTAATAAAGGGTTAATGTCACCTTGCTATTGTAAGGTGACTTTAAGCCAGGTTAATAATGGAGAGATGTCAATAAGACACCTATCCACTATTAATCCAATAGTAATAAAGGGTTAAAAAAACACACACACATTATGAATAAAATATTTTAATGAAATAAATACACATGGGGTTTTAACCTCTTTATTTTACGCTCAATCGAACTGACGACCTTTGTCATCTGAAAAAATGGGAAAATAAAAAAGCAACAATATCCCATACCTGTCTGCCGTACAGTCATGTCCCACAATATAAATCCATCTGAAGGGGTCAAATAATTTTACAACCAGCAGCCTGCTAATGCAGCTGCCCCTGGCTGTAAAAAGTGGGGAATGAATAGAATGCAGGGGAACGTAGCTTCGTAGACTTGCGGTGATGCACCCCCGGGTGGCATAAACTCATATGAACTCTAGCGTGGAAATTTTTCTGAATATTTTCCAATGCTAGAGTTCATATGAGGACTCAGAGTAAACCATATAACAGGACTTACCTCTGATTCATGCTGCCCATGGTTCAGGCAGCTTGAATTAGATACGTACCCATTATGTTATTATGGATGGGACTAGCAGGTACCCAGAGGTGGATTAAGGGAAGTGCTTATACCAACATAAGAAGGCAGTTGCTGGTTAAATACTTGACAGTGACACCTTGCACAGTCTGTGGTATTCAGATCCTTGAAAAATCACATGAAGCCCACCTATTCTTTTAAACTTGTTATGCAGTGATGAGAAGTAGATTGCTCTGTTCTAGTGACTGGTGCGAGTGCCAGCAGTGCCACCCACCAATATCAATCATTTATCATGTGGATGGGTAATAAATGTACTTTGTGGAAAAACCATAAATAAGGTGCTTATTTTTTTTGCTTCATTCAGTTTTAGTTTCTGGTAATTTCTTCTTATCAAATCTGCAATTGTAACCTTTTCAAAGACAACAATCTTCAGAAAAAAACTGAAAAGCAGCATGCTGACATTTAAACAGATTGTTGTGATACCTTTTAATTAGAATTTCATATTAACTATTAGGCCGGCGTCACACTCAGCGTATAAAAATACGGTCCGTAATTTACGGCCGTAATACGCAGAAAAGTCCCCAAAATAGTGGTCCGTAGCTCCTCCGTAGGCAGGGTGTGTCAGAGTATTTTGCGCATGGCATCCTCCGAATGTAATCCGTATGGCATCCGTACTGTGAGATTTTCTCACAGGCTTGCAAAACCGACATACGGACATACAATGTATCCATGTTCTCAAAGAATCATAAAAACATATATACTGTGTATATATATATATATATATATATATTTATATACCGTATATACTCGAGTATAAGCCGACCCGAGTATAAGCCGACCCCCCTAATTTTGCCACAAAAAACTGGGAAAACTTATTGACTCGAGTATAAGCCTAGGGTGGAAATGCAGCATTTACCGGTGAATTTAAAAAATAAAAATAGATCATTATTTCCCCATAGCTGTGCCATATAGTGCTCTGCACCGTTCATATTTCCCCATAGGTGTGAACCATATAGTGCTCTGCACCGTTCATTGTGCCCCCTAGCTGTGCCATATACGGTGCTCTGCACCGTTCACTGTGCCCCATAGCTGTGCCATATACGGTGCTCTGCACCGTTCACTGTGCCCCATAGCTGTGCTGTGCCATATACGGTGCTCTGCACCGTTCACTGTGCCCCATAGCTGTGCTGTGCCATATACGGTGCTCTGCACCGTTCACTGTGCCCCATAGCTGTGCTGTGCCATATACGGTGCTCTGCACCGTTCACTGTGCCCCATAGATGTTCCACATAAATTTGTGCCGCCGCTGCCGCAATAAAGAAAAAAAAACACATACTCACCTCCCTTGATTGCAGCTCCCGGCGTCTCGTTCCGGCGCCTCCATCTTCCCGGCGTCTCTGCTCTGACTGATCAGGCAGAGGGCGCCGCGCACACTATATGCGTCATCGCGCCCTCTGCCTGAACAGTCAGAGAGCAGAGACGCCGGGAAGATGGAGGCGCCGGCCGGGAAGATGGATCGGCGCCCGGCGGCTGGAACGAGGACAGGTGAATATAACATACTCACCTAGTCCTGGCGATCCTCGCGCTGTCCCCTCCTGTCTTCGGTGCCGCAGCTTCTTTCTCTATCAGCGGTCACCGGCACCGCTGATTAGAGAAATGAATAAGCGGCTCCGCCCCTATGGGAGGTGGAGCCGCTTATTCATTTCTGTAATGAGCGGTCCCACGTGACCGCTGAAGAGAGGAAGAAACTGCAGCGCCGAAGCCCGTGGGACGGCAGGGACAGCGCGAGGATCGCTGGGACTAGGTAAGTATGCCTCAGCGCCCTCACCCCCTCACCCGCCGACCCCACCGCTACCGTGACTCGAGTATAAGCCGAGGGGGGCACTTTTAGCCCAAAAATTTGGGCTGAAAATCTCGGCTTATACTCGAGTATATACGGTATATATATATATATATATATACTGTATATGTCAGTGAGACACATATATATATATATATATATATATATATATATATATATATTAATATTTCATCCAGCGTGAGATAGCTTTAAAGCTGGTAATTCAGTTGCCGGCTTTTGCGATCTCCTTCCTAAACCCGACATGATATGAGACCTGGTTTACATACAGTAAACCATCTCATATCACCATTTTTTAAACCCCAGCGAATGAATGGAAAGTAGGTCAATGACCTGTAGTTACCTTCATTCGCGGTGAGGCGCCCTCTGCTGGTTGTCTTCATATGACCTCAAGCGTGGGAACTTTTCAGAATATTTTCCCAGCCTTGAGGCCGGGGGGGGGGGGGGGGAGGGGGGAGGGGGTAACCAATAAACATGGACCCTATCCAGGCTATTAATATCTGCCCTCAGTCACTGGCTTTACTACTCTGGCGAAGAAAATTGCGCGGGAGCCCACGCCAATTTTTTCCGCCATTTAACCCTTTAATTTAATAGCTACTGCGCCCAAATTTTGCACATTCACACTACTAACATTAGTATTGTGGAATATGCAAAACAAAGTGGGGATATGAGATGGTAACAATGTCTCAAATCATGTCGGGTTTAGGAAGGAGATCACAAAAGTCGGTAATTGAATTACCGGCTTTAAAGCTATCTCACGCTGGATGAAATATTAATATATATATATGTGTCTCACTGACATATATAAATATATATACAGTATATATGATGTTACGATTATTTGAGCCCATGGATCCATTGTATGTCCGTATGTCGGTTTTGCAAGCCTGCGAGAAAATCTCGCAGTACGGATGCCATACGGATTACATACGGAGGATGCCATGCGCAAAATACGCTGACACACCCTGCCTATGGAGGAGATACGGACCACTATTTTGGGGACTTTTCTGCGTATTACGGCCATAAATTACGGACCGTATTTTTATACGCTGAGTGTGACGCCGGCCTTAGTAGTTTACTTTCCTTTAGTTGCATACTGTAATTTCACCAGTAGATGGTAGCATTACTCCGTAGATATATTTCCGTTCACGTCTGCCTAAACACTTTATAGTAACTTTATAGCAAGTTTTTGCTACATTCAATATCATCATGAAAAAATATTTAAAAAAAGGGGTTCTAGTACTATTCCTCATGTATTTCATCATTTAATAATTTAATAATTTTACCATTAATTACACTCAGGCTTGTGGGCAAAAAGGTTTATTATTGCGTAACGTATCGATAAAGTAATAATATAGTAATAATTTCTCCTTCATTGTATCTGTGTAGTTAATTAGATTTTCCAGGAGATGTAATTATTTGTAAAAGGGCTCACACAAGTTAAAGTAGTAATACTGGTCCCAGCAGCTTCCACTCCAATACTTACTTGGCCCCTGCTGGTTTTTACCTCCCGGTCCAAAATAAAATAACTTAAAGCTAGAGTTTTTTTAAAAACTTTTACTGAATATTGATATCAACTTTTGAAACATAAACATGATCCTTTTTAAAGTTCCTATTTCAGGAGAACTTCCCCTGGTATAACCAGCCCGTCTGCATTCTCGAAATGGGTGCTTTACTTGTTCAGCCACATGGACAAGAAGCTCACAGACATGCGCAGATGCACATTTCCAGACGCCGGTTTTGGCAGTCTATGTATATGTCAGATAAAATCATTATGGGTGAGTCCAACTTCTTTTTAATGCCACATGTGTTTAATTTAATCTAATTAATGCATTTTGCACTTTGTGCTACGGTGACTGTTACCATATATTTATAGCTTTTTACGCTTTTCTACATAATACATATATTATGAATTGTATCACTCTCACATGTTATTGTATTGGACACTTTTGTTTTGACTGTACTTACACTAATGAGCTTGTAATTACAATATGATGTAATGCTGTTATATATACTTCCTGTTTATATACATTCACTGTTTGCGAAAGGTAGTTCACAACCGAAACGTTGCCACACCAGATAGGCAATATTTTTTGTATATTTGTTGCTTTCTGTTATCCCTGTCTGTCTTATAATATGTTAATACACTAGCATTTCTGTCCCAGGCCTCCATGGGGAGGGAGAGGTGACAGCTTAGGGAATAAAAGGAGAACAGTAAAGCTGGTGGCCCAAACCTCCTCACCATTAGCGGTAACTTTTGGAAGCAGGGATAGTTAGCGCCCCAGTCCTAGGGTCAATTCAGGGCCCCTTTCCCTAATCACATACTGTCACTGGGTGACATTCCACTATCACTTCTTCCAAACAGGACTCCTCTCTGCAGAAAATAGCACAGCTATGTAGATCAAATTCCCCAATTTTTCCCTCTCTCCATTCTGCCTCACACATCTCTCCATCTTGCCTCTATGTCTCTCCATTCTGCCTCCATGTCTCTTCACTCTGCCCCATGTCTCTTCATTCCGCCCCATATCTCTCTACTCTACCCCCATGTCTCTCCATTCTGCCTTCATGTCTCTCCATGCTGTCTCCATGTTTCTTTATTCTTCCCCATGTCTCTTCATTCTGCCCCATGTCTCTCCATTCTGCCTCCATGTCTCTTCATTCTGCCCCCATGTCTCTCCATTCTGCCTCCATGTTTCTTTATTCTGCCCCCATGTCTCTCCATTCTGCCTCCATGTCTCTCCATTCTGCCTCCATGTCTCTCCATGCTGCCTCCATGTCTCTTCATTCTGCCCCATGTCTCTCCATTCTGCCTCCATGTCTCTCCATTCTACCTCCATGTCTCTTCATTCTGCCTCCATGTCTCTCCATGCTGCCTCCATGTTTCTTTATTCTGCTCCATGTCTCTTCATTCTGCCCCATGTCTCTCCATTCTACCTCCATGTCTCTCCATTCTACCTCCATGTCTCTTCATTCTGCCCCATGTCTCTCCATTCTGTCTCCATGTCTCTTCATTCTGCCCCATGTCTCTCTATTCTACCCCCATGTCTCTCCATTCTGCCTCCATGTCTCTCCATTCTACCTCCATGTCTCTCCATTCTACCTCCATGTCTCTCCATTCTGCCTCCATGTCTCTCCATTCTACCTCCATGTCTCTCCATTCTACCTCCATGTCTCTCCATTCTGCCTCCATGTCTCTCCATTCTACCTCCATGTCTCTCCATTCTACCCCCATGTCTCTCCATTCTGCCTCCATGTCTCTCCATTCTACCTCCATGTCTCTCCATTCTGCCTCCATGTCTCTCCATTCTACCTCCATGTCTCTCCATTCTGCCTCCATGTCTCTCCATTCTACCTCCATGTCTCTCCATTCTGCCTCCATGTCTCTCCATTCTACCTCCATGTCTCTCCATTCTGCCTCCATGTCTCTCCATTCTACGCCCATGTCTTTCCATTCTGCCACCATGTCTTTCCATTCTGCCACCATGTCTTTCCATTCTGCCACCATGTCTCTCCATTCTGCCTCCATGTCTCACCATTCTGCCTCCATGTCTCTCCATTCTGCCTCCATGTCTCTCCATTCTGCCTCCATGTCTCACCATTCTGCCTCCATGTCTCTCCATTCTGCCTCCATGTCTCTCCATTCTGCCTCCATGTCTCTCCATTCTACCCCCATGTCTCTCCATTCTGCCACCATGTCTCTCCATTCTGCCTCCATGTCTCTCCATTCTGCCTCATGTCTCTATATTCTGCCCCATGTCTCTCCATTCTGCCTCCATGTCTCTCCATTCTGCCTCCATGTTTCTTTATTCTGCCTCCATGTCTCTTTATTCTACCCCCATGTCTTTCCATTCTGCTACCATGTCTCTCCATTCTGCCACCATGTCTCTCCATTCTGCCTCCATGTCTCTCCATTCTGCCTCATGTCTCTATATTCTGCCCCATGTCTCTCCATTCTGCCACCATGTCTCTCCATTCTGCCACCATGTCTCTCCATTCTGCCACCATGTCTCTCCATTCTGCCCCATGTCTTTCCATTCTGCCTCATGTCTCTATATTCTGCCCCATGTCTCTCCATTCTGCCTCCATGTCTTTCCATTCTGCCTCCATGTCTCTCCATTCTGCCTCCATGTCTCTCCATTCTGCCTCCATGTCTCTCCATGCTGCCTCCATGTCTCTTCATTCTGCCTCACACATCTCTCCATTCTGCCTCACACGTCTCTCCATTCTGCCTCACACGTCTCTCCATTCTGCCTCCATGTCTCTCCATTCTGCCTCCATGTCTCTCCATTCTGCCTCCATGTCTCTCCATTCTACCCCCATGTCTTTCCATTCTGCCACCATGTCTCTCCATTCTGCCTCACACGCCTCTCCATTCTGCCTCCGTGTCTCACCATTCTGCCCCATGTCTCTTCATTCTGCCCCCATGTATTTTCATACTGCGGCATTACAAAACAAAAAAGTTAAAAGTAAAAAAGTTTCTCCTTACTTGGCCATGGTCCAGCGGCTTCCTCTCCCCAATTCATCTGTGGCGCGGACACACCGGCACATGGCAATGATGTCATACGCCGGCAACGTGCCTGCTGACATCAGCTGCTGGATTGTGATTGGCTGGCAGCTGTTAACTATTGAACTCACATTCAGTTAAAATCTATATTGCTGTGCAGGAAGCCTTCTCACACGGCAATATAGATTTTAACTGAACGTGCATCCGAGGACGAACATTACTGAAATCGACAGAATCCAGCCCCTGAGGCCCAGTGTGCCGAGGGGGCCTCCTCTCTTCTGCTTTCCGGACCCCATATACCAGTAAGGGTAGTAATGCCCTGATGGGGGCCCTGATTTCCAATGTGATATTGGTCACTATATTGTGGGATTAGTAGAAATTGAAAATAATCTTTGATTTTATGATTGCATGGAGGAATCAGCTGAAAAGTGGCTTCAATGCTGGAAACAAGGGGTTCCACATTTCATTAATATTTTGGCTTTAACAGCAATTAGAGCCAAAACACTTGCAGTACAGCAAGGAATATAGCGTGCTCTGTATCATAGCAAAGATGCAAACTGAATATATGTTTTATGAATAAACTCTGTTCCGCTAATCAATCAAGCTGTATATCACACACGTGTATGATTATGTGGGCACAAGACAAATACAAATTGACATTGCAAATATTAGATGGATACAAATTGTTTGAGAATATATGTCACTATAAAAAGTCTACCTTACTAGAGTATATTAGACTATAAGGGTATGTGCACACGTTTAATATTTGGTGCAGAAAGATTTGCACCATTTCTGCATCTCTTGGCAGGAAAAACGCAGCGTAAAATACGTTCATTTTTGCCCCGTTTTGACTCATTTTTTTACATGCATTTTTATTGCAGGTTTTTCCCCACTCATCGGGTGGAATCTGTAGCAAGAACACTTAAAGAATTGGCATTGTGTAAATTTAAATCTGCACCAAACCTGCAAGTCACAAATAAGCAACGTTTGCAGGATAGTTCAAAATTCTCATCCATTTTGCTGGCATCAGGAAACCCTTCAGAATTTGCGACAAATCTACACAGAAAAAAACACAACAAAAACGAGATAAAAATGCAACGTGTGCACACTATCTTAAAGTATAAGATCATGACTTTTTTTTCTGACCCTTTGGCATATGAGAATCAAGTAAGAAGATCCAAAAGACTTCCCTACTAAGAAGTTTGCGGCAATTTTCACTGCCTCTGGGTGGGGGATTAACTCTTTTAATATCTTGAATACTCAGGCCTGACACGCTGCGCTGATACATACTCAGATAATATGCTAACACCACTTATATACTACAACTGTTGGAGCTGCTGGCATGGGATAAATGGAGTCTAAATTTTTGGATTCTGACTTTCTAAAGTAGCAAGTCACATGAAGCGATGGCCGGGGGACCACCACGGTGCAGGAAGACTACTGTACACAAGATGAGGTGCAAACAATAAAGGGTACATTTATTGGAAGGCAAGGAATGAAGTGAATGAGGAAGATGCAAACAGGGGTATGCAATGGCAAAAGATAATTTCTAAGAGTTATATTCTTTAGCTTGTCCGTAAAATAGCACGGTGCTCCAACTGTTACAGACTCAATATATGTCACACAAGTAAATGCAAACAATAAACAAATAATGATGCTACTCTACGTATAACCTCCCTGACCTTTACTAAGCAGGCCACACGGCTCCCGTGTACTGACTATTGAAGCCTATACTAGGCCCTAACATGTGCACAACACAGGAACAAACGCACAGTGATGTTAGGAACTCAGATCCAGTCCCGGGGGCCCCCAACAGTCTAGTACGGTGGTGCGCATAGCTTTTTGCCAGCTCCATGAAACATGGTCTTCTCCTTGCTTCTGGTTCCTGGAGGTTCTCCTGGAAACTGTAAATCCCTTTCTCTGTATCTTCATGGCTTCTCAAACTCACACAGGACAGCCACTCTTGCTGCACCTGGAAAAGTTTGTCAAATCTCACAAATCCACTCTATTACAGGCTGTGGGTCCTCTCTTGCAGAAAACAGCACAAAGTTCTCTCTGCAGCAGCCTCAGCTCACACACGCTGTCCAGGCTCCACCCCCACCCTCTGCACAGTCCAGTTCATTCACACAGTCTCTTGCAGGGGAGAAGCACAACCTTCCATCACACCAGACAAGGGGGTGCAGTCTCTTAAAGTGACAGCATGTCCCTTACTGTCCTGTTATAACCTGGTGGTTAGGACAATAATGGACCTGGTGGTTAAGAGCACACGGAATGACCTGATAGTTACTAATAATACAGAACAAGCTCTGAGACGTGGGAACTCTGCTGACCGCAATCCCTAATCCTATCACACACACTACAAATAGCCGTGAATTGCTCCTAACGCTCCCTATGCAACTCGTCACAGCCTAAGGAACTAGCTAGCCCTAAAGATAGAAAAATAAAGCCTACCTAGCCTCAGAGAAATTCCCCAAAGGAAAAGGCAGCCCCCCACATATAATGACTGCGAGTAAGATGAAAAATACAAACACAGAGATGAAATAGATTTAGCAAAGTGAGGCCCGACTTACTGAACAGACAGAGGATAGGAAAGATAACTTTGCGGTCAGCACAAAAACTACAAAAAGACCACGCAGAGGGTGCAAAAAGACCCTCCGCACCGACTCACGGTGCGGAGGCGCTCCCTCTGCGTCCCAGAGCTTCCAGCAAGCAAGACAAAAATCAATATAGCAAGCTGGACAGAAAAATAGCAAACAAGAGAAAAACAAGCAGGAACTTAGCTTCTGCTGGGAAGACAGGTCACAAGAACGATCCAGGAGCGAACTAGACCAATACTGGAACATTGACAGGTGGCATGGAGCAATGATCTAAGTGGAGTTAAATAGAGCAGCCAGCTAACGAATTAACCTCGTCACCTGTGGAAGGAAACTCAGAAGCCGCAGCCCCACTCACAACCACCAGAGGAAGCCCATGGACAGAACCAGCCGAAGTACCATTCATGACCACAGGAGGGAACTTGACAACAGAATTCACAACACTGTCCATAACAGCACCACCCTCTTACACACACAAAAGAACTATTTTATCCAAATATGAAAGCAGTCTGCAGGTTATGATTGAACAGATTATAAAGGTTTATTCAGTAATTTCACAACAACAAAAAATGTTAATTATGACCCTGAGGAAGTCCTACACTACTCTAGTGAAGAATCAACCTTTGTGAAATCAGTAAAAAAAAAAAGTCACTGATATTTTTTCACATTTGTTAATTAGTTCAAGAAGCAAATATTCATAATAGCATTATTAATTATTTTTCTATCAATACTGTTTAATTTTCTACATAAGAAGATCTTGTGTCCGATGACCTGTCCCCTTGACAGTCTCCTGGCTCAGACTCCACATGATTATCTGCCGACTTAATTAGCAAAATATAATAATAGAACCCATGTCATTATTGCTATGCTCATTGTGGATAGCTAGTGATATATTAATTAAAGATTGCTGACTTGGCCTCAGGGCCGCTATAAGACATGAATGGGTCTGGTACAAAGACCAAATTAGTGGGTTCCCAGACAACATTTGTGAAATTCAAGATAACTCGCAGTGATATTCTGAAGGTATTATGTCATGGTCTATGGCTTTTTTTGCATATTTTTTTGTATTATTTTAATGAAATATGCTCTTTTATTTGTTAAACCAGCTCTCCCACAAAACATTTTATTGCCTCAACTTGTATATGTTGTGTAGTGTAAGTGCTGTAATATACTCCCCGATTGACATATTTCCCAGGTTCCAGTACCGCTGCTGTCCTCTTCTGCCTTGTGTGGCTGAAATTAAAGGTTCGCTCACACTAGCATATAATTTCGACGAGTGCTAGCAGATGTTTTAATGGATAACACTTTGACTAGTATTATACTATGGAACTGTGCAGTTCAATGATTTTAGACGTTACACTGATTTGGCATGAGAAAACAATCACACATGCAAGTGCACATGCAAGTCTATGGGTGCATGTAAAACATGGGACTGCACTTGGATGTCATCCGAGTGCAGTCCGCTGTAAGCACACAGAGAAAATGAAAAAGATGAATAAATTAAGTTCTTCTCCATACCTGGGCTACAATTCTCTCATGCGAAAGAATTGGATCACAGCAAGATGACACTCGGATAAGACTCTGACAGATCACACTGGGGTTTATCTGTGAAATGGAAGCTGATTTTACAATGTAAACCTATGGAGCATTGTTCTGACGCTGCATATAATTTCATTGTAAAAGCGACTTCCGGTTGTCACATAAACCTCATAGTGATCAGGCAAGTAGGAATTTCAGTCACATGACCCAGAATAGAATAGTAGTAGCACTAACAACTGGAGAAGATAGAGATTGGTGGGTATATTGCTGCATTTACACTATACAATATATGCTTTTACACAGGTTTAGGCAATAAAAAGTTTAGTGGGAGGGCTCCTTTAAAGAACTCCCATGAACTCGATTTTCTCTAAATGTGGGTATATGTGTATGTAATGTAGTGAGTATGTGTTAGGCCAAGTGTACATCTTGAGTATTTGGTCAATATTTTACATCAGTATTTTTAAGCCGAAATCATGAGTGTAACAATCAAAAGTCTAAGGGGATGTGTCCACAGGTCGGTTTACATTCGGATTAGCTGCCGATTGAATGCTGCATAGAGCCGCAGAGTTCAACTCGCAGCGGCCAGATGTTACAGCATAGTGGAGGGGATTTTATGAAATCCCGTCTCCACTATGCGTGTGAACACGCATCCGGCGGCCCTGAGTTTCCGGACATGCGGCGCGTCTTTTTAGACCGCAGCATATGTTTACCTTGCGGTGACGCTCCGTCTCCGCAAGGTAAATAACAGGGTCCTATGTATGGGGTGCGGCGATTCCCGATGTGTTTACTGAACACAACCAGAATCACCGCACGTACAGAAGGGGGCGGCGCTTTGGACGAAGCGGGGTTTCCGCTCCATCCAAAGCGCTGACAATACGGCCCGTGGAGACGTACCCTAATAGAAACACGTGCACCACTTTTGTGCATCACTTTTTCAGTGTAAAAGAAGGGAGATATGATTAAATTTAGGCACATTTTATTTGGTTTGGATTATGGATCAGAAAAGAATACTTCTAAAGTGGTAGAATAAGCATGAAGTAATGGCTCTGATTAACTTCAGCATCAATTTCTCGGAGCCCACCATGAAAGCAGGTTATGTATATCTTGAATAAGGCACGACTTGTAGTGTGTGGCATATTCCTAAAGCTCTTTTAAAAAACACATAGGGGATGTATCTGGGCTGTGTAAAGAATCCATGTGGAATATTGTGTAAATGGGGAACAAAGGAGGGGGGCAGCACATTTTCTTTATGCTGCTCGTGCCACAGTGCTCTATGGTGTTATTGTATGTCGCATAGCTCACTCCATAACTTTATACCACTATTCAAAACTGGACAAGTGTACAGATAACCTTTTGCTAAAATTTAAAATTACCAGAATTTTTCTCATCTTTTGAGTATTAACTTTATTGCTTTTTATTGTTTTTTTCAACATATCCCTTGTTAGAATGATTTTAAGCCTTTGATGTATAGATTTATGTACAATTTCTCATTACTGTGACCCTTACATTACTGAAAATGAATGCTATGCTCAGTAATTCTTGTTTTTACGTCTACAGCTGTGCGTGTCGCCCCTCAGTATGGACAGCAGAGAGCCGCTGAGCATCACGTAAAAATGATGGGAGCAGGCACTGTAGACGTGCAGCGCTGGAAGGGCTGCAAACTGTTTCTTAGGTGTTGATCTGGGGTGTTGTTGTGAATTCTGTGGCAGAGCTCCCTCCTGTGGTCACAAGTGGTACTTCGGCTGATTCTGTCTATGAGCTTCCGTTGGTGGATGAGTGGTACTGCGGCTTCTGAGTTTCCTTCCTCAGGTGATGTGGTGAAGTCGTTAGGTGCTGCTCTATTTAACTCCACCTAGTGCTTTGCTCCTGGCCTCCAGTCAATGTTCTAGTGTTGGTCTTGCTTCCTTCTGGATCGTTCATGTGGCCTGTCTGCTCTTCATAAGCTAAGTTTTGCTTGTGTTATTTTTGTTTGCTATTTTTTCTGTCAAGCTTGCTTTATTGGTTTTTCTTGCTTGCTGGAAGCTCTGGGACGCAGAGGGAGCACCTCCGTACCATTAGTCGGTGCGGAGGGTCTTTTTGCCCCTCTGCGTGGTTGTTTGTAGGGTTTTGTGTTGACCGCAAAGTAATCTTTCCTATCTTCGGTCTGTTCAGTAAGTTGGGCCTCACTTTGCTAAATCTATTTCATCTCTGCGTTTGTATTTTCATCTCTACTCACAGTCATTATATGTGGGGGGCTGCCTTTTCCTTTGGGGTATTTCTCTGAGGCAAGGTAGGCTTTTTTTTCTATCTTAGGCCTAGCTAGTTTCTCAGGCTGTGCCGAGTTGCATAGGGAGCGTTAGGCGCAATCCACGACTGCCTCTAGTGTGGTTGGATAGGATTAGGGATTGCGGTCAGCAGAGTTCCCACGTCTCAGAGCTCGTCCTATGTCTTTTGGTTGTTGTCAGGTCACTTTGTGTGCTCTGAACTTCAAGGTCCATTGTGGTTCTGAATTACCTAATCATAACAGTACTGGAGGCCCAAAGTACTAATGCTTCTCAATAGAGGGAAAAAAGCAGTTCTGAGACCATTTTTTTTTCTTTGCACTGTGTTTTGCCTTTTTTTTCCCCTAGACATTTGGGTGGTTCAGGACACAGGTGTAGTGATGGACATTAACCCCTTCATGACCCAGCCTATTTTGACCTTAAAGACCTTGCCGTTTTTTGCAATTCTGACCAGTGTCACTTTATGAGGTAATAACTCAGGAACGCTTCAACGGATCCTAGCGGTTCTGAGATTTTTTTTCGTGACATATTGGGCTTCATTTTAGTGGTAAATTTAGGTCAATAAATTCTGCGTTTATTTGTGATAAAAACGGAAATTTGTCGAAAATTTTGAAAATTTCGCAATTTTCACATTTTGAATTTTTATTCTGTGAAACCAGACAGATATGTGACACAAAATAGTTAATAAATAACATTTCCCACATGTTTACTTTACATCAGCACAATTTTGGAAACAAAATTTTTTTTTGTTAGGAAGTTATAAGGGTTAAAATTTGACCAGCGATTTGTCATTTTTACAACGAAATTTACAAAACCTTTTTTTTTAGGGACCACCTCACATTTGAAGTCAGTTTGAGAGGTCTATATGGCTGAAAATACCCAAAAGTGACACCATTCTAAAAACTGCACCCCTCAAGGTACTCAAAACCACATAAAAGAAGTTTATTAACCCTTCAGGTGCTTCACAGCAGCAGAAGCAACATGGAAGGAAAAAATGAACATTTAACTTTTTAGTCACAAAAATGATCTTTTAGCAACAATTTTTTTTATTTTCCTAATGGTAAAAGGAGAAACTGAACCACGAAAGTTGTTATCCAATTTGTCCTGAGTACGCTGATACCTCATATGTGGGGGTAAACCACTGTTTGGGCGCACGGCAGGGCTTGGAAGGGAAGGAGCGACATTTGACTTTTTGAATCAAAAATTGGCTCCACTCTTTAGCGGACACCATGTCATGTTTGGAGAGCCCCCGTGTGCCTAAAAATTGGAGCACCCCCACAACTGACCCCATTTTGGAAACTAGACGCCCCAAGGAACTTATCTAGATGCATAGTGAGCACTTTGAACCCCCAGGTGCTTCACAAATTGATCCGTAAAAATGAAAAAGTACTTTTTTTTCACAAAAAAATTCTTTTAGCCTCAATTTTTTCATTTTCACATGGGCAACAGGATAAAATGGATCCTAAAATGTGTTGGGCAATTTCTCCTGAGTACACCAATACTTCACATGTGGGGGTATACCACTGTTTGGGCACATGGTAAGGCTCGGAAGGGAAGGAGCGCCATTTGACTGAAAAATTATTTCCATCGTTAGCGGACACCATGTCGCGTTTGGATAGCTCCTGTGTGCCTAAACATTAGCGCTCCCCCACAAGTGACCCCATTTTGGAAACTAGACCCCCCAAGGAACTTATTTAGATGCCTAGTGAGCACTTTAAACCCTCAGGTGCTTCACAAATTGATCTGTAAAAATTAAAAAGTACTTTTTTTCACAAAAAAATTCTTTTCGCCTCAATTTTTTCATTTTCACATGGGCAGTAGGATAAAATGGATCATAAAATTTGTTGTACAATTTCTCCCGAGTACGCCGATACCTCATATGTGGGGGTAAACCACTGTTTGGGCACTCGGCAGGGCTCGGAAGGGAAGGCGCGCCATTTGACTTTTTGAATGGAAAATTAGCTCCAATTGTTAGCGGACACCATGTCGCGTTTGGAGAGCCCCTGTGTGCCTAAACATTGGAGCTCCCCCACAAGTGACCCCATTTTGGAAACTAGACCCCCCAAGGAACTTATCTAGATGCATATTGAGCACTTTAAACCCCCAGGTGCTTCACAGAAGTTTATAACGCAGAGCCATGAAAATAAAAAATAATTTTTCTTTCCTCAAAAATGATATTTTAGCCTGGAATTTCCTATTTTGCCAAGGATAGTAGGAGAAATTGGACCCCAAAAGTTGTTTTTCAGTTTCTCCTGAGTACGCTGATACCCCATATGTGGGGGTAAACCATTGTTTGGGCACATGCCGGGGATCGGAAGTGAAGTAGTGACGTTTTGAAATGCAGACTTTGATGGAATGCTCTGTGGGCGTCACATTGCGTTTGCAGAGCCCATGATGTGGCTTAACAGTAGAAACCCCCCACAAGTGACCCTATTTTGGAAACTAGACCCTGAAAGGAACTTATCTAGATGTGTGGTGAGCACTTTGAACCCCCAAGTGCTTCATAGAAGTTTATAATGCAGAGCCGTGAAAATAATAAATACGTTTTCTTTCCTCAAAAATAATTATTTAGCCCAGAATTTTTTAATTTTCCCAAGGGTAACAGGAGAAATTTGACCCCAATATTTGTTGTCCAGTTTCTCCTGAGTACGGTGATACCCCATATGTGGGGGTAAACTACTGTTTGGGCACATGCCGGGGCTCGGAATTGAAGTAGTGACGTTTTGAAATGCAGACTTTGATGGAATGCTCTGCGGGCGTCACGTTGCGTTTGCAGAGCCCCTGATGTGCCTAAACAGTAGAAACCCCCCACAAGTGACCCCATTTTGGAAACTAGACCCCGAAAGGAACTTATCTAGATGTGTGGTGAGCACTTTGAACCCCCTAGTGCTTTATAGAAGTTTATAATGCAGAGCCGTGAAAATAATAAATACGTTTTCTTTCCTCAAAAATAATTATTTAGCCCAGAATTTTTTATTTTCCCAAGGGTTACAGGAGAAATTGGACCCCAAAAGTTGTCCAGTTTCTCCTGAGTACGCTGATACCCCATGTGTGGGGGTAAACCACTGTTTGGGCACACGTCAGGGCTTGGAAGTGAGGGAGCACCATTTGACTTTTTGAATACGAGATTGGCTGGAATCAATGGTGGTGCCATGTTGCGTTTGGAGACCCCTGATGTGCCTAAACAGTGGTAACCCCTCAATTCTAACTCCAACACTAACCCCAACACACCCCTAACCCTAATCCCAACTGTAGCCATAACCCTAATCACAACCCTAACCACAACCCTAATTCCAACCCTAACCCTAAGGCTATGTGCCCACATTGCGGA
Organism: Ranitomeya imitator; assembly: GCF_032444005.1. Taxonomy (NCBI): domain Eukaryota; kingdom Metazoa; phylum Chordata; class Amphibia; order Anura; family Dendrobatidae; genus Ranitomeya; species Ranitomeya imitator. The sequence continues at coordinate 345,354,072 of NC_091284.1, read as the reverse complement.
TTCGTGTGAGATTTTTCAGCATCATTTTTGAAAAATCCGCGGGTAAAAGGCACTACGTTTTACCTGCGGATTTTCCGCGGATTTCCAGTGTTTTTTGTGCGGATTTCACCTGCGGATTCCTATTGAGGAACAGGTGTAAAACGCTGCGGAATGCGCACAAAGAATTGACATGCTGCGGAAAATACAACGCAGCGTTTCCGCGCGGTATTTTCCGCACCATGGGCACAGCGGATTTGGTTTTTCATATGTTTACATGGTACTGTAAACCTGATGGAACACTGCTGCGAATCCGCAGCCAAATCCGCACCGTGTGCACATAGCCTAATTCTAAATGTATGTGCACACGCTGCGGAAAACGCTGCGGATCCGCAGCAGTTTTCCATGAGTTTACAGTTCAATGTAAACCTACGGGAAAGAAAAATCGCTGTACACATGCTGCGGAAAAACTGCACGGAAACGCAGCGGTTTACATTCCGCAGCATGTCACTTCTTTCTGCGGATTCCGCAGCGGTTTTACAACTGCTCCAATAGAAAATCGCAATTGTAAAACCGCAGTGAAATGCGCAGAAAAAAATGCGGTAAATCCGCCATAAATCCGCAGCGGTTTAGCACTGCTGATTTATCAAATCCGCAGCGGAAAAATCCGCAGAGGACCAGAATACGTGTGCACATACCGAAACCCTAACCCTAGCTCTAGCCCTAACCCTAGCCCTAACCCTAGCCCTAACCCTAGCCCTAACCCTACCCCTAACCCTAACCCTAGCCCTACCCCTAACCCTACCCCTAACCCTACCCCTAACCCTACCCCTAACCCTAACCCTATTCTAACATTAGTGGAAAAAAAAAATTCTTTATTTTTTTATTGTCCCTACCTATGGGGGTGACAAAGGAGGGGGGGTCATTTATTATTTTTTTTATTTTGATCACTAAGATATAATCTATCTCAGTGATCAAAATGCACTTTGGAACGAATCTGCCGGCCGGCAGATTCGGCGGGCGCACTGCGCATGCGCCCGCCATTTTGGAAGATGGCGGCGCCCAGGGAGAAGACGGACGGAGCCCGGCAGGATCGGTAATTATGATGGGGTGGGGGGGAGCACGGGGGGGGGGATCGGAGCATGGGGGGAGAATCGGAGCGCGGCAGGCGTGGAACGGAGCACGGGGGGCATGGAACGGAGCACGGGGGGGCTGAAATGGAGCACGGGGGGGTGGAACGGAGCACGGGGGGGGGGTGGATCGGAGTGCAGGGGGGGTGATTGGAGCACGGGGGGTGATTGGAGCACGGGGGGAGCGGACAAGAGCACGGGGGGAGAGGAGCACTGGACGGAGGGGAGCCGGAGCAGTGTACCGGCCAGATCGGGGGGCTGGGGGGGCGATCGGTGGGGTGGGGGCACATTAGTATTTCCAGCCATGGCCGATGATATTGCAGCATCGGCCATGGCTGGATTGTAATATTTCACCCGTTATAATAGGTGAAATATTACAAATCGCTCTGATTGGCAGTTTCACTTTCAACAGCCAATCAGAGCGATTGTAGCCACGAGGGGGTGAAGCCACCCCCCCCTGGGCTAAACTACCACTCCCCCTGTCCCTGCAGATCGGGTGAAATGGGAGTTAACACTTTCACCGGATCTGCAGGGACGCGATCTTTCCATGACGCCACATAGGCGTCATGGGTCGCATTGGCACCGACTTTCATGACGCCTATGTGGCGTCATGGGTCGGGAAGGGGTTAAAGGTCTGTCTTCATGTGTGGATCATCTCACTGCAAGAGTACAAAATATTCAAGACTTTGTGGTTCAGAATTCTATGTTAGAACCAAGAATTCCTATTCCTGATTTGTTTTCTGGAGATAGAGCTAAATTTCTGAGTTTCAAAAATAATTGTAAACTGTTTCTGGCTTTGAAACCTCGCTCCTCTGGTGACCCAGTTCAACAAGTTAGGATCATTATTTCTTTATTACGTGGCGACCCTCAAGACTGGGCATTTTCCCTTGCCCCAGGAGATCCTGCATTATATAATATTGATGCGTTTTTCCTGGCGCTCGGATTGCTGTACGATGAACCTAATTCGGTGGATCAGGCAGAGAAAAATTTGCTGGCTCTGTGTCAGGGTCAGGATGAGATAGAGATTTATTGTCAGAAGTTTAGAAAGTGGTCCGTGCTCACTCAATGGAATGAAGGTGCGCTGGCAGCTATTTTCAGAAAGGGTCTCTCTGAAGCCCTTAAGGATGTCATGGTGGGATTTCCCATGCCTGCTGGTCTGAATGAGTCTATGTCTTTGGCCATTCAGATCGGTCGACGCCTGCGTGAGCGTAAATCTGTGCACCATTTGGTGGTATTATCCGAGCATAAACCTGAGCCTATGCAGTGCGATAGGACTTTGACCAGAGTTGAACGGCAAGAACACAGACGTCAGAATGGGCTGTGTTTCTACTGTGGTGATTCCACTCATGCTATCTCCGATTGTCCTAAGCGCACTAAGCGGTTCGCTAGGTCTGCCACCATTGGTATGGTACAGTCAAAATTTCTTTTGTCCGTTACTTTGATCTGCTCTTTGTCATCTTATTCTGTCATGGCATTTGTGGATTCAGGCGCAGCCCTGAATTTGATGGACTTGGAGTATGCTAGGCGATGTGGGTTTTTCTTGGAGCCCTTGCAGTGTCCTATTCCATTGAGAGGAATTGATGCTACGCCTTTGGCCAAGAATAAGCCTCAGTACTGGACCCAGCTGACCATGTGCACGGCTCCTGCACATCAGGAGGATATTCGCTTTCTGGTGTTGCATAATCTGCATGATGTGGTCGTGTTGGGGTTGCCATGGCTACAAGTCCATAACCCAGTATTAGATTGGAAATCAATGTCTGTGTCCAGCTGGGGTTGTCAGGGGGTACATGGTGATGTCCCATTTCTGTCTATTTCGTCATCCACCCCTTCTGAGGTCCCAGAGTTCTTGTCTGATTACCGGGATGTATTTGATGAGCCAATTTGATGAGAGTCCAATGCCCTACCTCCGCATAGGGATTGTGATTGTGCTATCGATTTGATTCCTGGTAGTAAGTTTCCTAAAGGTCGACTGTTTAATTTATCTGTACCTGAGCACGCCGCTATGCGGAGTTACGTAAAGGAGTCCTTGGAGAAAGGTCATATTCGCCCGTCATCGTCGCCATTGGGAGCGGGGTTCTTTTTTGTGGCCAAGAAGGATGGTTCGCTGAGACCTTGTATAGATTACCGCCTTCTAAATAAAATCACGGTCAAATTTCAGTACCCCTTGCCGCTGCTATCTGATTTGTTTGCTCGGATCAAGGGGGCTAGTTGGTTCACCAAGATAGATCTTCGTGGTGCGTATAATCTTGTGCGTATTGAGCGGGACGATGAATGGAAAACTGCATTTAATACGCCCGAGGGCCATTTTGAGTACCTAGTTATGCCTTTCGGACTTGCCAATGCTCCATCGTTGTTTCAGTCCTTTATGCATGACATCTTCCGAGAGTACCTGAATAAATTTCTGATTACATACTTGGATGATATTTTGGTCTTCTCGGATGATTGGGAGTCTCATGTGAAGCAGGTCAGAATGGTGTTCCAGGTCCTGCGTGCTAATTCTTTGTTTGTGAAGGGATCAAAGTGTCTCTTTGGTGTTCAGAAGGTTTCATTTTTGGGGTTCATTTTTTCCCCTTCTACTATCGAGATGGACCCTGTTAAAGTCCAGGCCATCTATGATTGGACTCAGCCGACTTCTCTGAAGAGTCTGCAAAAGTTCCTGGGCTTTGCTAATTTTTATCGTCGCTTCATCTGTAATTTTTCTAGTATTGCTAAACCATTGACCGATTTGACCAAGAAGGGTGCTGATGTGGTCAATTGGTCTTCTGCTGCTGTGGAAGCTTTTCAAGAGTTAAAGCGTCGTTTTTCTTCTGCCCCTGTGTTGTGTCAACCAGATGTTTCGCTTCCGTTCCAGGTCGAGGTTGATGCTTCTGAAATTGGAGCGGGGGCTGTTTTGTCGCAGAGAAGTTCTGATTGCTCGGTGATGAAACCATGCGCCTTCTTTTCCAGGAAGTTTTCGCCTGCCGAGCGAAATTATGATGTTGGCAATCGAGAGTTGCTGGCCATGAAGTGGGCATTCGAGGAGTGGCGTCATTGGCTTGAAGGAGATAAGCATCGCGTGGTGGTCTTGACTGATCACAAGAACTTGACTTATCTCGAGTCTGCCAAACGGTTGAATCCTAGACAGGCTCGTTGGTCGCTGTTTTTCTCCCGTTTTGACTTTGTGGTTTCGTACCTTCCGGGCTCTAAAAATGTGAAGGCGGATGCCCTGTCTAGGAGTTTTGTGCCCGACTCTCCGGGTTTGTCTGAGCCGGCGGGTATTCTCAAAGAGGGAGTAATTTTGTCTGCCATCTCCCCTGATTTGCGGCGGGTGCTGCAAAAATTTCAGGCTAAGAAACCTGATCGTTGCCCAGCGGAGAAACTGTTTGTCCCTGATAGGTGGACGAATAAAGTTATCTCTGAGGTTCATTGTTCAGTGTTGGCTGGTCATCCTGGAATCTTTGGTACCAGAGATTTAGTGGCTAGATCCTTTTGGTGGCCATCTCTGTCGCGGGATGTGCGTTCTTTTGTGCAGTCCTGTGGGATTTGTGCTCGGGCTAAGCCCTGCTGTTCTCGTGCCAGTGGGTTGCTTTTGCCCTTGCCGGTCCCGAAGAGGCCTTGGACACATATCTCTATGGATTTTATTTCGGATCTCCCCGTCTCTCAAAAAATGTCGGTCATTTGGGTGGTTTGTGATCGCTTCTATAAGATGATCCATTTGGTACCCTTGTCTAAATTACCTTCCTCCTCTGATTTGGTGCCATTGTTCTTCCAGCATGTGGTTCGTTTACATGGCATTCCAGAGAACATCGTTTCTGACAGAGGTTCCCAGTTTGTTTCGAGGTTTTGGCGAGCTTTTTGTGCTAGGATGGGCATTGATTTGTCTTTTTCCTCGGCTTTCCATCCTCAGACTAATGGCCAGACCCAACGAACCAATCAAACCTTGGAAACATATCTGAGATGCTTTGTTTCTGCTGATCAGGATGATTGGGTGTCCTTCTTGCCTTTGCTGAGTTCGCCCTTAATAATCGGGCCAGCTCGGCTACCTTGGTTTCGCCGTTTTTCTGCAACTCTGGGTTCCATCCTCGTTTCTCTTCAGGGCAGGTTGCAGAGTCTTCGGACTGTCCTGGTGTGGATACGGTGGTGGACAGGTTACAGCAGATTTGGACTCATGTAGTGGACAATTTGACCTTGTCCCAGGAGAAGACGCTGTGTGGGTCCCCGACTTCGTGTTGGGGATTTGGTTTGGTTGTCATCTCGTCATATTCCTATGAAGGTTTCCTCTCCTAAGTTTAAGCCTCGTTTCATTGGTCCGTATAGGATTTCTGAGGTTCTTAATCCTGTGTCTTTTCGTTTGACCCTTCCAATTTCTTTTTCCATCCATAACGTATTCCATAGGTCATTGTTGCGGAGATACGTGGCACCTATGGTTCCATCTGTTGATCCTCCTGCCCCGGTTTTGGTGGAGGGGGAGTTGGAGTATATTGTGGAGAAGATTTTGGATTCTCGTGTTTCGAGACGGAAACTCCAGTATCTGGTTAAGTGGAAGGGTTATGGTCAGGAAGATAATTCCTGGGTCTTTGCCTCTGATGTCCATGCTGCCGATCTTGTTCGTGCCTTTCATATGGCTCATCCTGTTCAGCCTGGGGGCTCTGGTGAGGGTTCGGTGACCCCTCCTCAAGGGGGGGGGTACTGTTGTGAATTCTGTGGCAGAGCTCCCTCCTGTGGTCACAAGTGGTACTTCGGCTGATTCTGTCTATGAGCTTCCGTTGGTGGATGAGAGTGGTACTGCGGCTTCTGAGTTTCCTTCCTCAGGTGATGTGGTGAAGTCGTTAGGTGCTGCTCTATTTAACTCCACCTAGTGCTTTGCTCCTGGCCTCCAGTCAATGTTCTAGTGTTGATCTTGCTTCCTTCTGGATCGTTCCTGTGGCCTGTCTGCTCTTCATAAGCTAAGTTTTGCTTGTGTTATTTTTGTTTGCTATTTTTTCTGTCCAGCTTGCTTTATTGGTTTTTCTTGCTTGCTGGAAGCTCTGGGACGCAGAGGGAGCACCTCCGTACCGTTAGTCGGTGCGGAGGGTCTTTTTGCCCCTCTGCGTGGTTGTTTGTAGGGTTTTGTGTTGACCGCAAAGTTATCTTTCCTATCTTCGGTCTGTTCAGTAAGTTGGGCCTCACTTTGCTAAATCTATTTCATCTCTGCGTTTGTATTTTCATCTCTACTCACAGTCATTATATGTGGGGGGCTGCCTTTTCCTTTGAGGTATTTCTCTGAGGCAAGGTAGGCTTTTTTTTCTATCTTAGGCCTAGCTAGTTTCTCAGGCTGTGCCGAGTTGCATAGGGAGCGTTAGGCGCAATCCACGGCTGCCTCTAGTGTGGTTGGATAGGATTAGGGATTGCGGTCAGCAGAGCTCGTCCTATGTCTTTTGGTTGTTGTCAGGTCACTTTGTGTGCTCTGAACTTCAAGGTCCATTGTGGTTCTGAATTACCTAATCGTAACAGGGTGTATAAAGGGCTATTTTAAGACAAAGAGGATAAAGCTCCTTGCTAGTAATTGTGTAAAGGATTGATTTATGAAATCCCAGTTTCTACATTTCCCTTCATTGTTACAATGATGTCAATTGTGTTGGAGACGTCAATTTTTCAAGATGCATTGTAACGCTTTCCACAATTCTTGCAGCTTCGATTTCTTCCTCTGGACCCTGAGATTATGTCACAAATACTAGACCATCTGGATTTCCGGGCCTTTGGGTGCAGGACTAAAGATTAGCACTTAACTATTCACATAATATGTACCATATGACTAGTTTAATTGGCAAATTACTGGAACTTCTGGCAGCAAATAAGCATTTTGCATCTGGATTTCAATAATCTATTTGCAATAAATAAGCAATTTTCAATAGCAAGATGAACAAAGCACACATGATTTATCATAGAATCATAGGATGTTAAGAGTCAGATGGGGCCTCAAGGGTCATCGTGTCCAACCCACTGCTCAATGCAGCGCAGGATTTGGTTTACTCAGTTATCTGACTGCACATCACATGTTTGATGATGCAGAATTTCTGCACCATTTCTACATCTAATTAGTAAATTAGCTAACTTGCATTTTTAATTGCGTTTTGTGTGCATTTTCTTTACATAAGTTTTTATCATGTTTTTATAAGGCCGGGGTCAGACCTAACGTATAAAAATACGGTCCGTTTTTTACGGCCAAGATACGCAGAAAAGTTCCTGAACAGTGATCCGTATTCAATGCGAGGATGAGATTTTTTTTCAGGTAATGTGTTTTAAAAGATTTGCATCTTTGCAAATATAAAGCAGGTAAAAGAAGCTGTAAAGACTGAACATATGTGTATATGCAAGTCATTATTACAATACAACACAAATGATCACGAACGTTGGTTAATTTAGTGCTTTTTCAGGTGGTTTACGGTACATAACCACCTGTAAAAAACGTGTGCTAAACCTGGAGTCTTACAATCTATTTCTATGGGAAATCCACTTTGCTATTTTTTTTTTTAACTTACCGTATATACTCGAGTATATGCCAACCCGAGTATAAGCCGAGACCCCTAATTTTGCCACAAAAAACTGGGAAAACTTAATGACTCGAGTATAAGCCTAGGGTGGAAAATGCAGCAGCTACCGGTAAATGTCAAAAATAAAAATAGATACCAATAAAAGTAACATTAATTGAGACATCAGTAGGTTAAGTGTTTTTGAATATCCATATTGAATCAGGAGCCCCATATAATGCTCCATACAGTTTATGATGGGCCCCATAAGATGCTCCATATTAAAATATGCCCCATATAATGCTGCACAAATGTTGATTATGGCCCCATAAGATGCTCCATACAGACATTTGCGTTATATAATGCTCCACAAATGCTGATTATGGCCCATAAGATGCTCCATAGACTATTATGCCCCAAATGCTGATGCTGCGATTAAAAAAAAAAAAGACATGCTCACATCTCATCTCTCAGGCCCCCGGCACGTGCTATAGTCACCGTCACCTGTCCGCGTTCCACCGCCAAGCGCCGCTGTGTCTTCCACGTCCTCTGCACTGACTGTTCAGGCAGAGGGTGTCATCGCGCCCTCTGACCTGAGCATCACTGCAAAGGATGCAGAAGATGGAGCGGCGCCTGACGGTGGAACGGGGGACAGGTGAATATCGCGCACTGCCCCATCATACTCACCTACTCCTGGCATGGCCCCTGCACGCCCCTGTTTCTCCGGGCGCCGGCAGCTTCTTCCAGCATTGAGCGGTCACATGGTACCGCTCATTACAATAATGAATATGCAGCTCCACCCCAATGGGAGTGGAGTCGGGCCCATATTCATTACTGTAATGAGCGGTACCATGTGACCGCTCAATGCTGGAAGAAGCTGCCGGCGCCCGGAGAACCAGGGGCGTGCAGAGACCGTGCCAGGAGCAGGTGAGTATGATTAGACAGCTGCCGCTCCCCCTCCCCTGGGAATGACTCGAGTATAAGCCGAGAGGGGCTAAGGCCTCTTTCACATTTCCGTCGTTGGATGTGCGTCATAGTGCAGTGGAATGATGCATCGATGGACTTTGTGAAAATAGAGAGAGAGAGAATTTTTCCCTGCCTTGAAAATCCTTCTAGGCATGCTCAGAGGGAAAAAACGTGATACGTCGCTGGATTCCTGTGTGTGACCGTCAGCGACGGATCCTGCGCCCATAGGCTTCCATTATAGCTGACGACGGACAGCACAGGACCCGTCGCTGAGCGATTTTACAATGTGCAGAAAAAACGTTCCTCTGAACGTTTTCTCTCCACGACGGACCGCTATTTTCCGACTGATCCTGTGCACGACGGATGAAACGGATGGCCATCCATCACAATCCGTCGCTAATACAAGTCTATGGGAAAAAACAGGATCCTGCAGAAAATGTTTTTCAAAATTTGATGGATTTCGACGTAAGACAAAAGACGGAAGTGTGAAAGAGGCTTATACTCAAGTATATACAGTATATCTCCTTAAGTAGGTTTTGATCTTTTTGCTGAATTTGTGGAATTAAAGCTGAGTGAAAATTTCACGTTTTTGAGTTTTGAGCAGGATTTGGAGAATTTCTGCTCAGATTCTGTACCAAAGACTATTGCAAAAATGCAGAGTGAGCAATCCCTTATGAGAATTCTGAAGGAAACTTCCCCAAAGCAGGCACTGTATTATTATAAAGCTGTTAAAACTATTCAGGAAAAAAAAACTCTTCCAAAATAGTATCAAATGCATAAAAATAGCATAAATGTTGTGTTTTATTCAGCTGTTTTTTTATGAGCAGGATTTCTAAAGGTATCTGCTTAAAACTACAATTACCATCTTCTCTATTAGTTTCTTTTTTGCTGAATTTTCATTGCATTTTCTCACATATTTCATCCATTTTTGGTACAGATTTAAGAAATGTTTTTAAATGACAGAAAACAGAAAATATTTAATTCTGCGCTTAAAATCAACTGCATTTTTTATATGCAAATTTTTACATGCATTTACTTTCAGGCTCCCTATAGAAGCCTACAGAGGAAAATAAAAACAATTACAAATGCACAGTTCAACAGCATGTTTAGATGCCCAGTGTGGTACATGAGTTTTCATGAAATCACATGCACGGGTACATTTTCTGCACCAAAACCGCAGCAGAAAAAAGCGCTACATGTGAACACAACCTTAAGAAAAGAAAAACTCTTCAAAAACCTCTCAAAAAATGAGAGTTTTCTGGAAGCCTTGAAAACTTGTGATACTTGAACACTTGGAAAAAAAACTCAGTGTCAGCATAGCCTTAAAGGGGGTTTCCCACAAACAAAAGTTCATCAACAGATCATGGAATGATAATAACTTTTACAATTGAATGTGTTAAATAAAATGTTCCTGTGCCGAGATAATCTTATAAATGTGCCCCTGTTGTGTACTGTGTAATGGCCATGTCTGACCATACAGTAACATGGCCTGATTATACCACAACTTCTGGGCAAGGAGGAAGCAAAAGAGAGTATACAGACAGGACAGTATTGGTTTGTATCTAATTCTTTCTGTGAAATCATAGTAACATAGTTAGTGAGGCCGAAAAATGACATTTGTCCATCCAGTTCAGCCTATATTCCATCATAATAAATCCCCAGATCTACTTCCTTCTATGTTGGTGGAAAAACCTTCTCTCCTCCAGACACAAAGAATGCCCCCTTGTGCCTGTCACCTTCCTTGGTATAAACAGATCCTCAGCGAGATATTTGTATTGTCCCCTTATATACTTGTACATGGTTATTAGATCGCCCCTCAGTCGTCTTTTTTCTAGACTAAATAATCCTAATTTCGCTAATCTATCTGGGTATTGTAGTTCTCCCATCCCCTTTATTAATTTTGTTGCCCTCCTTTGTACTCTCTCTAGTTCCATTATATCCTTCCTGAGCACCGGTGCCCAAAACTGGACACAGTACTCCATGTGCGGTCTAACTAGGGATTTGTACAGAGGCAGTATAATGCTCTCATCATGCATCATTTCACTGCATGTTTTTAAAGAATATTTTCCTTCAAAGAAAGAATCAGCTGTGATCCCATGCTCTCCTGTCTGTATCCTCTGTTTTACTTCCTTCCCTGCCCAGGAGCTGTGGTATGATCAGACCATGTTCCTGCATGGTGAGACACAGCCATTATACAGTACACAGCAGGGACACATTTAGTGCAGTACAGACATTTTAATTAAACACATTCAATTGTGGAAATTATTATTATTCAAAGATCTATTGACTAAAATGAACTTTTATTCATGGGGGAAGATGCCCCTCATCTTTTAGAATACATCGGGGGCTTATCTACAGCATTCCGGAATGCTGTAGACAGGGCCGCCATCAGGGCATTACAGCCGTGACTGGCGTATGGGGCCCGGTGAGCAGAGGGGGCCCGCGTCGGGCCCCCTCTTATCTGCTCACCCGGCCCCCACTGGCAGCCGCAGGCTGAATCGGGCCCTTAGCGGCGGCCGGCGCTGCAGCTGTTTAACGCTATTGACGTGCGGGCCCGCGCCCGCACGTCAATAGTTAACAGCCGCCAGCCGCAGCGTGCAGGTCGCCGGCGTCTGACGTCATTGTTAGTCGCCGGCGAGTGCACGCTTCAGCTGCGTTGAGAGAGTAGGAGCGCGGCAGGTAAGCAGAACTTGTTTTTTTTTTTTTTTTATTGAGAGCGGCGATCCGGGGGAGGGGGGGGGGGCAGGGCAGTAAAGCTGGACACAGGGGGGCAGAAAGCTGGACACAGGGGGGCAGAAAGCTTGACACAGGGGGGCAGAAAGCTGCACACAGGGGCAGAAAGCTGGACACAGAGGGGGCAGAAAGCTGGACACGGGGGGCAGAAAGCTGGACACGGGGGGCAGAAAGCTGGAAATAGGGGGGGCATAAAGCTGGACACAGGGGGGGCAGGAAGCTGGACATGGGGGGCACAAAGCTGGACACAGGGGGGGGCAGAAATCTGGACACAGGGGGGGCAGAAATCTGGACACAGGGGGGGCAGAAAGCTGGACACAGGGGGGCAGAAAGCTGGACACAGGGAGGGCAGAAAGCTGGACACAGGGGGGGCAGAAAGCTAGACACGGGGGGGCAGAAAGCTGGACACAGGCAGAAAGCTGCACACAGGGGCAGAAAGCTGGACACAGGGGCAGAAAGCTGGACACAGGGGCAGAAAGCTGGACACAGAGGCAGAAAGCTGGACACAGGGGCAGAAAGCTGGACACGGGCAGAAAGCTGGACACGGGCAGAAAGCTGGACACGGGCAGAAAGCTGGACAAAGGGGCAGAAAGCTGGACACGGGCAGAAAGCTGGGCACAGGGGCAGAAAGCTGGGCACAGGGGCAGAAAGCTGGACACGGGCAGATTGCTGGACACAGGGGCAGATTGCTGGACACAGGGGGGACAGAAAGCTGGACACAGGGAGGGCAGAAAGCTGGACACGGGAGGGCAGAAAGCTGGACACGGGGGGCAGAAAGCTGCACACGGGCAGAAAGCTGCGCACAGGGGCAGAAAGCTGGAAACGGGCAGAACGCTGGACACGGGCAGAACGCTGCACACAGGGGCAGAATCTGCACACAGGGGCAGAAAGCTGCGCACAGGGGCAGAATCTGCACACGGGCAGAAAGCTGCGCACAGGGGCAGAAAGCTGCAAACAGGAGCAGAAAGCTGGACACAGGGGCAGAAAGCTGGACATGGGCAGAAAGCTGGACACAGGGGAAGAAAGCTGGACACGGGCAGAAAGCTGGACACGGGCAGAAAGCTGGACACAGGGGCAGAAAGCTGGACACAGGGGCAGAAAGCTGGACACGGGCAGAAAACTGGACACAGGGGCAGAAAGCTGGACACGGGCAGAAAGCTGGGCACAGGGGCAGATTGCTGGACACGGGCAGATTGCTGGACACGGGCAGATTGCTGGACACAGGGGCAGATTGCTGGACACAGGAGAGGGGTAGAAAGCTGGACACGGGGGGCAGAAAGCTGGATACAGGGAGGGCAGAAAGCTAGACACAAGGGGGGCAGAAAGCTGGACACAGGGGGGGCAGAAAGCTGGACACAGGGGGGCAGAAAGCTGGATACAGTGGGGGCAGAAAGCTGGACACGGGGGGCAGAAGCTGGACACAGGGGGGCAGAAAGCTGGACACGGGGGGCAGAAAGCTGGGGACACGGGCAGAACGCTGGACACGGGCAGAACGCTGGACACGGGCAGAACGCTGCACACAGGGGCAGAAAGCTGGACACGGGCAGAAAGCTGGACACAGGGGCAGAAAGCTGGACACGGGCAGAAAGCTGGACACAGGCAGAAAGCTGGACACAGGGGCAGAAAGCTGGACACGGGCAGAAAGCTGGACACAGGGGCAGAAAGCTGGACACGGGCAGAAAGCTGGACACAGGGTCAGAAAGCTGGACACGGGCAGAAAGCTGGGCACAGGGGCAAAAAGCTGGACAGGGGCAGATTGCTGGACACAGGGGCAGATTGCTGGACACGGGGGGCAGAAAGCTGGACACGGGGGGCAGAAAGCTGTACACAGGGAGGGCAGAAAGCTGGACACGGGGGGGGGGGCAGAAAGATGGACACAGGGGGGGCAGAAAGCTGGACACAGGGGGGGGCAGAAAGCTGGGCACAGGGGCAGAAAGCTGGGCACGGGGGGGGGCAGAAAGCTGGACACAGGGGGGCAGAAAGCTGGACACAGGGGGGCAGAAAGCTGGACACAGGGGGGGCAGAAAGCTGGACACGGGGCAGAAAGCTGCACACAGGGGCAGAAAGCTGCGCACATGGGGCAGAACGCTGGAAACGGGCAGAACGCTGGAAACGGGCAGAACGCTGGAAACGGGCAGAATGCTGGACACAGGCAGAAAGCTGCACACAGGGGCAGAAAGCTGCACACAGGGGCAGAAAGCTGGACACGGGCAGAAAGCTGCAAACAGGGGCAGAAAGCTGGACACGGGCAGAAAGCTGGACACAGGGGCAGAAAGCTGGACACGGGCCGAAAGCTGGACACGGGCAGAAAACTGGACACAGGGGCAGAAAGCTGGACACGGGCAGAAAGCTGGGCACAGGGGCAGAAAGCTGGGCACGGGGGGCAGAAAGCTGGACACAGGGGGGCAGAAAGCTGGACACAGGGGGGGCAGAAAGCTGGACACGGGGCAGAAAGCTGCACACAGGGGCAGAAAGCTGCGCACATGGGGCAGAAAGCTGCGCACATGGGGCAGAACGCTGGAAACGGGCAGAATGCTGGAAACGGGCAGAATGCTGGAAACGGGCAGAACGCTGGACACGGGCAGAAAACTGGACACAGGGGCAGAAAGCTGGACACGGGCAGAAAGCTGGGCACAGGGGCAGAAAGCTGGGCACGGGGGGCAGAAAGCTGGACACAGGGGGGCAGAAAGCTGGACACAGGGGGGGCAGAAAGCTGGACACGGGGCAGAAAGCTGCACACAGGGGCAGAAAGCTGCGCACATGGGGCAGAAAGCTGCGCACATGGGGCAGAAAGCTGGAAACGGGCAGAATGCTGGAAACGGGCAGAATGCTGGAAACGGGCAGAACGCTGGACACGGGCAGAATGCTGGACACAGGCAGAAAGCTGCACACGGGCAGAAAGCTGCACACAGGGGCAGAAAGCTGGACACGGGCAGAAAGCTGCAAACAGGGGCAGAAAGCTGGACACAGGGGCAGAAAGCTGGACACAGGGGCAGAAAGCTGGACATGGGCCGAAAGCTGGACACGGGCAGAAAACTGGACACAGGGGCAGAAAGCTGGACACGGGCAGAAAGCTGGGCACAGGGGCAGAAAGCTGGACACGGGCAGATTGCTGGACACAGGGGCAGATTGCTGGACACAGGGGCAGAAAGCTGGACACAGGCAGAAAGCTGGACACAGGGGCAGAAAGCTGGACATGGGCAGAAAGCTGGACACAGGGGCAGAAAGCTGGACACGGGCAGAAAGCTGGGCACAGGGGCAGAAAGCTGGACACGGGCAGATTGCTGGACACAGGGGCAGATTGCTGGACACAGGGGCAGATTGCTGGACACAGGGGAGCGGTAGAAAGCTGGACACGGGGGGGCAGAAAGCTGGACACAGGGAGGGCAGAAAGCTAGACACAAGGGGGGCAGAAAGCTGGACACAGGGGGCAGAAAGCTGGACACAGGAGGGCAGAAAGCTGGATACAGTGGGGGCAGAAAGCTGGACACGGGGGGCAGAAGCTGGATACGGGGCAGAAAGCTGGACACAGGGGGGGGCAGAAAGCTGGGCACAGGGGCAGAAAGCTGGGTACAGGGGCAGAAAGATGGGCACAGGGCCAGAAAGCTGGACACGGGCAGAACGCTGGACACGGGCAGAACGCTGGACACGGGCAGAACGCTGGACACGGGCAGAACGCTGCACACAGGGGCAGAAAGCTGGACACAGGGGCAGAAAGCTGGACACAGGGGCAGAAAGCTGGACACAGGGGCAGAAAGCTGGACACAGGCAGAAAGCTGGACACAGGGGCAGAAAGCTGGACACAGGGGCAGAAAGCTGGACAGGGGCAAAAATCTGGACACAGGGGCAGAAAGCTGGGCACAGGGGCAGAAAGCTGGGCACAGGGCAGAAAGCTGGACACGGGCAGAAAGCTGGACACGAGTAGAAAGCTGGACACAGGGGCAGAAAGCTGGACACAGGGGCAGAAAGCTGGAAACAGGGGCAGAAAGCTGGACACGGGCAGAACGCTGTACACAGGGGCAGAAAGCTGCACACAGGGGCAGAAAGCTGGGCACAGGGGCAGAAAGCTGGGCACAAAGCTGGGCACAGGGGCAGAAAGCTGGGCACAGGGGCAGAAAGCTGGGCACAGGGGCAGAAAGCTGGGCACAGGGGCAGATTGCTGGAAACAGGGGCAGATTGCTGGACACATGGGCAGATTGCTGGACACAGGGGCAGATTGCTGGACACAGGGGCAGAATGGAGGAACGGGGCATGATTGGAGACACAGGGGGCAGGATGACAGACATGGCGGCATGACTGGAGACACTGGGGCATGACTGGAGACAGATGGGGCAGAATTGAGACACAGAGGGCATGATTGGAGACGGGGCAGAATGGTGATACGGGCATGATTGGAGACACTGGAGGCAGGATTGGAGACAGATGGGGCAGGATCATGGGGCAGGATGGATACAGATGGGGCAGGATGGGGAGATCATATGGGGCAGGATGGATACTCATTAGGGCAGGATGGGAGAACATATGGCTGACACCAGGAATGAGACACACGGGGGCTAGGATGGCGAATATTATTACCATAGGGGCTAATTAAGGGATATTATTACTGAAGTGATATATTTATTTTATTTTTTGAGTATACTGTTCTAAATTGGGGGGCGGTCCTGTTACTGTGTAGAGTGATACTATGTCGCCTTCTTCATGTGGTGTAATGTAGAAGTTGGGAAAATTAAGTAATGTGTTCTGCAAGTGGAACTCGAGATAACCGTGTTATTTCCTGCAGAGACGAGTCCTGGCTGGATGAAGTGATGGCGGTCTGTGCTGGATGAAAGATGAAGGACTTCACCTAGAGACGTCTCTGGTGAGACAGTGTGTTACCTATACACTGACACTATACACTGTATGCTATATACAGAGGTCCTGTGTATAATGTCACCAGTGATCACTGGATTACCTATACACTATTTACAGAGCTCCTGTGTATAATGTCACTGGTGATCACTGTATTACCTGTACACAGACACTGCATACTAAGTACAGATCTCCTGTGTATAATGGCACTGATGGTGATCGTATTGTGTTTTTTTTTATTATTGATCAGTATTGTAGTATTCAGTCACTATGTGGTGGTAATATGTGGTCTGGTCATGATGTTGTGGTATTTGTTCCTTGTATTTGATATTATTCGATCACTGTGGTGGTAATATGTCATCTGGTCATGGTGTGGCGGTATTCGTGCCTTGTAGATAGTATTATAGGTCACTGTGGTGATATGGTGTCTGGTCATGATGCTGTGGTATTTGTTCCTTGTATGTGGTATTATAGGTCATTTTAAAAATTGAAAAATAAATAAAAATATACCTAAATTGTATTGCATATTTTAACAAATATTTAATAGGTTACAGTAGAGTAAGGCCTGGCCAAAAGTGTCTACCTTGTCATTTTGGTGGCTTAAAAAATCTTTTGGCCAAAACTAAAGCTGCCGGCTATATGTGTGATCTGGTGATGGGAACTGTTAATGTGTGATAGGTGAAAAGTGGAGTTTTTCCAAGAAAGAGTGGTGGGACAGTGGAATGTGGAGGCGGGGCTGGGGTGGAGCCTGGGCGGAGTCTCAAGGGGGCCCCGGAAATTTTGCCAGTATGGGGCCCTGAAATTTCTAGTGGCAGCCCTGGCTGTAGATAAGCCCCTGATGCTGGTGGGCTTAGCTCATTGTCGATTTTGGGGGTGACAGGTTCCCTTTAAATACATTTGATTTGACACTGACCAGACAGGGGGACTTATTAGCAATTCCAGAGGTCAATTTACTTTTACACTGTCTTCATAGAGACATTTTGTCATATTATGGTAAATATTACCAGTGAAAACCATACACAAACTGGATTTTTTCTAATGCACCAGGAATCTGGCACCTACATAACTTGTGCATATAGGTTTATGCTACATATATTCCAAACTCCTACAATTAGTCTACCCTATGACTGACGTTTACTAATATTTATAAAAAGAAGAAAATGAGAGCTAATGGATTACAACCTTAGAAGACTTCATGGTATTACAGGAAAACTTTTTTTAAAAATTCCAAAGACTGCTATTAAGCAATGTATTGTGTTAAAATACATTATGGTTATGTCATTGTCAGCATGGGTTCACTAAAATAAGACCATTAGGACTGAGGCTTTACATGAACGAACTTTGGAAAAAAATGAAAGAATCACTATGTATAATGAAAAGTTCAGCAACTTTACATTACATTTGTATTTAAATTTCTCAACTATTGTCACACATGCTAATTCTGAGAATTTGCTACAATTGTATCCAGTCTAGGCAAACAGTAGAACACCACTGATCCAAAGAATAGGCTTTTAGGCCGGCGTCACACACAGCGTAAAACAATACGGTCCGTATATTACGGCCGTAATACGCTGAAAAGTCCCGAAAAAAGTGGTCCGTAGCTCCTCCGTAGGCAGGGTGTGTCAGCGTTTTTTGCGCATGGCATCCTCCGTATGTAATCCGTATGGCATCCGTACTGCGTGGTTTTCTCGCAGGCTTGCAAAACCAACATACCGCTATAGAAGTGATCCATGTGTCCCAAAAAGAAAAGAAAATATATATATACTGTCTATATATATATCTATCTATCTATATCTATCTATCTATCTATCTATCTATCTATATATATATATATATATGTCATAAATCATCCCAAAGAAAACGTGCAATACAAAGACTTATATAAAAATAATTAATTTTATTGATAATACAAAATATAAACAAATAATATCATACAAAATTAAAGCTGATAAAAATAGGAGCACACTATAATGGTATGATAAGATACCTCAAAAAATAGACCCTATCTGGTATACAAGATGTGAACAAAATAATAGATACCCAGATATAAAATATATTATACACTACAAGTACTGAAAAGGAGAAATATATACCAAATTAATAAATACCACTATATATAAAAATAAATGATATGTGTATATTGCACTACCCAACTATGATATGTGTAAAAAGTGCCACAAAATTCGAGAATATATATAAAATATATATATAGTGTATTATGTAAAAAAAATTTTTTTGTAAAAAGATGTAAAAAAAGTAAACAGAAAAAAGAAAAATAATAAAAATATATGTGCAAATATAAAGTGAAACAGTGCCAATATAATATTAAACCTGGGTCAAAATTTATGCAACCACATACAAATATAATACACTCAGTACCACTAATATAATACAGGTATATAGAAGGGTAACACTAGGAATTTATATTGCACAAAGCCACACTGCAGATCTCTACATAAGGTATAAGGTGTGCCAATATAAAGTGCAACAGTGCTAATTGGAAGTAGAAAAAAACCTAGGTCCCTAAAAAAAGGTAATACCAGACGTTCATGTAAGATGCAAAAACATATAAAATATACTAGGAACTGCCAATGAGTTGCGGAAATACTAAAAAATATCACTACAGAAAAAAGCAACGATGGTGAAAAAACTCTAAAGTGCAAACAGTGCCCTGTTACATCCGCCGCTATTAATATAGCACACTACCACACTGGAACTAGTAAACTTCATGTAGCGATGGTAAAAAAACCACTAAAGTGCAGACAGTGCCCTGTTATAACCGCCGCTATTAGTATTTGCACACTACCACACTGGGACTAGTAAACTTCATATAGCAGAAAAAAGCAGCGATGGTAAAAAAACCACTAAAGTGCAGACAGTGCCCTGTTATAACCGCTGCTATTCCAACACCAGTGGCGCCATAGATGACATAAATAAGGTCTAAATAATTATAAGAGGTTCCACATACCTATAAGTGCTCAGTCCCTACGTACGTTTCGGCTGAATGCCTTCTGCCGTATTTTTTGCGAGTTTTACGGACGTAGTTTCTGCGCTCTTACGTCCGTAAAACTCGCAAGTGTGACGCCGGCCTTAAATTATTTGTCAGGGGAGCAGAGGCCCAGCTTGAATGATCTCAATCTATTGAAGCAGCTGGGGTTACAGAGACTGCCGAGTGCTTTTACACAGCGTTTTCCATTTTGTTCCATATTCGTGGCTTGCTGTACCCCAGCAATTGGGACATTTTTTCTAATTTTTATTAAACATAAAAAATAAACTCAATAAACTCAAAGAGATTTTACACAAAGACTTCTAAGGCAATCAATATGAAACCAATTAAGACTTAAAGGGAATCTGTCACCCGCAAAATGGAAGGTGAGCTAAGCCCACCGGCATCAGGGCCTTATCTAGAGTTGAGCGACTTTTACTTTTTTAGGATCGAGTCGGGTTTAGTGAAACCCGACTTTCTCAAAAGTCAGGTCGGGTGAAATCGGCCGATTATTGCGAAAAGTCGGGGGCCGACCGAAACACGAAACCCAATGCAAGTCAATGGGGAATCAAAGTGGGCAGTGAGTGGAGGACAGGAAAACACCTAGAGTGCCTATTTTAATGCCAAAAACATCAATTCATATTACTGAAGCTTGTCAATCTTAATTTACTTTATAATAATAGTTAGTAGGGTTGAGCTAAACGGATCGATCATTTTCATAAGTCGCCGACTTTTGGCAAAGTCGGGTTTCATGAAACCTGACCCGATCCCTGTGTGGGTTCGGCCATGCGGTACGTGACTTTCGCGCCAAAGTCGCGTTTCAATGACGCGAAAAGCGCCATTTCTCAGCCAATGAAGGTGGACGCAGAGTGTGGGCAGCGTGATGACATAGTTCCTGGTCCCCACCATCTTAGAGAAGGGCATTACAGTGATTGGCTTGCTTTCTGCGGCATCACAGGAGCTATAAAGGGGCGTTCCCACTGACCGCCATCTTACTGCTGTTGATCTGAGCATAGGGAGAGGTTGCTGCCGCTTCGTCAGAAGCATGGATAGCGTTAGGCAGGGTACATTAACCCCGAAACCGCTTGTGCTGTATCGATTTCCACTGTCCAACACCACCTTTTGTTAGCAGGGACAGTGGAGGCTACATTTTTTTCCCCTCAGCGCTGTAGCTCATTGGGCTGCCTTATAAGGCTCCCTGACAGCTGCATTGCTGTTTGTACACCGCTGTGCAAACCAACTGCTTTTTTCAAAGCACAAATCCTGTTGTTCCTTCCTTTCTGCGCAGCTATCTTGTTTGTTTGTCCACACTTTATTATTTATTTAATTTGTGCAGCAGTCCACTCCTTGTTATTGCTGCCTGCCATACATTGCTGAGATTACTGCAGGGAGATAGTAATTGTAGGACAGTCCCCCCTTTTTTTTTTTTTTCTCGTTACATCTCTTCAAGCCACTTTCTGCCACAGAAAATATACTCTAATACAGTGGCCCACATTTATTCACTAGTCTCCCTGAATAATAAAAAAAAAAAGTGCAGATTAAAATTGGCAAATCTGCATCAGTGGCAGTCTAACAGTGGGCCTGATTTCTTGCCAATTCTCCCAGAAAAAAAAAAAAAAATAGTGGGAGATTAAGATTGCCATTTCTGCTTGAGTGCCAGTCCTGTGTGTGCCATCTCTCTCAAATTTTGGTGCACACAAAGCCTAGTGTCTAATACTGTTTTTTTTTTTTTAATTCTCCCTGAAAAAAAATACATAGTGGGAGATTAATATTGGCATTTGTGCTTGAGTGCAAGTCGTGTGTGCCATCTCTCTCAAATTGTGGGCCACAGAAAGCCTAGTGTCTATAATATTATTTTTTTTTTGTTTTTTTTAATTCTCCCTTAAAAAAAAATAGTGGGAGATTAATATTGGCATTTGTGCTTGAGTGCCAGTCGTGTGTGCCATCTCTCTCAAATTGTGGGGCACAGAAAGCCTAGTGTCTGTAATACTGTTTTTTTTTGTTTTTTAATTCTCCCTTAAAAAAAATAGTGGGAGATTAATATTGACATTTGTGCTTCAGTGCCAGTCGTGTGTGCCATCTCTCTCAAATTGTGGGGAACAGAAAGCCTAGTGTCTAATACTGTTTTTTTTTTTTTTTTAAATCTCCCTGAAAAAAAATTAATAGTGGGAGATTAATATTGGCAGTTGTGCTTGAGTGACAGTCGTGTGTGCCATCTCTCTCAAATTGTGGGGCACAGAAAGCCTAGTGTCTAATACTGTTTTTTTTTGTTTTTAAATTCTCCCTGAAAAAAAATTAATAGTGGGAGATTAATATTGGCATTTGTGCTTGAGTGCCAGTCGTGTGTGCCATCTCTCTCAAATTGTGGTGCACAGAAAGCCTAGTGTCTAATACTGTTTTTTTTTTTTGGGGGGGTTTTAAATTCTCCCTGAAAAAAAATTAATAGTGGGAGATTAATATTGGCATTTGTGCTTCAGTGCCAGTCATGTGTGCCATCTCTCTCAAATTGTGGGGCACAGAAAGCCTAGTGTCTAATACTGTTTTTTTTTTTGGTTTTAAATTCTCCCTGAAAAAAAAAATAGTGGAAGAATAATATTGGCATTTGTGCTTGAGTGCCAGTCGTGTGTGCCATCTCTCTCAAATTGTGGGGCACAGAAAGCCTAGTGTCTATAATACTGTTTTTTTTTTTTTTTAATTCTCCCTTAAAAAAAAAATAGTGGGAGATTAATATTGGCATTTGTGCTTCAGTGCCAGTCGTGTGTGCCATCTCTCTCAAATTGTGGGGCACATAAAAGCCTAGTGTCTGATACTGTTTTTTTGGGGGGTTTTAAATTCTCCCTGAAAAAAACTTAATAGTGGGAGATTAATATTGGCATTTGTGCTTGAGCGCCAGTCGTGTGTGCCATCTCTCTCAAATTGTGGGGCACAGAAAGCCTAGTGTCTAATACTGTTTTTTTGTTTGTTTTTAAATTCTCCCTGAAAAAAAAATAATAGTGGGAGATTAATATTGGCATTTGTGCTTGAGTGCCAGTCGTGTGTGCCATCTCTCTCAAATTGTGGGGCACAGAAAGCCTAGTGTCTAATACTGTTTTTTTTGGGGGGGTTTTAAATTCTCCCTGAAAAAAAAAATAGTGGGAGATTAATATTGGCATTTGTGCTTGAGTGCCAGTCGTGTGTGCCATCTCTCTCAAATTGTGGGGCACATAAATGGCTAGTGTCTGATACTGTTTTTTGGGGGTGGTTTTAAATTCTCCCTGAAAAAAAATTAATAGTGGGAGATTAATATTGGCATTTGTGGTTGCGCGCCAGTCGTGTGTGCCATCTCTCAATATAGCACCTAAGTCTAGAGTTGTGGAGCGAGGTTTGTCGTCTGGCTACACAATGCCTCGAACGCTCCCTTTTCTGGGAGTAGGAAAACCGCTTTTAAAGCCGGAGCAGCAAGAGCAAGTTTTGGCTTTCCTTGCTGACTCAGCCTCTAGCTCTTTTGCCTCCTCTTCTGAAACTGGTAAATGTAAAAGCAGCGCGTCGTTAGTGGATGTTCACGGTCAGGGACAAGTCGCTTCCTTGTCCTCTTCAGCAAAAACAACAACAGAGAAGGATGCGTCAGGTGACACAACGGGTTACCCCATGGAGCTCTTTACACATACCGTTCCTGGGTTAGAAAGTGAAACAGTTAACAGGCCATGCCCATTACAAGTTGAATCGGACATGGAGTGCACAGATGCACAGCCACAGCCAGATTACTATGCTGTTCCTTTGACTCAGACCACAACATTGCCCTCACAGTGTACTGATCCAGAATCAGACCCTGATGAGACTATGGTGCCCCGTCATGAACGCTATACCACCGGCTTACACGGTGACACAGACGAAGTTGCACACGAGATAGAAGAGGAGGTCATAGATGACCCAGTTGTTGACCCCGATTGGCAGCCATTGGGGGAACAGGGTGCAGGCGGCAGTAGTTCTGAAGCGGAGGAGGAGGGGCCGCAGCAGGCATCAGCATCGCAACAGGTTCCATCTGCCAGGCCCGTATCTGGCCCAAAATGCGTGGCAAAGCCAAAACCAGTTGGAGGACAGCGTGGCCATCTGGTTACAGAAGCTCAGTCTGCAATGCCTGAAAAGGTATCCAATGGTAGAAAGAGTGCAGTCTGGCATTTTTTTAAACAACATCCAATTGATCAGTGCAAAGTCATCTGTCAAAAATGTTCAACTACCTTAAGCAGAGGTCAGAATCTGAAAAGTCTAAATACAAGTTGCATGCATAGACATTTAGCCACCATGCATTTGCAAGCCTGGACTAACTACCAAACATCCCTTAAGGTTGTAGCACCCTTGGCCAATGAAGCTAGTCAGCAACACTACATCCCTTCTGTCACTGTAAGGCCACCATTTCCCGCACCACCTGCAGTATCTGTGCAGGTTTCGTTGCCAGGCCAAAGCAGTCAAGGTCAGGGAATCACCAGTTTCGTAGTAGGAAACACTGCATGTAGGGCACCGGCAAGAATACCGTCTCCAACCGTCTCTCAGTCTGCCATGTCCACCGGCACCCCCGCTAGTTCCTCCTCCTCCTCCTCGTCCTCCTGCAGAAGCGGGAGCTCGTCCACAGACCGCAGTCACACAACCACTCCATCTGCAGCTGCCACTGTTGCACACCAGGTGTCCCATTATGGGGCAGCTACTGGCAAGCGTCAGCAGGCTGTATTGGCAATGAAGTGTTTGGGCGACAACAGACACACCGCGGAAGTTCTGTCCGAGTTCTTGCAGAAAGAAACGCAGTCATGGCTGGGCACTGTAGATCTTGAGGCAGGCAAGGTAGTGAGTAATAACGGAAAGGAATTTCATGGCTGCCATCGCCCTAATATAACCAGCAGAAAGAAAAGTATCACTCCAGTTATGCACACCACGTATAAAAAATGAAAACATAATGTAGGAAAAAACACAAGATTTTATTGACACACAACATAATAAAACATACTTAAAAACAGAAAGGCAAGGCCCTGTCCATAACACTCAGTAAATACAGAGTACAATAATATATATAACCCATAATAAGCATACTGATAACCAATGCTATAAGCCTGCCTGTACCCTAGGACTAGATGCAGACCATACGTGGCCAGCTCACAGGACAAACTAACCAACCCAGGCGGATGTATACAAAATCCTAAGTGGCCAGTAAACACCCAAATAGTGCATTTAGCCCGAACGGCTCATGGGACAAAAATATCTACCCTAAGCCAGTAAGGCAACAGGATCCCAAAATAATAGTGGGAGAAAAAAAAAAAAAAAGAGGAGAGCACTGGAACCGCCAGGAAAAACCTCAGAGCACTAGAAGAAGGGGTTACCCAAATGGTGACCAGAGCGGGGTCCGTGGGTAGCCAGGCAAGCAAGCAGGACAGGGACCAGAGCAGCCCCACGCGTATCGCCCTTCAAGAGAGGGCTTCGTCAGGGGAAGTACCAACATGTGTCCCAAACCCTGTATAAATACCATCCCAATAAATAGAACAAACGGCCCACCTGTGACTGAGCAAAGAAGCTGCAAATGTGCAGAAAGTCCTGAAATGAAAGTGCCAGCCAAAATGCAGCCGGAGCTAGCTGAGATAAGGAGCCAGTCCCACGTCCAGCCGGGCGGGGAAGAGAAGGCGGCCGCTGTCAGAGTGAGCGATGAAAGCCACACCCACACAGCAAGCTGAAGGAGAGCCAAAAACACAGGCGCAAAAGCACCAAAAGCCCAGCTGTGAAGCAACAGCTGGAACAAAGAATCCTGGCAACAGGAAAGCCCATAGTTATAAAAATATATGTATATGCACAGACACGGGATAGAGGTATTAAGAAAATATATGTTATAATAAGGATGGTAGAGATCCTAAACAGGAACCGGGGAGCCTACAAAAGTGTGCCCAGCCAAGGGGTGATCAGTCCCAAGGCAAAATATCCATATATGCATGTATAAATATGCATACAAATGCATACACATACATATACATACAGAAGAAGGAGCTAGATGGAGGTGCAATTGTGTACCAGAGGCCCTAGTTATAGATGTAAACAGCGGAACGCTAACCTAAGAAAAAATAAATAATAATAAAAATAAATAACAAACCCAAGAGAAACTAAGAAAAAAGAAAAAAATAATAAAGATAAAATAATAATAAATAAATAAAAAATAACAAAAAAAATAAAATAAAAAAAAAATAAAATAAAAAAAAATAAATAAATAAATAAATAAAAAATAATCAAGAAACTGAAAAATAGAAAGGCGTACCGAATGCCCAAAATGGACAAGAAACATGCACACACAGCAATCAACCCCCGGGGGACAACCTCACAGGCATGCAATTTTAATAAACAAACACGTCAAGAAACAGCCACCAACCAAATCCAACCCATACAATTGTATTGTAAACACATCTGCAGCATAAATAATGTCATTATAAGCACCATCTTTATTGAATAAATATACAGCAAAATACATGTATATACTACACACAGACTAGTATGGGAAGGAAACGTAAGGACGACTGAAAAGATAATAACAGCCATGCCAAAACAGAGGAATCAAATGTACCGGTAGAATACACCGAAATCTATCTTATGCATAAAGGACAACCCCAAAAGAGAGTAGGGGCAGGAACTATGCCCAATGGGCTAGGGAAGAGAAAAGAACAGCCAAAAGTAGCTGATCAGCCCCAACCATATGCCCAAACCGGCTAACAAGATGAAAGCCAGCATAAGTGAAGAACTACCTGGATGTCCCATGAGCCAGAGGAATCCCTATATAATGTGTCAAACATGCATCATGTCCTGATGCCCCATGAGCCAAAAATACCTGTACACAGTATGTAGTGCAGCAAATGGAGGCTAAACCCTATCCTGATACCATCTAGTACATATATTTTAATAAGAACACCGAAGGGTGTAAATAAAAACCCAATGAACTACCACTAGAGTAGCCCACTCCATCAGCAGATGTAAAGTGCAGTGCAAATAAATAAAGGCCATCATGTTGCTATACAAATCCAACCGCAGACACAGTAAGGCGCCGATCGTAATATAGATGAATCCTCAAAAAAGTCCAATTAGAACGTAGAGAGTCCACTTTAGATTGGAGGAAAAAGTGATTCCCAATAGGCGGAGTATACACGAGGTCCATCCGGGACGACTCTAGAGAAGGAAGAGGAATCCAGACCCATCCAGTCCAAAGAGGCACCAAACCATGAGATAACCAACCAGACAGATCTCATCCCAGGAAGCCCGTAAAAAGGAGTTCTTCATTGAGACCTGTTGGGGTAACAGAAGACAGATTGAAAATCCAACGGGATTCACGGCGTAACAGGGATGGCTTGAGTGGGCCCCCCCTATTAGAGACAAGGACATGCTCCAGGCCAACCACCTTGGTATTGGTAACCCTGCCCGCATGATGAGCAAGAAAGTGGGCCGCCACAGGGGTGAGAACTTTACCCTTGGATGCATCATTGGAAGCCAGATTAATGGTGGAGAAGTGCTTCTGCACTCTCCGTCGCAATTCCTGCGACGTTTGACCCACATATATAAGCTGACACGGGCAAATAAGGGCGTAGATAACGCACGTAGTCCTACAGTTTATGTATGAAAGAAGTCTGTGCCGACTACCATTCTGGGGATGAACAAAAAAGTCTCTTGTGGTCCCCATATGCGGGCAAATGCTGCAACCACCACAGGCAAACGAACCTCGGAGTTTAATGCCCCGATTGATACTCACAGTCCGTCTCCTATAGTGGCTCCTAGATAGTATATCCCTAAAATTAGGGGCCCTTCTAGCTACCAATAGGGGTTGTGCACTGACCACATCAGCAGTTTGAAGGTCCGTCGTCAGAATGTCCCAATGCCTGCGCAAAATCGCCTTAAGGCCACCCCAGTTATTATTATAGCCCGTGATAAACCTAGGTTTATCATCACGTACCTTGTTAGATGCAAGCAATAGGGAATCCTGAGTATGGAGTCTTGCTCGTTGGAAAGCAGTAGAGATACTTCTGTGCGGGTAGTGCCTTTCCTTAAAACGATCCGTGAGCCTTAGTGCTTCCGCTCGAAAGTCCACATCGGACGTGCAATTCCTTCTCACTCTCAGGAATTGCCCAACGGGCACTCCATCCCTGGTGTGCTGTGGATGGAAGCTTCTGTAGTCTAAAAGACTGTTTGTGGCCGTCGGCTTCCGAAACAGCTTGGTGGAGATGGAGCCATCTTCTTCAATCCTAATCTGTAGGTCAAGATACGTGGCTATGGAGGATGACATAGAGTAAGTCAATAGAATGTTATGTGTATTCATATTCAAGGACTCAATATAACTCCTACATTCCTCCATGGTGCCTACCCAGATGAAGAAAACGTCATCGATATATCGTGACCAATGGGCAATCCTACTCCTGAAAGTCGATGACGGGTAGATGACCGTGGCCTCCCACCATCCCAAGAATAGGTTTGCCAGGGCTGGCGCACATCTGGCACCCATGGCCACACCTGACGTTTGTAGGTAGTATGTCCTGTCGAACAGAAAGTAATTATGCCTCAGGATGAAGTCTAGAAGGTCCACCACCAGAGAGTCATGCATGCGGTCCGAGTGTACCACCAAATCCAGAAAATATAGAACCGCCGTTATACCATCCTCGTGACTAATGTTGGAGTAAAGTGACTCGACATCACATGTCACCAAAATAGCCCCTGGCGGAAGCTTCAAAGAGCGACAGATATTAATAAAGTGTGCCGAGTCCTTCACAAAGGATGGTAAGTTCTTAACTAGTGGTTGCAGGAAGTGGTCCACATAGATACAGGCTTTCTCACACAGGCTGCCGATGCTGGCCACAATCGGCCGGCCCGGTGGCCTGCGGATGTCCTTATGGACCTTGGGCAACATATAAAATGTAGCCGTAATGGGGCATTCAACCCACAAGAACTGGAATTCTTGGTGATTGATGATACCAAGGTCTCTGGCACGCTCCAGAAGGGCTCTAAGGCGAGCACCAAACACAGCCGAGGGATCTGATGGAAGCTTTTTGTAAAACCTCTGATTCCCTAGTTGCCGGTTGGCTTCCTCCAAGTAGAGGGTATGTGGCCAAAGGACCACGTTGCCCCCCTTGTCCGCTTCTTTAATCAAGAACAAATCATTGTTCTTGAGGTCAGACAAAGCCCGTTTTTCCTCCCTACTCAAATTGGAAGGAAGCAATGGTCTTAAGGGCATGGACATGATGTCTTTTTTAGTTAATTCGAAGAAAACCCTGACAGATGGTACTAGAGAAAAAGGGGGTGCCACGATGGACCTGTTGCGGTATGGAAACCGATTCCTACCTCCACCCGACTCGTTCTCCTGGAGTAGTCGTAAAAGATCCTGCATAACCTGCTGGTCCGTCTGGTCGAGATCCCTCATAGTCTGGGGCCTGTTGTGTAAGACTCGAAGAACCAGGTGCCTGCAAAACAGATACAAGTCCTTAACTAAAGTGAACTTATCCGCGGTTTGTGAAGGGGAGAAAGTCAAACCCCTCTGAAGAACTCTCAGTTCTGTAGCGGAAAGAACATGATCAGAAAGGTTAATGACCTGCAACAAATTATCCGATGCCACCATTGGTCCCAAGACAGCCCCGGAAGAGGGACCCATTAGTATCTGCGACGGTTCCTGTGTGGTTTCTGGACCTGTGGTCATCGTCCCCCAAATCTCGTTATTCGTGGTGACATTGGGACGGCGCTTACGGCCCCTTCTGATCCGACGTCTACCTCGCTTTCCGCCGAAGATAAAAAATCACTCTCTGAGGTGAAGTCTGCACCTCTAGTAGACTCCTGTGCTTGGATCCTGGTCCTCTGAACTGGAGGCGCCCGTCTCTGGTTGCCCTGGTGCCGCCATTGGAATGCCCTGACTGACTCAAAATCGGAGCGGTCCCTGGAAAACTTAGATTTCTTTTTGTTGACAATATCCCTTTCATATTTATCTAAATTTTCCTTGAGCCTAGCCCTGAAAGGTTGGACTTGTTTAGCATCATCAAATTTAAGGAGTTGACCCTCCAGATCCTTAACCCTGATCTTAGTATTAAATAATAACTCCCTGTCATGTTCCAGCAGCATGTTCATGATGATGCTAGAGCATTTCAATAGGCCCTGTTCCCATGTGGTCCGAAATGCAGATGAAGGTTCCCACGCTGGATAAATGGGAACCCTAAGGCCCCGAGGGACAATATTCAACCTAAGGTATTCTTCTAGACTACGGATGTTCCACCATAGTCTAATCCCCAACCTATGGGCTGATGTTAAATCTGTGGACAGTTTAGAGAAATCAGAATCCGGTACCGGAGCATCCCCAGGCATAAAGATGTTGGCCGATTGAGCCTGCCAGGCTGCCTCACGGGAGTCCCAATCCATATCCAGCAGGTAGAAAATCCAAAATGTAGACTGTAAAAAGAAGAGATATATGGAAAAACGTAAAAACAAAACAAAAAAAAAAAAAACAGAAAAAATAATGCAGCAATACCCACCCAGCAAGTGGTGTCACAAAGAACAGCCGTAAAGTAAAGAAGCAATAATAACAGAACACCCACTCAGTAGTCAGTGTTCCAGAGCAATACTATCAATTAGTCCCAAATAGGACGTGTGCAGCCCAGTATGAAAAATCCCACCAAAACAGTGGGAAAAGACACTTTTTGGAATAAGCAATGAAATAGGGCGCACTACCAACATATAAACCTAATATAAAAAAAATATCCATAAATACGGGGTGCAAGCGAGTGACAAAACGACCAAATATAACCAGCAGAAAGAAAAGTATCACTCCAGTTATGCACACCACGTATAAAAAATGAAAACATAATGTAGGAAAAAACACAAGATTTTTCATCGCCCTTTCCCAACTGAAACACATTCCTTGCCTGGCTCACACCTTAAACCTGGTGGTGCAGTGCTTCCTGAAAAGTTATCCGGGGTTATCCAACCTGCTCCTCAAAGTGCGCAGACTTTGCTTGCATATCCGCCGTTCGCCCGTACACTCCAGCCATATGCAGAACTATCAGCGGTCTTTGAACCTTCCCCAGCATCGCCTAATCATCGACGTTGCAACAACTTAACACTGCACATGCTTCAGAGACTGTGCGAACAGAGGCGTGCTGTTATGTATTTGTGGGAGGATACACATACACGGGCAGGCAGTTGGATGGCAGACATGGAGTTGTCAGGTGTGCAGTGGTCGAAGGTACAAGACATGTGTCAAGTCCTTCAGTGTTTTGAGGAATGCACACGGCTGGTTAGTGCAGACAACGCCATAATAAGCATGAGCATCCCCCTAATGCGTCTGCTGATGCAAAGTTTGACGCACATAAAGGAGCAGGCGTCTGCAGCAGAGGAAGAGGAAAGCCTTGATGACAGTCAGCCATTGTCTGGTCAGGGCAGTGTACAGGCCGAGGTAGCGGGCAAACAGGAGGAGGAGGACGAGGAGGATGATGGGGATGAGTATTTTTTTAATGAGGAAGCTTCTCCGAGGCCAATGGAAATTGGTGGCGTGGCAAGGCCGGGTTCTGGTTTTTTGAGGGACACAAGTGACGTAGATTTGCCTGTAACTGCCCCTCAACCCAGCACAACCGCAGATTTGACAACTGGAACTTTGGCCCACATGGCGGGTTATGCCTTGCGTTTCCCCAAAAGGACCCACGCATTATTAAAATGATGACCGATGACGATTACTGGTTGGCCTGCCTCCTTGATCCTCGCTATAAAGGCAAATTGCAAAATATTATGCCACATGAGAACCTGGAACAAATATTAGCAACCAAACAATCAACTCTTGTTGACCGTTTGATTCAGGCATTCCCAGCACACAGCGCCGGTGATGGTTCTCACACGAGCTGCAGGGGGCAGCAGACCAGAGGTGTTAGAGGTGCACAAATCAGAAGTGGCGTTGGACAGAGGGGTTTTCTGACCAGGTTGTGGAGTGATTTTGCTATGACCGCAGACAGGACAGGTACTGCAGCATCAATTCAAAGTGACAGGAGACAACATTTGTCCAGTATGGTTACTAACTATTTTTCATCCCTTATCGATGTTCTCCCTCAACCGTCATTCCCATTTGATTACTAGGCATCCAAATTAGACACCTGGCCAGAATTTGCAGAATATGCATTGCAGGAGCTTGCTTGCCCAGCAGCTAGTGTGCTATCAGAAAGAATATTCAGTGCTGCTGGTTCAATATTAACCGAAAAAAGGACTCGTCTGGCTACCCAAAATGTTGATGATCTAACCTTCATTAAAATGAACCACTCCTGGATTTCGAATTATTTTGCCCCACCTTTCCTGGCTGACACCTAGCTTTCCTATGAAAAGGTCTTGCTTGTGGACTGGTCTGACTGAGTTTTCCAATCTCGTAATTTGCAGCAGCTGTTTGTACAGCATACGACATGTTTACACCGCCCTAAATGGGCAAACTCCCCCCACGGGGCCGTGGTCTCACCACTTGGCGCAAGCACCCGTGAGAGTGCCGTTTGTCTGAAGAGGTGGGTGTGCACGCTTTTGGTCGACGGCACTGCCACTGGGTCCCTCATAGTACAATAAAGTGTCTCTGGCGCTGGTGGCGTGCAACCAACGTCAGACACACCGTTGTAACATGAGGGGCCCTGGGCCTGTACCGCCGGCCACAAGACAGTTCCCCCCCCCAGCTCAAACAGTGCTCTACGATTTGCAAAATTATCTCTCACAGCTCCACCAATGTTTAGTCTACGCGCTGACGTCCTTCAAAGCCTGGCACTGTCAATACCAATGTGTTGACATGTATGATGCTACTTAAAATAGTCAGGGGCAGTGTCCTATATTTACACCAGTAAATACAGTACTTTTAGCCAAATTACTAGGTCTGAAACTCAGCAGAGGAGCCCACCCCTGTACCTAAGTATGCCACCCTTTTGTTTTTTGGTTTTGTTGTATTGCGAGACATTAACATCTATTTATTTTTTGGGAGTACTAACTGTCAGACACTCCTTACAATCGGCCTCCGCTGACAACACCAATGCTGCCTGTGTACCCCTGCAAGATAATTCCAAGTGCATAGAGCCTACTTTTGTTATGTTAGGCCTACTAAGTCTGTCTGCGGTCCATAATAGAAATTGTCCTTCACTGACCACACCACTGCTGCCCGTGTACCCCTGGAACCTATTTTAAAGTGCCTACAGCCAATTTTTCTTATGTTAGGCCTACTAAGCCTGTCTGCGGTCCCTCCTTCCAATAGTCCTCCACTGACCAGACCAATGCTGGCCGTGTACCCCTGGAACCTATTTTAAATTGCATAGAGCATCCGTTTTTTAATTGTAGGCGTACTAAGTCTGTCTGCGGTCCATAATAGAAATTGTCCTTCACTGACCACACCACTGCTGCCCGTGTACCCCTGGAACCTATTTTAAAGTGCCTACAGCCTACTTTTCTTATGTTAGGCCTACTAAGCCTGTCTGCGGTCCCTCCTTCCAATAGTCCTCCACTGACCAGACCAATGCTGGCCATGTACCCCTGGAACCTATTTTAAATTGCATAGAGCATCCTTTTTTTAATTGTAGGCATACTAAGTCTGTCTGTGGTCCATAATTGAAATTGTCCTCCACTGACCAGACCAATGCTGGCCGTGTACCCCTGGAACCTAGCTGAAAGTGCATAGAGCCTACTTTTTTTCTTTATTTTATATTTATAAAGCCCAGATGAACTACGCTGTACCACGGTTCGAGCTACCCAGTCGACACTTCTTTTGCGAGAAAAGCCATCCCAGCCCTCCACCAGCATGAAAAAGTCTGCATTGTCCATGCACTCATGCAATCTAAGAGTAGAAAGGTGCACCTGACAACAGACTCATGGACCAGTAGGCATGTCCACGGAAGGTTACATGTCCATTACAGCGCACTGGGTTAATGTGGTGGATGCATGGTCCACAGGGGACAGCCTACTAAGTCTGTCTGCAGTCCCTAATTCAAATTGTCCTCCGCTGACCACACCAATGCTGCCTGTGTACCCCTGTAACCTTTTTAAACTGCATTGAGCCAAATTTTTTGTTTAAGGCCTACTACCTGTGTCTGTCTGCGCCACTCAATACAGCTGTCCTCCTCTGAAAAAAGCTGAGCGTCAATTGTCTGGTTTTCAGCCTATAGGAATTTGAAAACTGCATTGGGGCTACTACTTCGGTAGGGCCTACTAACGGTGTCTGCCGCTCCAAGGTGTTCTCCTGGTTGCCTTTCCTGAGCTTCAATCTTCAGGCTCGTCTTAATTCATTTTTTAATCGAACAACTGCAGTGGGGCTAATAGTTTGATTGGGGCCCACTAACAGTGTCTGTCGCTCCAAGGTGTTGTCTTGGTTTACTTTCCTGAGCTTCAATCTTCAGGCTCGTCTTAAATAGTTTTTTAATCAAACAACTGCAGTGGGGCTACTAGTTTGGTTGGGGCCTACTAAGATTGTCTGTCGCTCCAAGGTGTTCTCCTGGTTTACTTTCCTGAGCTTCAATCTTCAGGCTCGTCTTAAATAGCTTTTTAATCGAACAACTGCAGTGGGGCTACTAGTTTGGTTGGGGCCTACTAAGATTGTCTGTCGCTCCAAGGTGTTCTCCTGGTTTACTTTCCATAGCTTCAATCTTCAGGCTCGTCTTAAATAGTTTTTTAATCGAACAACTGCAGTGGGGCTACTAGTTTGGTTGGGGCCTACTAAGATTGTCTGTCACTCCAAGGTGTTCTCCTGGTTTACTTTCCTG
Source organism: Ranitomeya imitator (assembly GCF_032444005.1). Taxonomy (NCBI): domain Eukaryota; kingdom Metazoa; phylum Chordata; class Amphibia; order Anura; family Dendrobatidae; genus Ranitomeya; species Ranitomeya imitator. The sequence goes on along the minus strand of NC_091284.1, from coordinate 345,320,216 downwards.
AGCTTCAATCTTCATGCTCGTCTTAAATAGTTTTTTAATCGAACAACTGCAGTGGGGCTACTAGTTTGGTTGGGGCCTACTAAGATTGTCTGTCGCTCCAAGGTGTTCTCCTGGTTTACTTTCCTGAGCTTCAATCTTCATGCTCGTCTTAAATAGTTTTTTAATCGAACAACTGCAGTGGGGCTACTAGTTTGGTTGGGGCCTACTAAGATTGTCTGTCGCTCCAAGGTGTTCTCCTGGTTTACTTTCCTGAGCTTCAATCTTCATGCTCGTCTTATATAGTTTTTTAATTGAACAACTGCAGTGGGGCTACTAGTTTGGTTGGGGCCTACTAAGATTGTCTGTCGCTCCAAGGTGTTCTCCTGGTTTACTTTCCTGAGCTTCAACCTTCATGCTCGTCTTGAATAGTTTTTTAATCGAACAACTGCAGTGGGACTACTAGTTTGGTTGGGGCCTACTAAGATTGTCTGTCGCTCCAAGGTGTTCTCCTGGTTTACTTTCCTGAGCTTCAATCTTCATGCTCGTCTAAAATAATTTTTTAATCGAACAACTGCAGTGGGGCTACTAGTTTGGTTGGGGCCTACTAAGATTGTCTGTCGCTCCAAGGTGTTCTCCTGGTTTACTTTCCTGAGCTTCAATCTTCATGCTCGTCTTAAATAGTTTTTTAATCGAACAACTGCAGTGGAGCTACTAGTTTGGTTGGGGCCTACTAAGATTGTCTGTCGCTCCAAGGTGTTCTCCTGGTTTACTTTCCTGAGCTTCAATCTTCATGCTCGTCTTATATAGTTTTTTAATTGAACAACTGCAGTGGGGCTACTAGTTTGGTTGGGGCCTACTAAGATTGTCTGTCGCTCCAAGGTGTTCTCCTGGTTTACTTTCCTGAGCTTCAACCTTCATGCTCGTCTTGAATAGATTTTTAATCGAACAACTGCAGTGGAACTACTAGTTTGGTTGGGGCCTACTAAGATTGTCTGTCGCTCCAAGGTGTTCTCCTGGTTTACTTTCCTGAGCTTCAATCTTCATGCTCGTCTAAAATAATTTTTTAATCGAACAACTGCAGTGGGGCTACTAGTTTGGTTGGGGCCTACTAAGATTGTCTGCCGCTCCAAGGTGTTCTCCTGGTTTACTTTCCTGAGCTTCAATCTTCAGGCTCGTCTTAAATAGTTTTTTTATCGAACAACTGCAGTGGGGCTACTAGTTTGGTTGGGGCCTACTAAGATTGTCTGTCGCTCCAAGGTGTTCTCCTGGTTTACTTTCCTGAGCTTCAATCTTCATGCTCGTCTTAAATAGTTTTTTAATCGAACAACTGCAGTGGAGCTACTAGTTTGGTTGGGGCCTACTAAGATTGTCTGTCGCTCCAAGGTGTTCTCCTGGTTTACTTTCCTGAGCTTCAATCTTCATGCTCGTCTTAAATAGTTTTTTAATTGAACAACTGCAGTGGGGCTACTAGTTTGGTTGGGGCCTACTAAGATTGTCTGTCGCTCCAAGGTGTTCTCCTGGTTTACTTTCCTGAGCTTCAACCTTCATGCTCGTCTTGAATAGTTTTTTAATCGAACAATTGCAGTGGGACTACTAGTTTGGTTGGGGCCTACGAAGATTGTCTGTCGCTCCAAGGTGTTCTCCTGGTTTACTTTCCTGAGCTTCAATCTTCAGGCTCGTCTTAAATAGTTTTTTAATCGAACTGCAGTGGGGCTACTAATTTGGTTGGGGCCTACTAAGATTGTCTGTCGCTCCAAGATGTTCTCCTGGTTTATTTTCCTGAGGTTCAATCTTCATGCTCGTCTTAAATAGTTTTTTAATCGAACAACTGCAGTGGGGCTACTAGTTTGGTTGGGGCCTACTAAGATTGTCTGTTGCTCCAAGGTGTTCTCCTGGTTTACTTTCCTGAGCTTCAATCTTCAGGCTCGTCTTAAATAGATTTTAATCGAACAACTGCAGTGGGGCTACTAGTTTGGTTGGGGCCTACTAAGATTGTCTGTCGCTCCAAGGTGTTCTCCTGGTTTACTTTCCTGAGCTTCAATCTTCATGCTCTTCTTAAATAGTTTTTTAATCGAACAACTGCAGTGGGGCTACTAGTTTGGTTGGGGCCTACTAAGATTGTCTGTCGCTCCAAGGTGTTCTCCTGGTTTACTTTCCTGAGCATCAATCTTCATGCTCGTCTTAAATAGTTTTTTAATCGAACAACTGCAGTGGGGCTACTAGTTTGGTTGGGGCCTACTAAGATTGTCTGTCGCTCCAAGGTGTTCTCCTGGTTTACTTTCCTGAGCTTCAATCTTCAGGCTCGTCTTAAATAGTTTTTTAATCGAACAATTGCAGTGGGGCTACTAGTTTGGTTGGGGCCTAATAAGATTGTCTGTCGCTCCAAGGTGTTCTCCTGGTTTACTTTGCTGAGCTTCAACCTTCATGCTCGTCTTAAATAGTGTTTTAATCGAACAATTGCAGTGGGGCTACTAGTTTGGTTGGGGCCTACTAAGATTGTCTGTCGCTCCAAGGTGTTCTCCTGGCTTACTTTCCTGAGCTTTAATCTTCATGCTCGTCTTAAATAGTTTTTTAATCGAACAACTGCAGTGGGGCTACTAATTTGGTTGGGGCCTACTAAGATTGTCTGTCGCTCCAAGGTGTTCTCCTGGTTTACTTTCCTGATGTTCAATCTTCATGCTCGTCTTAAATAGTTTTTTAATCGAACAACTGCAGTGGGGCTACTAGTTTGGTTGGGGCCTACTAAGATTGTCTGTCGCTCCAAGGTGTTCTCCTGGTTTACTTTCCTGAGCTTCAATCTTCATGCTCGTCTTAAATAGTTTTTAATCGAACAACTGCAGTGGGGCTACTAGTTTGGTTGGGGCCTACTAAGATTGTTTGTCGCTCCAAGGTGTTCTCCTAGTTTACTTTCCTGAGCTTCAATCTTCAGGCTCGTCTTAAATAGTTTTTTAATCAAACAGCTGCAGTGAGGCTACTAGTTTGGTTGGGGCCTACTAAGATTGTCTGCCGCTCCACGGTGTTCTCCAGGTTGCCTCTCCATAGCTTCAATCTTCATGCTCTCGTTATGTAGTTGTTGAAACAACACTGCATTAGGCCTACAAGTTGGGTCTGGGTCGTAGAGACGGTGTCTGCCGCTCCAAGGTGTTCTCCAGGTTGCCTCTCCATAGCTTCAATCTTCATGCTCTCGTTAAGTAGTTGTTGAAACAACACTGCATTAGGCCTACAAGTTGGGTCTGGGTCGTAGAGACGGTGTCTGCCGCTCCAAGGTGTTCTCCAGGTTGCCTCTCCACAGCTTCAATCTTCATGTTCTCGTTAAGTAGTTGTTGAAACAACACTGCATTAGGCCTTCAAGTTGGGTCTGGGTCGTAGAGACGGTGTCTGCCGCTCCAAGGTGTTCTCCAGGTTACCACATAATCGAAGCTGCATAGAGCCTATTTTGTTATTTTAGGCCTACTAAGTCTTTCTGCGGTCCCTCCTTCCAATTGTCCTCCACTGAGCACACCAATGCAGACCGTGTACCCATGTAACCTTTTTTAAACCTGCATCGAGCCAACTTTGTGGTGTAAGGCCTACTTGTATTGTCTGGCTGCGCCACTCAATACAGCTGTCCTCTTTACAAAAAATGACTTGCAATTATCTGGTTTTCAGCCTATCGGAATTTTAAAACTGCAGTGGGCCTACTAGTTTGGTTGGGGCCTACTAACAGTGTCTGCCGCTCCAAGGTGTTCTCCTGGTTGCCTTTCCTGAGCTTCTATCTTCAGGCTCTTGTTAAATGGTTGTTAAATGGAACAACTACATTTGGCCTACTAGTTGGGTTGGGGCCTACTAACAGTGTCTGCCGCTCCTTGCTGTTCTCCTGGTTTCCTGTCCTGAATTTCCATTTTCAGGCTCTCGTTAAGTTGTTGTTAATGTTAGACTGCATTTGGCCTACTAGTTTGGTTGGGGCCTACTATCGGTGTCTGCCGCTCCTTGCTGTTCTCCTCCACTGAACAAAGCTGTGCCGCCTGTTTACTATTGTTGCCAATTTTGAACTGCATTTAGACTACTTACTGATTTGGGCCTACTCTCTATGTCAGCCTCTCATTACAGTTGTCCTCCACTGAACAAAGCAATGCCCCCTGGTTAGTCCTGTTACCAATTTTGAACTGCATTTAGCCCACTTTATTCTTTGGGCCTATATCTATGTTTCCTCCTCATCCTGCCCATTGCCCAGCCAGTGATAGATGAGTCTGCTGGTACATTGCCCCAGACCACTACATTCCCCTTGCACGCTACACAGCCAGAATCTGATCCTGCTGAAATTCAGGTTCCCCTTCCCATATAGTATACCACCTTACAAGGGGACAAAGAGGAAGGTGAAGATGAAAGTGCAAGTTCCATCATCAGGTGGGGGGGATGGCATACTAGTTGGCGACATCACTGGCACAGGGCCCCTCATAGTATGCAAAAGTGTCGCTGCCGGTGGGAGGCGCCCCCGCCGTGCAAACACAGTGCCGTACTTTGAGGGGCCCTGTGCCAGTGCCAATGCCAACAAGTGGGCCCCCCCTGCTTGCTCAGGATCACAGCACTTGCAAAGTTTAAATACTTACCTCGCCCTGCTCCACTGCCGTGACGTGGTCCAGATTTCCTGGGCCCACAAAATACTTGAATCAGCCCTACCCCCAACAACTTTAGCCAAATGACCCCAATTTCCAATGCCTAACTATTATTGTAAGGGAAATAAAGATTGACAAGCTTCATTAAGAAGAATGGATGTTTTTGCCATTAAAATGGGCACTCTAGGTGTTTTCCTGGCCCCCACTCACTGACGACTATGCAGCCCCATTGACTTGCATTGAGTTTCGTGTTTCGGTCGATCCCGACTTTACGACATAATCGGCCGATTTCACTCGACCCGACTTTTGAGATAGTCAGGTTTTGCGAAACCCGACTCGACTCTAAAAAAGTCAAGGTCGCTCAACCCTAATAGTTAGGCATTGAAAACAGGGGGGTCATTTGGCTAAAGTTGTGGGGGGGTAGGGCTGGCTCAAGATTTTCGTGGGCCCAGGAAACGCGGAATACGTCACGGCAGTCGAGCAGGGAGAGGTAAGTATTTCAACTTTGCAAGTGCTGTGATCCTGAGCAACCAGTGGGGGGCCACTAGTTGGCACTGGCACATGGCCCCTCATAGTACAACGGTGTGTTTGACAGCGGGCGGCGCGTCCCACTGCCACTATGAGGGGCCCTGTGCCAGTGCCAACGAGTATGCCCCCCACCTGATGAAGGAACCTGCACTTTCATCTGACCCTTCCTCTTTGTCCCTGTGTAAGGTGGTATAGTATGCGGGAAGGGGAACCTGACTTTCATCAGGGTCAGATTCTGGCTGTGTAGAGTGCAAGGGGAATGTAGTTGTCTGGGTCAATGTACCAGCAGACTCATCTAGCAGTAGCTGGCCAATGGGCAGGGTGAGGAGGAAACACAGATATAGGCCCAAATTAGAAAGTAGGCTAAATCTAGATCAAAATTGGTAACAGGACTAAACAGGCGGCATTGCTTTGTTCAGCGGAGGACAACTGTAATGAGAGGCTGACACAGTTAGTAGGCCTCAAAAAGTAAGTAGGCTAAATGCAGTTCAAAATTGCTAACAGGACTAAACTGGCGCCATTGCTTTGTTCAGTGGAGGACAACTGTAATGAGGGGCAGACACAGTTAGCAGGCCCAAATAAGAAAGTTGGCTAAATGCAGTTCAAAATTGGTAACAGGACTAAACTGGCGGCATTGCTTTGTTCAGCGGAGGACAACTGTAAGGAGTGGCTGATACAGTTACTAGGCCCAAAATAAAAAAGTAGGCTAAATGCAGTTCAAAATTGGTAAGAGGAGTACACAGGCGGCATAGCTTTTTTCAGCAGAGGAGGACAACTGTTATGACAGGCTCACACAGTTACTAGGCCCAAGTAAGTAAGTAGGCTAAATGCAGTTCAAAATTGGTAAGAGGAGTACACAGGCGGCATAGCTTTTTTCAGCTGAGGAGGACAACTGTTATGAGAGGCTCACACAGTTACTAGGCCCAGATAAGTAAGTAGGCTAAATGCAGTTCAAATATGGTAGGAGGAGTACACAGGCGGCATAGCTTTGTTCAGCGGAGGAGGACAACTGTTATGAGAGGCTCACACAGACTTAGTACTCCTAAAATAAAAAAGTAGGCTAAATGCAGTTCAAATTTGGTACGTGGAGTACACAGGCGGCATATCTTTGTTCAGCGGAGGAGGACAACTGTTATGAGAGGCTCACACAGACTTAGTACTCCTAAAATAAAAAAGTAGGCTAAATGCAGTTCAAAATTGGTACGTGGAGTACACAGGCGGCATATCTTTGTTCAGCGGAGGAGGACAACTGTTATAAGAGGCTCACACAGACTTAGTAGGCTTAAAATAAAAAATTAGGCTAAATGCAGTTCAAAATTGGTAAGAGGAGTACACAGGCGGCATATCTTTGTTCAGCGGAGGAGGACAACTGTTATGAGAGGCTCACACAGTTACTAGGCCCAAGTAAGTAAGTAGGCTAAATGCAGTTCAAAATTGGTAGGAGGAGTACACAGGCGGCATAGCTTTTTTCAGCGGAGGAGAACAACTGTTATGAGAGGCTCACACAGTTACTAGGCCCAAGTAAGTAAGTAGGCTAAATGCAGTTCAAAATTGGTAGGAGGAGTACACAGGCGGCATAGCTTTGTTCAGCGGAGGAGGACAACTGTTATAAGAGGCTCACACAGACTTAGTAGGCTTAAAATAAAAAATTAGGCTAAATGCAGTTCAAAATTGGTAAGAGGAGTACACAGGCGGCATAGCTTTTTTCAGCGGAGGAGGACAACTGTTATGAGAGGCTCATAGAGACTTAGTAGGCCTAAAATAAAAAATTAGGCTAAATGCAGTTCAAAATTGGTAAGAGGAGTACACAGGCGGCATAGCTTTTTTTCAGCAGAGGAGGACAACTGTTATGAGAGGCTCACACAGACTTAGTAGGCTTAAAATAAAACAGTAGGCTAAATGCAGTTCAAAATTGGTACAAGGAGTACACAGGCGGCATAGCTTTTTTCAGCGGAGGAGGACAACTGTTATGAGAGGCTCACACAGTTACTAGGCCCAAGTAAGTAAGTAGGCTAAATGCAGTTCAAAATTGGTAGGAGGAGTACACAGGCGGCATAGCTTTTTTCAGCGGAGGAGAACAACTGTTATGAGAGGCTCACACAGACTTAGTAGGCCTAAAATAAAAAAGTAGGCTAAATGCAGTTCAAAATTGGTAAGAGGAGTACACAGGCGGCATAGCTTTGTTCAGCGGAGGAGGACAACTGTTATGAGTGGCTCACACAGTTACTAGGCCCAAGTAAGTAAGTAGGCTAAATGCAATTCAAAATTGGTAAGAGGAGTACACAGGCAGCATAGCTTTGTTCAGCGGAGGAGGACAACTGTTATGAGAGGCTCACACAGACTTAGTAGGCCTAAAATAAAAAATTAGGCTAAATGCAGTTCAAAATTGGTAAGAGGAGTACACAGGCGGCATAGCTTTGTTCAGCGGAGGAGGACAACTGTTATGAGAGGCTCACACAGTTACTAGGCCCAAGTAAGTAAGTAGGCTACATGCAGTTCAAAATTGGTAAGAGGAGTACACAGGTGGCATAGCTTTTTTCAGCGGAGTAGGACAACAGTTATGAGACGCTCACACAGACTTAGTAGGCCTAAAATAAAAAAGTAGGCTAAATGCAGTTCAAAATTGGTAAGAGGAGTACACAGGCGGCATAGCTTTGTTCAGCGGAGGAGGACAACTGTAATGAGAGGCTCACACAGTTACTAGGCCCAAGTAAGTAAGTAGGCTAAATGCAGTTCAAAATTGGTAACAGGAGTACACAGGCGGCATTGCTTTGTTCAGTGGAGGACAACTGTATTGAGTGGCGCAGAAAGACTTAGAAGGCCCAAAATAAAAAAGTAGGCTAAATGCAGTTCAAAATTGGTAACAGTAGTACACTGACGGCATTGCTTTGTTCAGTGGAGGACACCTGTATTGGGTGGCGCAGACAGACATAGTAGGCCCAAAAAAGTGAGTAGGCTAAATGCAATTCAAAATTGGTAACAGGACTAAACAGGCGGCATTGCTTTATCCAGTGGAGGACAACTGTAATGAGTGGCTGACACAGTTAGTAGGCCAAAATTATAAAGTGGGCTAAATGTCTGCCAAAAAATTGTTCATAAATAAACAGATGGCATAGCTAGGTACAGGGGTGGGCTCCTCTGCTGAGTAGCAGACAGTGGTAGTTGACGCAAAGTATTAACTGGTCTAAATGGAGGCCAGGGCCCCTGTATATTTTTACTATCATCTATCATTTCAACAAATTTGCATTGGCAGTGCCATTGAAGGATTTAACAGCACAGACTACACAGTGGTGGAGCAGGGAGAGGTAAGTTTTGCAAGTGGTAGAGCACTGTTCAAGCTGGGGGGGACACTCTCTTCGTGCGCGGCGGTACTGGCACAGGGCCCCTCATATTACGACGGTGTGTCTGACGTTGGTTGTGCACCACCACCATCAGAGACACTTCATTGTACTATGAGGGATGCTGTGCGAGTGCCGTTGCCCAAGAGTGGTCACCCCCACCTGTCCAGGCAAATGGCACTCGCACGGGTGCTTGCGCCAAGTGGTGACCACGGCCCTGTGGGGGAAGTCAGACCATGTAGGGAGGTATTAAAATGGCCTATGGTGGACATTCAGCAGCTGGAAATGGAGGAATTGGAGAAGTCAGTAAAAGGAGGCCAAAACCAAGACATTTTTCAAGCAAGCTATGTGTCAGCATGGGAAGGTGGGGCAAAATAATTTGAAATCCATGATTGGTTCATTTTAATGAAAGTTAGATCATCAACATTTCGGATAGCCAGACATGTCCTTGTTTCGTTCAGTATTGAACCAGCAGTGTTGTGAATTCTGCTCTTTGGCTCCCTCCGGTGGTTATGAGTGGTAGTGCTGCTGTCTTTGGATCGCAGCATTCATCAGGTGTGTCCACGAGGACAACTGTTATGAGAGGCTCACACAGACTTAGTACTCCTAAAATAAAAAAGTAGGCTAAATGCAGTTCAAAATTGGTACGTGGAGTACACAGGCGGCATATCTTTGTTCAGCGGAGGAGGACAACTGTTATGAGAGGCTCACACAGTTACTAGGCCCAAGTAAGTAAGTAGGCTAAATGCAGTTCAAAATTGGTAGGAGGAGTACACAGGCGGCATAGCTTTTTTCAGCGGAGGAGAACAACTGTTATGAGAGGCTCATAGAGACTTAGTAGGCCTAAAATAAAAAATTAGGCTAAATGCAGTTCAAAATTGGTAAGAGGAGTACACAGGCGGCATAGCTTTTTTCAGCGGAGGAGGACAACTGTTATGAGAGGCTCATAGAGACTTAGTAGGCCTAAAATAAAAAATTAGGCTAAATGCAGTTCAAAATTGGTAAGAGGAGTACACAGGTGGCATAGCTTTGTTCAGCGGAGGAGGACAACTGTTATGAGAGGCTCACACAGACTTAGTACTCCTAAAATAAAAAAGTAGGCTAAATGCAGTTCAAAATTGGTACGTGGAGTACACAGGCGGCAAATCTTTGTTCAGCGGAGGAGGACAACTGTTATGAGAGGCTCACACAGTTACTAGGCCCAAGTAAGTAAGTAGGCTAAATGCAGTTCAAAATTGGTAGGAGGAGTACACAGGCGGCATAGCTTTTTTCAGCGGAGGAGAACAACTGTTATGAGAGGCTCATAGAGACTTAGTAGGCCTAAAATAAAAAATTAGGCTAAATGCAGTTCAAAATTGGTAAGAGGAGTACACAGGCAGCATAGCTTTTTTCAGCGGAGGAGGACAACTGTTATGAGAGGCTCATAGAGACTTAGTAGGCCTAAAATAAAAAATTAGGCTAAATGCAGTTCAAAATTGGTAAGAGGAGTACACAGGTGGCATAGCTTTGTTCAGCGGAGGAGGACAACTGTTATGAGAGGCTCACACAGACTTAGTACTCCTAAAATAAAAAAGTAGGCTAAATGCAGTTCAAAATTGGTACGTGGAGTACACAGGCGGCATATCTTTGTTCAGCGGAGGAGGACAACTGTTATGAGAGGCTCACACAGTTACTAGGCCCAAGTAAGTAAGTAGGCTAAATGCAGTTCAAAATTGGTAGGAGGAGTACACAGGCGGCATAGCTTTTTTCAGCGGAGGAGAACAACTGTTATGAGAGGCTCACACAGTTACTAGGCCCAAGTAAGTAAGTAGGCTAAATGCAGTTCAAAATTGGTAGGAGGAGTACACAGGCGGCATAGCTTTGTTCAGCGGAGGAGGACAACTGTTATAAGAGGCTCACACAGACTTAGTAGGCTTAAAATAAAAAATTAGGCTAAATGCAGTTCAAAATTGGTAAGAGGAGTACACAGGCGGCATAGCTTTTTTCAGCGGAGGAGGACAACTGTTATGAGAGGCTCATAGAGACTTAGTAGGCCTAAAATAAAAAATTAGGCTAAATGCAGTTCAAAATTGGTAAGAGGAGTACACAGGCGGCATAGCTTTTTTTCAGCAGAGGAGGACAACTGTTATGAGAGGCTCACACAGACTTAGTAGGCTTAAAATAAAACAGTAGGCTAAATGCAGTTCAAAATTGGTACAAGGAGTACACAGGCGGCATAGCTTTTTTCAGCGGAGGAGGACAACTGTTATGAGAGGCTCACACAGTTACTAGGCCCAAGTAAGTAAGTAGGCTAAATGCAGTTCAAAATTGGTAGGAGGAGTACACAGGCGGCATAGCTTTTTTCAGCGGAGGAGAACAACTGTTATGAGAGGCTCACACAGACTTAGTAGGCCTAAAATAAAAAAGTAGGCTAAATGCAGTTCAAAATTGGTAAGAGGAGTACACAGGCGGCATAGCTTTGTTCAGCGGAGGAGGACAACTGTTATGAGAGGCTCACACAGTTACTAGGCCCAAGTAAGTAAGTAGGCTAAATGCAATTCAAAATTGGTAAGAGGAGTACACAGGCAGCATAGCTTTGTTCAGCGGAGGAGGACAACTGTTATGAGAGGCTCACACAGACTTAGTAGGCCTAAAATAAAAAATTAGGCTAAATGCAGTTCAAAATTGGTAAGAGGAGTACACAGGCGGCATAGCTTTGTTCAACGGAGGAGGACAACTGTTATGAGAGGCTCACACAGTTACTAGGCCCAAGTAAGTAAGTAGGCTACATGCAGTTCAAAATTGGTAAGAGGAGTACACAGGTGGCATAGCTTTTTTCAGCGGAGTAGGACAACAGTTATGAGACGCTCACACAGACTTAGTAGGCCTAAAATAAAAAAGTAGGCTAAATGCAGTTCAAAATTGGTACGTGGAGTACACAGGCGGCATAGCTTTGTTCAGCGGAGGAGGACAACTGTAATGAGAGGCTCACACAGTTACTAGGCCCAAGTAAGTAAGTAGGCTAAATGCAGTTCAAAATTGGTAGGAGGAGTACACAGGCGGCATAGCTTTTTTCAGCGGAGGAGAACAACTGTTATGAGAGGCTCATAGAGACTTAGTAGGCCTAAAATAAAAAATTAGGCTAAATGCAGTTCAAAATTGGTAAGAGGAGTACACAGGCAGCATAGCTTTTTTCAGCGGAGAAGGACAACTGTTATGAGAGGCTCATAGAGACTTAGTAGGCCTAAAATAAAAAATTAGGCTAAATGCAGTTCAAAATTGGTAAGAGGAGTACACAGGTGGCATAGCTTTGTTCAGCGGAGGAGGACAACTGTTATGAGAGGCTCACACAGACTTAGTACTCCTAAAATAAAAAAGTAGGCTAAATGCAGTTCAAAATTGGTACGTGGAGTACACAGGCGGCATATCTTTGTTCAGCGGAGGAGGACAACTGTTATGAGAGGCTCACACAGTTACTAGGCCCAAGTAAGTAAGTAGGCTAAATGCAGTTCAAAATTGGTAGGAGGAGTACACAGGCGGCATAGCTTTTTTCAGCGGAGGAGAACAACTGTTATGAGAGGCTCACACAGTTACTAGGCCCAAGTAAGTAAGTAGGCTAAATGCAGTTCAAAATTGGTAGGAGGAGTACACAGGCGGCATAGCTTTGTTCAGCGGAGGAGGACAACTGTTATAAGAGGCTCACACAGACTTAGTAGGCTTAAAATAAAAAATTAGGCTAAATGCAGTTCAAAATTGGTAAGAGGAGTACACAGGCGGCATAGCTTTTTTCAGCGGAGGAGGACAACTGTTATGAGAGGCTCATAGAGACTTAGTAGGCCTAAAATAAAAAATTAGGCTAAATGCAGTTCAAAATTGGTAAGAGGAGTACACAGGCTGCACAGCTTTTTTTCAGCAGAGGAGGACAACTGTTATGAGAGGCTCACACAGACTTAGTAGGCTTAAAATAAAACAGTAGGCTAAATGCAGTTCAAAATTGGTACAAGGAGTACACAGGCGGCATAGCTTTTTTCAGCGGAGGAGGACAACTGTTATGAGAGGCTCACACAGTTACTAGGCCCAAGTAAGTAAGTAGGCTAAATGCAGTTCAAAATTGGTAGGAGGAGTACACAGGCGGCATAGCTTTTTTCAGCGGAGAACAACTGTTATGAGAGGCTCACACAGACTTAGTAGGCCTAAAACAAAAAAAGTAGGCTAAATGCAGTTCAAAATTGGTAAGAGGAGTACACAGGCGGCATAGCTTTGTTCAGCGGAGGAGGACAACTGTTATGAGAGGCTCACACAGTTACTAGGCCCAAGTAAGTAAGTAGGCTAAATGCAATTCAAAATTGGTAAGAGGAGTACACAGGCAGCATAGCTTTGTTCAGCGGAGGAGGACAACTGTTATGAGAGGCTCACACAGACTTAGTAGGCCTAAAATAAAAAATTAGGCTAAATGCAGTTCAAAATTGGTAAGAGGAGTACACAGGCGGCATAGCTTTGTTCAGCGGAGGAGGACAACTGTTATGAGAGGCTCACACAGTTACTAGGCCCAAGTAAGTAAGTAGGCTACATGCAGTTCAAAATTGGTAAGAGGAGTACACAGGTGGCATAGCTTTTTTCAGCGGAGTAGGACAACAGTTATGAGACGCTCACACAGACTTAGTAGGCCTAAAATAAAAAAGTAGGCTAAATGCAGTTAAAAATTGGTACGTGGAGTACACAGGCGGCATAGCTTTGTTCAGCGGAGGAGGACAACTGTAATGAGAGGCTCACACAGTTACTAGGCCCAAGTAAGTAAGTAGGCTAAATGCAGTTCAAAATTGGTAACAGGAGTACACAGGCGGCATTGCTTTGTTCAGTGGAGGACAACTGTATTGAGTGGCGCAGAAAGACTTAGAAGGCCCAAAATAAAAAAGTAGGCTAAATGCAGTTCAAAATTGGTAACAGTAGTACACTGACGGCATTGCTTTGTTCAGTGGAGGACACCTGTATTGGGTGGCGCAGACAGACATAGTAAGCCCAAAAAAGTGAGTAGGCTAAATGCAATTCAAAATTGGTAGCAGGACTAAACAGGCGGCATTGCTTTATCCAGTGGAGGACAACTGTAATGAGTGGCTGACACAGTTAGTAGGCCAAAATTATAAAGTGGGCTAAATGTCTGCCAAAAAATTGTTCATAAATAAACAGATGGCATAGCTAGGTACAGGGGTGGGCTCCTCTGCTGAGTAGCAGACAGTGGTAGTTGACGCAAAGTATTAACTGGTCTAAATGGAGGCCAGGGCCCCTGTATATTTTTACTATCATCTATCATTTCAACAAATTTGCATTGGCAGTGCCATTGAAGGATTTAACAGCACAGACTACACAGTGGTGGAGCAGGGAGAGGTAAGTTTTGCAAGTGGTAGAGCACTGTTCAAGCTGGGGGGGACACTCTCTTCGTGCGCGGCGGTACTGGCACAGGGCCCCTCATATTACGACGGTGTGTCTGACGTTGGTTGTGCACCACCACCATCAGAGACACTTCATTGTACTATGAGGGATGCTGTGCGAGTGCCGTCGCCCAAGAGTGGTCACCCCCACCTGTCCAGGCAAATGGCACTCGCACGGGTGCTTGCGCCAAGTGGTGACCACGGCCCTGTGGGGGAAGTCAGACCATGTAGGGAGGTATTAAAATGGCCTATGGTGGACATTCAGCAGCTGGAAATGGAGGAATTGGAGAAGTCAGTAAAAGGAGGCCAAAACCAAGACATTTTTCAAGCAAGCTATGTGTCAGCATGGGAAGGTGGGGCAAATTAATTTGAAATCCATGATTGGTTCATTTTAATGAAAGTTAGATCATCAACATTTCGGATAGCCAGACATGTCCTTGTTTCGTTCAGTATTGAACCAGCAGTGTTGTGAATTCTGCTCTTTGGCTCCCTCCGGTGGTTATGAGTGGTAGTGCTGCTGTCTTTGGATCGCAGCATTCATCAGGTGTGTCCACGTTTTGCAATTAGGACTGGGCTATTTAGTCTTGCTTGTTTCTTCAGCCAGTGCCAGTTGTCCATTGTTTTTGGAGGATTCACATCCCTGCCTGGTCTTTCCTGTTTTGCTGTTCATTTCAACAAAGATACATTCTGGCTTTGTTTTTGCAGTCCACATGCTGTGGGCTTTATAGTTCAGTGCAGTTCCATGTTTTGTCTTGTCCAGATTTGTCTGTGTAAGGATTGTCTCAGCCAAGCTGGAATCTCTGGAGATGCAGATATACCCTCCATGTCTTTAGTCAGATGTGGAGTTTTTGTATTTTCTGTGGTGGATATTTTCTAGTGTTTTAATACTGACCGCATAGTATTCTGTCCTATTCTTTCTTTTTAGCTAGAATGGCCTCCTTTGCTAAATCCTGATTTCAGTCTGCGTATGTCATTTCCCTCTCCTCTCACAGTCAATATTTGTGGGTGGCTGTCAATCCTTTGGGGATTTTCTCTGAGGCAAGATAGTTTTCCCGTTTCTATCTTTAGGGGTATTTAGTCCTCCGGCTGTGTCGAGGTGTCTAGGGAGTGTTAGGTACATCCCACGGCTACTTCTAGTTGCGGTGTTAAGTTCCGGTCTGTGGTCAGTACAGGTACCACCTTCTCCAGAGCACGTCTCATGCTGTTCCTAGGCCACCAGATCATAACACAGCAGCACTGAAGACTCTTTCTTATAGGACACTAGCAGCTGGGCAAGCGAGCTCCTGTAATGCATATTTTGCCAATTCAGGCCAGGTGTCTATTTTAGATGCCCAGTAATCAAAGGGGAATGACCTGTGAGGGAGAACATCGATAAGGGAGAAAAAATAGTTCGTAACCATACTGGACAAATGCTGTCTCCTGTCACTTTGAATCGATGCAGCAGTACCTGTCGTGTCTGTGGTCATTGCGAAATCACTCCACAACCTGGTCATAAAACCCCTCTGTCCAACGCCACTTCGGATTTGTGAAACTCTAACACCTCTGCCATGTTGCCCCCTACAGCTCTTGTGAGAACCATCACCGCCGCTGTGTGCTGGGAATGCCTGAACCAAACGGTCTACAAGAGTTGCTTGTTTGGTAGCCAATATTTGCTCAAGGTTCTCATGTGGCATGATATTTTGTTATTTTCCTTTATATCGTGGATCCAAGAGACAGGCTAACCAGTAATCGTCATCGGTCATCATTTTGATAATGCGGGGGTCCCTTTTTAGGATACACAAGGCATCTCCAGCCATGTGGGCCAATGTTCCAGGTGTCAATTCACTGCTTGTGCTGGGTTGAGGAGCACTTTCTTGTAAATCAACATCATTTGTGTCCCACAAAAACCCTTTACCTGACCTTGCAATGCCACCAGTTTCTATTGCCCCCTGAGAAACATCCTCCTCTTATAAATATTTATCCCCATCATCCTCCTCCTTTTCCCCTTCATCTGCCACCTCGTCCAGGAGAATTCCCTGAGCAGACAATGGCTGACTGTCATCAAGGCTTCCCTCCTCCTCGGCCGCAGACATCTGCTCCTTAATGTGCGTCAAACTTTGCATCAGCAGACGCATTAGTGGGATGCTCATGCTTATGATGGCATTGTCTGCACTTACCAGCCGTGTGCATTCCTCAAAACACTGAAGGACTTGACAGAGGTCTTGTAGCTTCGACCACTGCACACCAGACAACTCCATGTCTGCCATCCAACTGCCTGCCCGTGTATGTGTACCCTACCACAAATAAATTACAGCACGCCTCTGTTCGCACAGCCTCTGAAGCATGTGCATTGTGGAGATCCACCTTGTTTCAACGTCGATTATTAGGCGGTGCTGGGGAAGATTCAGCGATCGCTGATGGTTCAGCATATGGCTGGAGTGTACGGGCGATCGGCAGATGTGCGAGCAAAGTCTTCACACCTTCAGGAGCAGGGCTGGTAACCCCGGATAATTTTTGAGGAAGCACTGCACCACCAGGTTCAAGGTGTGAGCCAGGCAAGGTATGTGTTTCAGTTCTGAAAGGGCAGCCATAAAATTCCTTTGAGCATTTCTTACAGATAACTTTGCACTGATCATTCGGATCTTGGTTAAAAATTCCCACACTGCACTCTTCCTACTATGGAATACCTTTTCAGGCATTGCACGCTGTGCTACTTTCACCGGATGGCCACGCTGTCCTAAAACTGTTTTTGTTTTTGACAAACGTTTTTGGCCAGATACGGGCCTGCCAGATGAAAGCTGTTGCGATGTAGATGGCTGCTGTGGATCATCTCCCTCCGCTTCTGAGCTACTGGCAGCGGCACCCTCTTCCCCAATGGCTGCCAATCTGGGTCAACAACTGGGTCATCTATCACCTCCTCTTCAATGTCATGTGCACCTTCCTCTGTGTCACCGTGTTAGGTGCTATGGCGTTCGTGACGGGGCACCATAGTCTCATAAGGGTCAGATTCTGGCTCAGTACACTGCGAGGGCAATGTAGTGATCTGCGTCAATGGAACAGCATAATAATCTAGCTGTGGCTGTGCATCAGTGCACTCCATGTCCGATTCTTCTTGTAATGGGCTGTTAACAATTTCCCTTTCTAACCCAGGCATGGTATGTGTAAAGAGCTCCATGGAGTAAACTGTAGTGTCGCCTGCCGCATCCTTCACTTTTGGTTTGGGTGAAGGACACAAGGAAGGGACTTGTTCCTGACCAGGAGCATTTACTGACGACTCGCTGCTTTTATAATTCGAACTTTCTGAAGAGGAGGTGAAAGAGCTAGAGGCTGAGTCAGCAAGGAAAGCCAAAACTTTTTCCTGCTGCTCCGGCTTTAACAGCTGTTTTCCTACTCCCAGATAAGGGAGCCTTCGAGGCCTTGTGTAGCCAGACGATGACGCTGGCTCAACACCTCGAGCCTTTGGTGCTATTTTGCTTTTTCCACTACCACCAGATGCTCCACCACCACCACCACCATCAATACCAGCTGGCAACGACCGCCCACGGCCTCTTCCACCAGACTTCCATATTTTTGGAAAAATCTAACCAAAATAACAACCATTATATGGTACTGTAAAACAAGATAGAAGGTGTATATAAACTTGTTGAGAATTTAAATCTCCCTTTTTTTTTTGGGGAGACTGAACCAAAACTCAGGCCCGGTGTATAACACTACACAATGTAAGTGGCAGAACATGGCTGGCTGATATACGACAAACTAACAGAACTGACGTAGAGGCACAGTGTATAACCCTACACAATGTAAGTGGCAGAACGTGGCTAGAAGATATACGACAAACTAATAGAACTGTTGTAGATCCACTTTGTGACAATTTAAATCTCCCTTTTTTGGGAGGGAGACTGCACCAAAACTCAGGCCCAGTGTATAACACTACACAATGTAAGTGGCAGAACGTGGCTGGAAGATATACAACAAATTAACAGAACTGACATAGATCCACTTTGTGACAATTTAAATCTCCCTTTTTTGGGGGGGAGACTGCAACAAAACTCAGGCACAGTGTATAACACTACACAATGTAAGTGGCAGAATGTGGCTGGAAGATATATAAAAAAATACAAGGACTGTAGTACAATTTCAATCTCCCTACAATGATCTCAGGACAAGTATGGCAGCAATAAAAAGGACTGCTGCACACAAAAAAGTGTGGACAAATAAACAAGATAACTGTGCAGAAAAGAAAAACATGATTTTTGCTTTTAACCCCTTTACCCCCAAGGGTGGTTTGCACGTTAATGACCGGGCCAATTTTTACAATTCTGACCACTGTCCCTTTGTGAGGTTATAACTCTGGAACGCTTCAACGGATCCGAGTGATTCTGACATTGTTTTCTCGTGACATATTGTACTTCATGACAATGGTAAAAATTCTTTGATAGTACCTGCGTTTATTTGTGAAAAAACGTAAATTTGGCGAAAATTATGAAAATTTCGCAATTTTCCAACTTTGAATTTTTATGCAATTAAATCACAGAGATATGTCACACAAAATACTTAATAAGTAACATTTCCCACATGTCTACTTTACATCAACACAATTTTGGAACCAACATTTTTTTTTGTTAGGGAGTTATAAGGGTTAAAATTTGACCAGCAATTTCTCATTTCTACAACACCATTTTTTTTTAGGGACCACATCTCATTTGAAGTCATTTTGAGGGGTCTAGATGATAGAAAATACCCAAGTGTGACACCATTCTAAAAACTACACCCCTCAAGGTGCTCAAAACCATATTCAAGAAGTTTATTAACCCTTCTGGTGCTTCACAGGAATTTTTTGAATGTTTAAATAAAAATGAACATTTAACTTTTTTTCACAAAAAATTTAATTCAGCTCCAATTTGTTTAATTTTACCAAGGGTAACAGGAGAAAATAGACCCCAAACATTGTTGTACAATTTGTCCTGAGCACGACAATACCCCACATGTGGGGGTAAACCACTGTTTGGGCGCATGGCAGAGCTCGGAAGCGAAGGATCGCCATTTGACTTTTCAATGCAAAATTGACTGGAATTGAGATGGGACGCCATGTTTCGTTTGGAGAGCCCCTGATGTGCCTAAACATTGAAACCCCCCACAAGTGACACCATTTTGGAAAGTAGACCCCTTAAGGAACTTATCTAGATGTGTGGTGAGCACTTTGACCCACCAAGTGCTTCACAGAAGTTTATAATGTAGAACCGTAAAAATAAAAAATCATATTTTTTCACAAACATTAACTTTCGGCCCCCAATTTTTTATTTTCCCAAGGGTAAGAGAAGAAATTGGACCCCAAAAGTTGTTGTACAATTTGTCCTGAGTACGCTGATACCCAATATGTGGGGGTAAACCACTGTTTGGGCGGATGGGAGAGCTCGGAAGGGAAGGAGCGCTGTTTGACTTTTCAATGCAAAATTGACAGGAATTGAGATGGGACGCCATGTTGCGTTTGGAGAGCCACTGATGTGCCTAAACATTGAAACCCCCCACAAGTGACACCATTTTGGAAAGTAGACCCCCTAAGGAACTTATCTAGATGTGTTGTGACCACTTTGACCCACCAAGTGAGTCTTGAAAATAAAAATTCAATTTTTTCCACAAAAATTATTTTTTAGCTCCCAGTTTTGTATTTTCCCGAGGGTAACAGGAGAAAGTGGACCCCAAAATTTGTTGCCCAATTTGTCCTGAGTGCGATGATACACCATATGTGGGGGGAACCACTGTTTGGGCGCATGGGAGGTTTCAGAAGGGAAGGAGTGCCATTTGAATGCAGACTTAGATGGAATGGTCTGCAGGTGTCACATTGCGTTTGCAGAGCCCCTAATGTACCTAAACAGTGGAAACCCCCCACAAGTGACACCATTTTGGAAAGTAGACCCCCTAAGGAACTTATCTACATGTGTGGTGAGCACTTTGACCCACCAAGGGCTTCACAGAAGTTTATAATGGAGAGCCGTAAAAATAAAACAAACATTTTTTCCCACAAAAATTATTTTTTAGCCCCCAGTTTTGTATTTTCCCGAGGGTAACAGGAGAAATTGGACCCCAAAATTTGTTGTCCAATTTGTTCTGAGTGCGCTGATACCCCATATGTGGGGGGTAACCACTGTTTGGGCGCATGGGAGGGCTCGGAAGGGAAGGAGCTCCATTTGGAATGCAGGCTTAGATGGAATTGTCTGCAGGTGTCACATTGCATTTGCAGAGCCCCTAATGTACCGAAACAGTAGAAACCCCCCACAAGTGACACCATTTTGGAAACTAGACCCCCTAAGGAACTCATCTAGATGTGTTGTGAGAGCTTTGAACCCCCAAGTGTTTCACTACAGTTTGTAACGCAGAGCCGTGAAAATTGAAAAAAAAAATCTTTCCCCCCAAAATTATTTTTTAGCCCCCAGTTTTGTATTTTCCCGAGGGTAAGAGGAGAAATTTGACCCCAAAATTTGTTGTCCAATTTGTCCTGAGTACGCTGATACCCCATATGTTGGGGGGAACCACCGTTTGGGCGCATGGGAGGGCTCGGAAGGGAAGGAGTGCCATTTGGAATGCAGACTTAGATGGAATGGTCTGCAGGCGTCACATTGCGTTTGCAGAACCCCTAATGTACCTAAACAGTAGAAATCCCCCACAAGTGACCCCATATTGGAAACTAGACCCCCATGGAACTTATCTAGATGTGTTCTGAGAACTTTGAACCCCCAAGTGTTTCACTACAGTTTATAACGCAGAGCCGTGAAAATAAAAAATCCTTTTTTTTCCCCCAAAATTATTTTTTAGCCCACAGTTTTGTATTTTCCCAAGGGTAACAGGAGAAATTGGACCCCAAAAGTTGTTGTCCAATTTGTCCTGAGTACGCTGATACCCCATATGTTGGGGTAAACCCCTGTTTGGGCACACGGGAGAGCTCGGAAGGGAAGAAGCACTGTTTTACTTTTTCAACGCAGAATTGGCTGGAATTGAGATCGGACGCCATGTCGCGTTTGGAGAGCCCCTGATGTGCCTAAACAGTGGAAACCCCCCAATTATAACTGAAACCCTAATCCAAACACACCCCTAACCCTAATCCCAACAGTAACCCTAACCACACCTCTAACCCTGACACACACCTAACCCTAATCCCAACCCTATTCCCAAATGTAAATGTAATCTAAACGCTAACCGTAACTTTAGCCCCAACCCTAACTGTAGCCTTAACCCTAGCCCTAACCATAGCCCTAACCCTAACTTTAGCCCCAACCCTAACTGAAGCCTTAACCCTAGCCCTAACCATAGCCCTAACCCTAACTTTAGCCCCAACCCTAACTGTAGCCTTAACCCTAGCCCCAACCCTAGCCCTAACCCTAGCCCTAACCCTAGCCCTAACCCTAGCCCTAACCCTATCCCTAACCCTAGCCCTAACCCTAGCCCTAACCCTAGCCCAAACCCTAACCCTAGCCCTAGCCCTAACCCTAGCCCTAATGGAAAAATGGAAATAAATACATTTTTTTTAATTTTTCCCTAACTAAGGGGGTGATGAAGGGGGGTTTGATTTACTTTTATAGCGGGTTATTTAGCGGATTTTTATGATTGGCAGCCGTCACACACTGAAAGACGCTTTTTATTGCAAAAAATATTTTTTGCGTTACCACATTTTGAGAGCTATAATTTTTCCATATTTTGGTTCACAGAATCATGTGAGGTCTTGTTTTTTGCGGGACGAGTTGACGTTTTTATTGGTAACAATTTCTGGCACGTTACATTTTTTGATCGCTTTTTATTCCGATTTTTGCGAGGCAGAATGACCAAAAACCAGCTATTCATGAATTTCTTTTGGGGGAGGCGTTTATACCGTTCCACGTTTGGTAAAATTGATAAAGCAATTTTATTCTTCGGGTCAGTACGATTACAGCGACACCTCATTTATATCTTTTTTTATGTTTTGGCGCTTTTATACGATAAAAACCATTTTATAGAAAAAATAATTATTTTTGCATCGCTTTATTCTCAGGACTATAACTTTTTTTTTTTTTGCTGATAATGCTGTATGGCGGCTCGTTTTCTGCGGGACAAGATGACGCTTTCAGCGGTATCATGGTTATTTATATCTGTCTTTTTGATCGCGTGTTATTCCACTTTTTGTTCGGCGGTATGATAAAGCGTTATTTTTTGCCTCGTTTTTTTTTTTTGTTTCTTACGGTGTTTACTGAAGGGGTTAACTAGTGGGCCAGTTTAATAGGTCGGGCCGTTACGGACGCGGCGATACTAAATATGTGTACTTTTATTGTTGTTTTTTTTATTTAGATAAAGAAATGTATTTAGGGGAATAATATATATATTTTTTTCATTATTTAGGAATATTTTTTTTTATTTTTTTTTACACATTTTGAAATTTTTTTTTAAACTTTTTTACATTGTCCCAGGGGGGGACATCACAGATCAGTGATCTGACAGCTTGCACAGCACTCTGTCAGATCACTGATCTGACATGCAGCGCTGCAGCCTTCACAGTGCCTGCTCTGAGCAGGCTCTGTGAAGCCACCTCCCTCCCTGCAGGACCCGGATCCGCGGCCATCTTGGATCCGGGGCTGGAGGAAGCAGGGAGGGAGGTGAGACCCTCGCAGCAACGCGATCACATCAGGGAAGCCCGCAGGGAGCCCCCTCCCTGCGGGAAGCTTCCCTATACCGCCGGCACATCGCGATCATCTTTGATCGCGGTGTGCCAGGGGTTAATGTGCCGGGGGCGGTCCGTGACCGCTCCTGGCACATAGTGCCGGATGTCAGCTGCGATAAACAGCTGACACCCGGCCGCGATCGGCGGCGCCCCCCCCGTGAGCGCCGCCGATCGCGCTGGACGTACTATCCCGTCCATGGTCATGGGGGCCCACCCCACCTCGACGGGATAGTACGTCCCATGTCAGAAAGGGGTTAAAAAAGCAGTTGGTTTGCACAGCGGCATACAAACAGCAATGCAGCTATCAGGGAGCCTTATAAGGCAGCCTAATAAGCTACAGAGCTGATGCACAAAAATATAAACTCCACTGTCACTGCAAAGAAAAGGTGGTGTTGGACAGTGGAAATCGCTACAGCACAAGCAGTTTCGGGGTTAATCTTCCCTCCCTAACTATATCCCTTCTTCTGATGCAGCTGCAGCAGCCTCTCCCTATGCTAAGATTGGCAGAAGTAAGATAGCGATCGGCATGCACGCCCCTTTATAGCCCCTGTAAAGCCGCAGAAAGCAAGCTAATCACTGTCATGCCCTTCTCTAAGATGGTGGGGACCGAGACCTATGTCATCACGCTGCCCACACTCTGCGTCCTCCTTCATTGGCTGAAGAATGGCGCTGAAAACGTCATACAAAACGCGACTTTGGCGCGAAGATCACCGACCTCATGGCCGATCCCACACTAGGATGGGGTCGGGTTTCACGAAACCCGACTTTGAAGAAAGTCGGCGATTTTTTAATTTGTCCAATCCGTTTCGCTCAACCCTACTGATCAGATATTATTTCGCTACTAATAATGAAATTTGTGTTGAGCATTTGAAATAGTGCAGTAGTCCATTTAAAATGGTTAAGGCAAGGGGTAAGGGATGGGGAAGTGGACGTGATGATGATGGTGCATCTAGAGAACGAGGCCGTGGCCAAGGTGAAAGTGGGCAACAAAAAAGACCCACATCTTCTCGCTTGACCTTTCTGTCCCAGTTTCTAGGAGACTGCAGCACACCACTATTGAAGCCAGAGCAGTGTGAAATGGTTGTTGGTTGGATAGCGGATAATGCTTCCAGTCACTTAGTCACCACCACCACCATGTCTTCCACACGGTCAAGTCTGAGTAGCCGTGAGTGTGGCCAGGATATTCCACACCCTGATCCTCCTTCCTCCCACCATGCCGAGTGCCCTGAGACAACTGATCCCACACTTGGATACACTGAAAAGCTGTTCAGTTGTCCTTTTCAAGATTCAGAAATCTCTGCCGGTCAACTTGAAGTGGGGAGAGATGAGATCTCATGTAGAGCTGCCCAAATCTTTGACCAGCCCCGGTCACATGAAGGCGATGGTGGGAAAGTGTCATAAGAGGTGGACGATGATGAGACACAATTGACAGAAAGTCAGGAGGAGGAGCAGGGTGCCAATGTGGAAGACAAGGTGGTGGATGACATAGTGACTAATACAACCTGGCAGGAGGACATGCATAACGAGGATAGCAGCACAAATGGGGAAGGAGGCATATCCCACCAACAGGCAGGAAGTTGCCATTCCAACTGTTAGATCTTCCAGAGTCTGGTTATTTTTAAAGACTCTACCCAGTAGCATAGCTACCGGGGGGCAGAGGGTGCGGCCGACCCGGGCCCACACTCTCAGGGGGCCCACCCGGATCTACACTACTGCAACTGTATCGACGCATGCAGTTACCTTCTGCGGCAGAGCAGGGAGAATCGATCACCTTGCTCTGCTGCTATGAGGGGGGGCCTGGTGCCAGCAGTGGGCTCCCCACCTGTCATCACAGAGTCAGCTGTACCGGCATTTAGCCAATACTGCTGACCACATTGATGAAGAAAGGAGCGCTGCGCTCCTTCTCCCATCACCCCCCTGTCAGCGTCTGATGTCGGCGACACTGACAGGTGGCACGATGAGTCACTGCCCGGCGCCCGCTGTCAGGAGACAAGTCAGGAGACAAGCGGGAGCATAGAGCAGCGCAGGAACCAGGAAGAAGAGAGGTGAGTATTTATTTTTCTTTTACTACAGAATCTACCTATAGGGGGTGCTGTCTTATACTACAGGGTCTGCCAATGGGGGGTCTGCCTAATACTACAAAGTCTGCCTATGGGGGGTTCTACCTAATACTACAGGGTCTGCCTATGGGGGTCTGCCTAATACTAAAGGGTCTGCTTATGGAGGGTCTGCCTAATACTTCAAGGTCGGCCTATGGGGGGTCTGCCTAATACTACAGGGTCTGCTAATGGGGGTCTGCCTTATACTAGAGGGTCTGCCTATGGAGGTGCTGCCTTATACTACAGGGTCTGCCTATAGGGGTGCTGCCTTATAGTACAGGGTCTGCCTATGGGGGTGCTGTCTTATACCACAGGGTCTGCCTATAGGGGTGCTGCATTATAGGGTTGAGCGAAACGGATCGGACAAATTCAACAACCGCCGACTTTCGGCAAAGTCGGGTTTCATGAAACCCGACCCGATCCTAGTGTGGGATCGGCCAAGAGGTCGGCGATCTTCGTGCCAAAGTCGCGTTTCGTATGACACGTTCAGTGCCAGTTTTCGGCCAATGAAGGAGGACGCAGAGTGTGGGCAGCGTGATGACATAGGTCTCGGTCCCCACCATCTTAGAGAAGGGCATGACAGTGATTGGCTAGCTTTCTGCGGGGCTATAAAGGGGCGTGCATGCCGACCGCCATCTTACTTCTGCCGATCGTAGCATAGGGAGAGGTTGCTGCAGCTTCATCAGAAGAAGGGATATAGTTAGGGAGGGAAGATTAACCCCCAAACCACTTGTGCTGTAGCGATTTCCACTGTCCAACACCACCTTTTCTTTGCAGGGACAGTGGACGCTATACTTTTGTGCATCAGCTCTGTAGCTTATTAGGCTGCCTTATAAGGCTCCCTGATAGCTGCATTGCTGTTTGTACGCCGCTGTGCAAACCAACTGCTTTTTTAAAAGCTGCCATACTTGTCCTGAGATCATTGTAGGGAGATGGAAATTGTACTACAGTCCTTGTATTTTTTCATATACCTTCCAGCCACGTTCTGCCACTTACATTGTGTAGTGTTATACACTGGGCCTGAGTTTTCGTGCATTCTTCCCCCCAAAAAAGGGAGATTCAAATTAACACAAAGTGGACCTACGTCAGTTCTGTTAGTTTGTCGTATATCAGCCAGCCACGTTCTGCCACATACATTGTTTAGTGTTATACACTGGGCCTGAGTTTTGTTGCAGTCTCCCCCCAAAAAAGGGAGATTTAAATTGTCACAAAGTGGATCTAAATCAGTTATGTTAGTTTGTCGTATATCTTCCAGCCACGTTCTGCCACTTACATTGTGTAGTGTTATACACTGGGCCTGAGTTTTGGTGCAGTCTCCCCCCAAAAAAAGGGAGATTTAAATTGTCACAAAGTGGATCTATGACAGATATGTTAGTTTGTCATACATCAGCCAGCCACATTCTGCCACTTACATTGTGTAGTGTTATACACTGGGTCTGAGTTTTGGTACAGTCTCCCCCCAAAAAAGGGAGATTCAAATTGTCACAAAGTGGATCTACATCAGTTCTGTTAGTTTGTCGTATATCGGCCAGCCACGTTCTGCCACTTACATTGTGTAGTGTTATACACTGGGCCTGAGTTTTGGTGCAGTCTCCCCATAAAAAAAAGGGAGATTTAAATTGTCACAAAGTGGATCTACGTGAGTTCTGTTAGTTTGTCGTATATCAGCCAGCCACGTTCTGCCACTTACATTGTTTAGTGTTATACACTGGGTCTGAGTTTTGTTGCAGTCTCCCCCCAAAAAAGGGAGATTTAAATTGTCACAAAGTGGATCTATGACAGATATGTTAGTTTGTCGTACATCAGCCAGCCACGTTCTGCCACTTACATTGTGTAGTGTTACACACTGGGTCTGAGTTTTGGTGCAGTCTCCCCCCCAAAAAGGGAGATTCAAATTGTCACAAAGTGGATCTACATCAGTTCTGTTAGTTTGTCGTACATCAGCCAGCCACGTTCTGCCACTTACATTGTGTAGTGTTATACACTGGGCCTGAGTTTTGGTGCAGTCTCCCCCCCAAAAATAGGAGATTTAAACTGTCACAAAGTGGATCTACGTCAGTTCTGTTAGTTTGTCATATATCAGCAAGCCACATTCTGCCACTTACATTGTGTAGTGTTATACACTGGGCCTGAGTTTTGGTGCAGTCTCCCCCCCAAAAAAGGGAGATTCAAATTGTCACAAAGTGGATCTACGTCAGTTCTGTTAGTTTGTCGTATATATCAGCCAGCCACGTTCTGCCACTCACATTGTGTAGTGTTATACACTGGGCCTGAGTTTTGTTTCAGTCTCCCCCCAAAAAAGGGAGATTTAAATTCTCAACAAGTTTATATACTGTTGTGAATTCTGTGGCAGAGCTCCCTCCTGTGGTCACAAGTGGTACTTCGGCTGATTCTGTCTGTGAGCTTCCGTTGGTGGAGGAGAGTGGTACTGCGGCTTCTGAGTTTCCTTCCTCAGGTGATGTGGTGAAGTCGTTAGGTGCTGCTCTATTTAACACCACCTGGTGCTCTGATCCTGGCCTCCAGTCAATGTTCTAGTATAGGACTTGCTTCCTCCTGGATCGTTCCTGTGGCCTGCTGCTCTGCATAGCTAAGTTCCACTTTTGTTATTTTGTTTGCTGTTTTTTCCTGTCCAGCTTGCGTATTTGTTTTTTCTTGCTTGCTGGAAGCTCTGGGATGCAGAGGGTGTACCTCCGTGCCGTTAGTTCGGTACGGAGGGCCTTTTTGCCCCCTTTGCGTGGTTGTTTGTAGGGTTTTGTGTTGACCGCAAAGTTACCTTTCCTATCCTCGCTCTGTTCAGAAAGTCGGGCCTCACTTTGCTAAATCTATTTCATCTCTACGTTTGTCTTTTCATCTTTACTCACAGTCATTATATGTGGGGGCTGCCTTTTCCTTTGGGGTATTTCCTTGAGGCAAGGTAGGCTTATTTTCTATCTTCAGGCTAGCTAGTTTCTCAGGCTGTGCCGAGTTGCATAGGGAGCGTTAGGTGCAATCCACGGCTGCCTCTAGTGTGTGTTGGAGAGGATTAGGGATTGCGGTCAGCAGAGTTTCCACGTCTCAGAGCTCGTTCTATGTTTTTGGGTTATTGTCAGGCCACTGTATGTGCTCTGGCTTCTATGTCCATTGTGGTACTGAATTGCCTTATCATAACAGTACTGGAGGCCCAAAGTACTAATGATTCTCAATAGAGGGAAAAAAGAAGTTCTGAGACCATTTTTTTTTCTCTGCACTGTGTTTTGCCTTTTTTTTCCCCTAGACATTTGGGTGTTCAGGACACAGGTGTAGCGATGGACATTAAAGGTCTGTCTTCATGTGTGGATCAGCTCACAGCAAGAGTACAAAATATTCAAGACTTTGTGGTTCAGAATTCTATGTTGGAACCAAGAATTCCTATTCCTGATTTGTTTTTTGGAGATAGAACTAAGTTTGTGAATTTCAAAAATAATTGCAAACTGTTTCTGGCCTTGAAACCTCGCTCCTCTGGTGACCCAGTTCAACAAGTGAGAATTATTATTTCTTTTTTACGTGGCGACCCTCAAGACTGGGCATTTTCCCTTGTGCCAGGAGATCCTGCATTAAGTAATATTGATGCGTTTTTCCTGGCGCTCGGATTGCTGTACGATGAACCTAATTCGGTGGATCAGGCAGAGAAAAATTTGCTGGATCTGTGTCAGGGTCCGGATGAGATTGAGATTTACTGTCAGAAATTTAGAAGGTGGTCCGTGCTCACTCAATGGAATGAAGGTGCGCTCGCAGCCATTTTCAGAAAGGGTCTCTCTGAAGCCCTTAAGGATGTCATGGTGGGATTTCCTATGCCTGCGGGTCTAAATGAGTCTATGTCTCTGGCCATTCAGATCGGTCGACGCCTGCGTGAGCGTAAATCTGTGCACCATTTGGCGGTATTATCTGAGCATAAACCTGAGCCTATGCAGTGCGATAGGACTTTGACCAGAGTTGAACGGCAAGAACTCAGACGTCAGAATGGGCTGTGTTTCTACTGTGGTGATTCCACTCATGCTATCTCTGATTGTCCTAAGCGCACTAAGCGGTTCGCTAGGTCTGCCACCATTGGTACAGTACAGTCGAAATTTCTTTTGTCCGTTACTTTGATCTGCTCTTTGTCATCCTATTCTGTCATGGCATTTGTGGATTCAGGCGTTGCCCTGAATTTGATGGACTTGGAGTATGCCAGGCGTTGTGGGTTTTTCTTGGAGCCCTTGCAGTGTCCTATTCCACTGAGAGGAATTGATGCTATGCCTTTGGCCAAGAATAAGCCTCAGTATTGGACCCAGCTGACTATGTTCATGGCTCCTGCACATCAGGAGGATATTCGCTTTTTGGTGTTGCATAATCTGCATGATGTGGTCGTGTTGGGGTTACCATGGCTACAGGTCCATAATCCAGTATTACATTGGAAATCCATGTCTGTGTCCAGCTGGGGTTGTCAGGGGGTACATGGTGATGTTCCATTCCTGTCTATTTCATCATCCACCCCTTCTAAGGTCCCAGAGTTCTTGTCTGATTACCGTGATGTATTTGATGAGCCCAAGTCTGATGCCCTACCTCCGCATAGGGATTGTGATTGTGCTATCGATTTGATTCCTGGTAGTAAATTTCCAAAAGGGCGACTGTTTAATTTATCTGTACCTGAGCACGCCGCTATGCGGAGTTACGTGAAGGAGTCCTTGGAGAAGGGGCACATTCGCCCGTCATCGTCGCCATTGGGAGCAGGGTTCTTTTTTGTGGCCAAGAAGGATGGTTCGCTGAGACCTTGTATAGATTACCGCCTTCTAAATAAGATCACGGTCAAATTTCAGTACCCCTTGCCGCTGCTGTCTGATTTGTTTGCTCGGATTAAGGGGGCTAGTTGGTTCACCAAGATAGATCTTCATGGTGCATATAATCTTGTGCGTATAAAGTGAGGCGATGAATGGAAAACTGCATTTAATAAGCCCGAGGGCCATTTTGAATACCTAGTTATGCCATTCGGACTTGCCAATGCTCCATCAGTGTTTCAGTCCTTTATGCATGACATCTTCCGAGAGTACCTGGATAAAATCCTGATTGTGTACTTGGATGATATTTTGGTCTTCTCGGATGATTGGGAGTCTCATGTGAAGCAGGTCAGAACGGTGTTTCAGGTCCTGCGTGCTAATTCTTTGTTTGTGAAGGGATCAAAGTGTCTCTTTGGTGTTCAGAAGGTTTCATTTTTGGGGTTCATTTTTTCCCCTTCTACTATCGAGATGGATCCGGTTAAGGTCCAGGCCATCCATGATTGGACTCAGCCGACTTCTCTGAAGAGTCTGCAAAAGTTCCTGGGCTTTACTAATTTTTATCGTCGCTTCATCTGCAATTTTTCTAGTATTGCCAAACCATTGACCGATTTGACCAAGAAGGGTGCTGATGTGGTCAATTGGTCTTCTGCTGCTGTGGAAGCTTTTCAAGAGTTGAAGCGTCGTTTTTCTTCTGCCCCTGTGTTATGTCAGCCAGATGTTTCGCTTCCGTTCCAGGTCGAGGTTGATGCTTCTGAAATTGGAGCGGGGGCTGTTTTGTCGCAGAGAAGTTCTGATTGCTCGGTGATGAAACCATGCGCCTTCTTTTCCAGGAAGTTTTCGCCTGCTGAGCGAAATTATGATGTTGGCAATCGAGAGTTGCTGGCCATGAAGTGGGCATTCGAGGAGTGGCGTCATTGGCTTGAAGGAGCTAAGCATCGCGTGGTGGTCTTGACTGATCATAAGAACTTGACTTATCTCGAGTCTGCCAAACGGTTGAATCCTAGACAGGCTCGCTGGTCGCTGTTTTTCTCCCGTTTGGACTTTGTGGTTTCATACCTTCCGGGCTCTAAAAATGTGAAGGCGGATGCCCTGTCTAGGAGTTTTGTGCCCGACTCTCCGGGTTTAACTGAGCCGGCGGGTATTCTCAAAGAGGGAGTAATTGTGTCTGCCATCTCCCCTGATTTGCGGCAGGTGCTGCAAAAATTTCAGACTAATAAACCTGATCGTTGCCTAGCGGAGAAACTGTTTGTCCCTGATAGGTGGACGAATAGAGTTATCTCTGAGGTTCATTGTTCGGTGTTGGCTGGTCATCCTGGAATCTTTGGTACCAGAGAGTTAGTGGCTAGATCCTTTTGGTGGCCATCTCTGTCACGGGATGTGCATTCTTTTGTGCAGTCCTGTGGGATTTGTGCTTGGGCTAAGCCCTGCTGTTCTCGTGCCAGTGGGTTGCTTTTGCCCTTGCCGGTCCCGAAGAGGCCTTGGACACATATCTCTATGGATTTTATTTCAGATCTGCCCGTCTCTCAAAAAATGTCAGTCATTTGGGTTGTTTGTGATCGCTTCTCTAAGATGGTCCATTTGGTACCCTTGTCTAAATTACCTTCCTCCTCTGATTTGGTGCCATTGTTCTTCCAGCATGTGGTTCGTTTACATGGCATTCCGGAGAATATCGTTTCTGACAGGAGTTCCCAGTTTGTTTCAAGGTTTTGGCGAGCCTTTTGCGCTAGGATGGGCATTGACTTGTCTTTTTCCTCGGCTTTCCATCCTCAGACTAATGGCCAGACCGAACGAACCAATCAGACCTTGGAAATATATCTGAGATGCTTTGTTTCTGCTGATCAGGATGACTGGGTGTCCTTTTAGCCTTTGGCTGAGTTCGCCCTTAATAATCGGGCTAGCTCGGCTACCTTGGTTTCGCCGTTTTTCTGCAACTCTGGGTTCCATCCTCGTTTCTCTTCAGGGCAGGTTGAGTCTTCGGACTGTCCTGGTGTGGATACTGTGGTGGACAGGTTGCAGCAGATCTGGACTCATGTAGTGGACAATTTGATCTTGTCCCAGGAGAAGGCTCAACGTTTTGCTAATCGCAGACGCTGTGTGGGTCCCCGACTTCGTGTTGGGGATTTGGTTTGGTTGTCATTTCGTCATATTCCTATGAAGGTTTCCTCTCCTAAATTTAAGCCTCGTTTCATTGGTCCGTATAGGATTTCTGAGGTTCTTAATCCTGTGTCTTTTCATTTGACCCTTCCAGATTCTTTTTCCATCCATAACGTTTTCCATAGGTCATTGTTGCGGAGATACGTGGCACCTATGGTTCCATCTGTTGATCCTCCTGCCCCGGTTTTGGTGGAGGGGGAGTTGGAGTATATTGTGGAGAAGATTTTGGATTCTCGTGTTTCGAGACGGAAACTCCAGTATCTGGTTAAGTGGAAGGGTTATGCTCAGGAAGATAATTCCTGGGTCTTTGCCTCTGATGTCCATGCTCCCGATCTTGTTCGTGCCTTTCATATGGCTCATCCTGGTCGTCCTGGGGGCTCTGGTGAGGGTTCGGTGACCCCTCCTCAAGATGGGGGTACTGTTGTGAATTCTGTGGCAGAGCTCCCTCCTGTGGTCACAAGTGGTACTTCGGCTGATTCTGTCTGTGAGCTTCCGTTGGTGGAGGAGAGTGGTACTGCGGCTTCTGAGTTTCCTTCCTCAGGTGATGTGGTGAAGTCGTTAGATGCTGCTGTATTTAACTCCACCTGGTGCTCTGATCCTGGCCTCCAGTCAATGTTCTAGTATAGGACTTGCTTCCTCCTGGATCGTTCCTGTGGCCTGCTGCTCTGCATAGCTAAGTTCCACTTTTGTTATTTTGTTTGCTGTTTTTTCCTGTCCAGCTTGCGTATTTGTTTTTTCTTGCTTGCTGGAAGCTCTGGGACGCAGAGGATGTACCTCCGTGCCGTTAGTTCGGTACAGAGGGTCTTTTTGCCCCCTTTGCGTGGTTGTTTGTAGGGTTTTGTGTTGACCGCAAAGTTACCTTTCCTATCCTCGCTCTGTTCAGAAAGTCGGGCCTCACTTTGCTAAATCTATTTCATCTCTACATTTGTCTTTTCATCTTTACTCACAGTCATTATATGTGGGGGCTGCCTTTTCCTTTGGGGTATTTCCTTGAGGCAAGGTAGGCTTATTTTCTATTTTCAGGCTAGCTAGTTTCTCAGGCTGTGCCGAGTTGCATAGGGAGCGTTAGGCGCAATCCACGGCTGCCTCTAGTGTGTGTTGGAGAGGATTAGGGATTGCGGTCAGCAGAGTTTCCACGTCTCAGAGCTCGTTCTATGTTTTTGGGTTATTGTCAGGTCACTGTATGTGCTCTGGCTTCTATGTCCATTGTGGTACTGAATTGCCTTATCATAACAATATACACCTTCTACCTTGTTTTACAGCACCATATAACGGTTGTTATTTTGGTTAGATTTTCCCAAAAATGAGGAAGTCTTGTGGAAGAGGCCGTGGGCGGTCGTTGCCAGCTGGTACTGATGGTGGTGGTGGTGGTGGAGCATCTGGTGGTAGTGGGAAAAGCAAAATAGCACCAAAGGCTCGAGGTGTTGATCCAGCGTCATCGTCTGGCTACACAAGGCCTCGAAGGCTCCCTTATCTGGGAGTAGGAAAACCGCTTTTAAAGCCGGAGCAGCAGGAAAAAGTTTTTCCTTTCCTTGCTGACTCAGCCTCTAGCTCTTTCGCCTCCTCTTCAGAAAGTTCCAAATATAAAAGCAGTGAGTCATCAGTGGATGCTCCTGATCAGGAACAAGTCACTTCCTTGTGTCCTTCACCCAAAGCAAAAGTGAAGGATGCGGCAGGCAAAATTACAGTTTACTCCATGGAGCTCTTTACACATACCGTGCCTGGGTTAGAAAGGGAAATTGTTAACAGCCCATTACAAGATGAATTCACTGATGCACAGCCACAGCTAGATTATTATGCTGTTCCAATGACTCAGATCACTACATTGCCCTCGCAGTGTACTGAGCCAGAATCTGACCCTTATGAGGCTTGTTATGAAGGCAATCCAGTGACACAGTGTGCCAGAAGTCAGAGCACATACAGTGATCTGACAAAACCCAAAAACAATAGAACTAGCTCTGAGACGTGGAATCTCTGTAGACTGCAAACCTGAACCTATCCTAAACACAACTAAAGGTGGCTGTGGATTGCGCCTGAAACTACCTATGCAACTCGGCACAGCCTGAGGAGCTGACTAGCCTGAAGATAGAAAAACAAGCCTGACTTGCCTCAGAGAAATACCCCAAAGGAAAAGACAGCCCCCCACATATAATGACTGTTAGCAAGATGAAAAGACAAACGTAGGGATGAAATAGATTCAGCAAAGTGAGGCGCGATATTCTAGATAGAGCGAGGATAGCAAAGAGAACTTTGCAGTCTACAAAAAACCCTAAAGCAAAACCACGCAAAGGGGGTAAAAAGACCCACCGTGCCGAACTAACGGCACGGCGGTACACCCTTTGCGTCTCAGAGCTTCCAGCAAAACGAATTGACAAGCTGGACAGAAAAAGTAGCAACAAAAGCAAAGAAGCACTTATCTAAGCAGAGCAGCAGGCCACAGGAAAGATCCAGAAGCACAGATCCAACACTGGAACATTGACCAGGAGCAAGGAAGACAGAATCAGGCGGAGTTAAATAACAAAGCAGCCAACGAGCTCACCAGAACACCTGAGGGAGGAAGCTCAGAAGCTGCAGTACCACTTGTGACCACAGGAGTGAATTCATCCACAGAATTCACAACAGTACCCCCCCCTTGAGGAGGGGTCACCGAACCCTCACCAGAGCCCCCAGGCCGACCAGGATGAGCCACATGAAAGGCACGAACAAGATCTGGAGCATGGACATCAGAGGCAAAAACCCAGGAATTATCTTCCTGAGCATAACCCTTCCATTTAACCAGATACTGGAGTTTCCGTCTAGAAACACGAGAATCCAAAATTTTCTCCACAATATACTCCAATTCCCCCTCCACCAAAACCGGGGCAGGAGGCTCAACAGATGGAACCATAGGTGCCACGTATCTCCGCAACAACGACCTATGGAATACATTATGTATGGAAAAGGAGTCTGGGAGGGTCAGACGAAAAGACACAGGATTGAGAATCTCAGAAATCCTATACGGACCAATAAAACGAGGTTTAAATTTAGGAGAGGAATCCTTCATAGGAATATGACGAGAAGATAACCAAACCAGATCCCCAACACGAAGTCGGGGACCCACACGGCGTCTGCGATTAGCGAAAAATTGTGCCTTCTCCTGGGACAAGGTCAAATTGTCCACTACCTGAGTCCAGATCTGCTGCAACCTGTCCACCACAGAATCCACACCAGGACAGTCCGAAGACTCAACCTGTCCTGAAGAGAAACGAGGATGGAACCCAGAATTGCAGAAAAATGGAGATACCAAGGTAGCCGAGCTGGCCCGATTATTAAGGGCGAACTCAGCCATCAGCAAAAAGGACACCCAATCATCCTGGTCAGCAGAAACAAAACATCTCAGATATGTTTCCAAGGTCTGATTGGTTCGTTCGGTCTGGCCATTAGTCTGAGGATGGAAAGCCGAGGAAAAAGATAGGTCAATGCCCATCCTACCACAAAAAGCTCGCCAAAACCTAGAAACAAACTGGGAACCTCTGTCAGAAACAATATTCTCAGGAATGCCATGCAAACGAACCACATGCTGGAACATAGTAACATAGTAACATAGTTAGTAAGGCCGAAAAAAGACATTTGTCCATCCAGTTCAGCCTATATTCCATCATAATAAATCCCCAGATCTACGTCCTTCTACAGAACCTAATAATTGTATGATACAATATTGTTCTGCTCCAGGAAGACATCCAGGCCTCTCTTGAACCCCTCGACTGAGTTCGCCATCACCACCTCCTCAGGCAAGCAATTCCAGATTCTCACTGCCCTAACAGTAAAGAATCCTCTTCTATGTTGGTGGAAAAACCTTCTCTCCTCCAGACGCAAAGAATGCCCCCTTGTGCCCGTCACCTTCCTTGGTATAAACAGATCCTCAGCGAGATATTTGTATTGTCCTCTTATATACTTATGCATGGTTATTAGATCGCCCCTCAGTCGTCTTTTTTCTAGACTAAATAATCCTAATTTCGCTAATCTATCTGGGTATTGTAGTTCTCCCATCCCCTTTATTAATTTTGTTGCCCTCCTTTGTACTCTCTCTAGTTCCATTATATCCTTCCTGAGCACCGGTGCCCAAAACTGGACACAGTACTCCATGTGCGGTCTAACTAGGGATTTGTACAGAGGCAGTATAATGCTCTCATCATGTGTATCCAGACCTCTTTTAATGCACCCCATGATCCTGTTTGCCTTGGCAGCTGCTGCCTGGCACTGGCTGCTCCAGGTAAGTTTATCATTAACTAGGATCCCCAAGTCCTTCTCCCTGTCAGATTTACCCAGTGGTTTCCCGTTCAGTGTGTAATGGTGATATTGATTCCCTCTTCCCATGTGTATAACCTTACATTTATCATTGTTAAACCTCATCTGCCACCTTTCAGCCCAAGTTTCCAACTTATCCAGATCCATCTGTAGCAGAATACTATCTTCTCTTGTATTAACTGCTTTACATAGTTTTGTATCATCTGCAAATATCGATATTTTACTGTGTAAACCTTCTACCAGATCATTAATGAATATGTTGAAGAGAACAGGTCCCAATACCGACCCCTGCGGTACCCCACTGGTCACAGCGACCCAGTTAGAGACTATACCATTTATAACCACCCTCTGCTTTCTATCACTAAGCCAGTTACTAACCCATTTACACACAATTTCCCCCAGACCAAGCATTCTCATTTTGTGTACCAACCTCTTGTGCGGCACGGTATCAAACGCTTTGGAAAAATCGAGATATACCACGTCCAATGACTCACCGTGGTCCAGCCTATAGCTTACCTCTTCATAAAAACTGATTAGATTGGTTTGACAGGAGCGATTTCTCATAAACCCATGCTGATATGGAGTTAAACAGTTATTCTCATTGAGATAATCCAGAATAACATCCCTCAGAAACCCTTCAAATATTTTACCAACAATAGAGGTTAGACTTACTGGCCTATAATTTCCAGGTTCACTTTTAGAGCCCTTTTTGAATATTGGCACCACATTTGCTATGCGCCAGTCCTGCGGAACAGACCCTGTCGCTATAGAGTCACTAAAAATAAGAATTAATGGTTTATCTATTACATTACTTAGTTCTCTTAGTACTCGTGGGTGTATGCCATCCGGACCCGGAGATTTATCTATTTTAATCTTATTTAGCCGGTTTCGCACCTCTTCTTGGGTTAGATTGGTGACCCTTAATATAGGGTTTTCATTGTTTCTTGGGATTTCACCTAGCATTTCATTTTCCACCGTGAATACCGTGGAGAAGAAGGTGTTTAATATGTTAGCTTTTTCCTCGTCATCTACAACCATTCTTTCCTCACTATTTT
Source organism: Ranitomeya imitator (assembly GCF_032444005.1). Taxonomy (NCBI): domain Eukaryota; kingdom Metazoa; phylum Chordata; class Amphibia; order Anura; family Dendrobatidae; genus Ranitomeya; species Ranitomeya imitator. Next base: position 345,283,336 of record NC_091284.1, on the reverse strand, counting down.
TTAAGGGGCCTACATTTTCAGTTTTTATTCTTTTACTATTGATATAGTTGAAGAACAGTTTGGGATTAGTTTTACTCTCCTTAGCAATGTGCTTCTCTGTTTCCTTTTTGGCAGCTTTAATTAGTTTTTTAGATAAAGTATTTTTCTCCCTATAGTTTTTTAGAGCTTCAATGGTGCCATCCTGCTTTAGTAGTGCAAATGCTTTCTTTTTACTGTTAATTGCCTGTCTTACTTCTTTGTTTAGCCACATTGGGTTTTTCCTATTTCTAGTCCTTTTATTCCCACAAGGTATAAACCGCTTACACTGCCTATTTAGGATGTTCTTAAACATTTCCCATTTATTATCTGTATTCTTATTTCTGAGGATATTGTCCCAGTCTACCAGATTAAGGGCATCTCTAAGCTGGTCAAACTTTGCCTTCCTAAAGTTCAATGTTTTTGTGACTCCCCGACAAGTCCCCCTAGTGAAAGACAGGTGAAACTGCACAATATTGTGGTCGCTATTTCCTAAATGCCCAACCACCTGCAGATTTGTTATTCTGTCAGGTCTATTAGATAGTATTAGGTCTAAAAGTGCTGCTCCTCTGGTTGGATTCTGCACCAATTGTGAAAGATAATTTTTCTTGGTTATTAGCAGAAACCTGTTGCCTTTATGGGTTTCACAGGTTTCTGTTTCCCAGTTAATATCCGGGTAGTTAAAGTCCCCCATAACCAGGACCTCATTATGGGTTGCAGCTTCATCTATCTGCTTTAGAAGTAGACTTTCCATGGTTTCTGTTATATTTGGGGGTTTGTAACAGACCCCAATGAGAATTTTGTTACCATTTTTCCCTCCATGAATTTCAACCCATATGGACTCGACATCCTCATTCCCTTCGCTAATATCCTCCCTTAAAGTGGACTTTAGACAAGACTTTACATAGAGACAAACCCCTCCTCCTCTCCGATTTTTACGATCGTTTCTAAACAGACTGTAACCCTGTAAGTTAACTGCCCAGTCATAGCTTTCATCTAACCATGTCTCGGTTATTCCCACTATGTCAAAGTTACCTGTAGATATTTCTGCTTCTAGTTCTTCCATCTTGTTTGTCAGGCTTCTGGCGTTTGCGAGCATGCAGTTTAGAGGATTTTGTTTTGTTCCAATCTCCTCACTGTGGATTGTTTTAGAAATGTTCTTACCTCCCTTCTGAGTATGTTTTCCTGGGTCGTCTTTGTTCGAGTCTAATGTTTTTCTTCCCGTCCCCTCTTCTTCTAGTTTAACGCCCGCCTGATGAATGTAGCGAGTCTTCTGGCGAATGTGTGTTTCCCAGGTTTGTTGAGGTGTAGTCCGTCTCTGGCGAGGAGTCCATCATACCAGTAATTCACACCGTGGTCCAGGAATCCAAATCCTTGTTGTCTGCACCATCGTCTTAGCCAGTTGTTTGCATCAAGGATCCTGTTCCATCTCCTGGTGCCATGCCCGTCTACTGGAAGGATAGAAGAAAAAACTACCTGTGCATCCAGTTCCTTTACTTTCTTCCCCAACTCTTCAAAGTCCTTGCAGACTGTCGGTAGGTCCTTCCTTGCCGTGTCATTGGTGCCAACATGTATCAGAAGAAATGGGTGGACGTCCTTGGAGCTGAAGAGCTTTGGTATCCTATCGGTCACATCCTTGATCATCGCACCTGGAAGGCAGCATACTTCTCTTGCAGTTATGTCCGGTCTGCAGATGGCTGCTTCTGTGCCTCTCAGTAGTGAGTCTCCCACCACCACCACTCTTCGTTGCTTCTTGGCTGTACTTTTTGCTGTCACTTGTTGCTGTGTGCCCTTTTCTTTTTTGCTTGCTGGTATTGCTTCATTCTTAGGTGTGCCATCTTCATCCTCTACAAAGATTTGATATCGGTTCTTCAGTTGTGTGGTTGGTGATTTCTCCATGGTCTTCTTGCTTCTTTTGGTCACATGCTTCCACTCATCTGCTTTTGGAGGTTCTCTGACACTTTTTTCACCTTCTGTGACCAGTAGAGATGCTTCTGTTCTGTCTAGAAAGTCTTCATTCTCTTTGATGAGTTTCAAAGTTGTTATTCTTTCTTCCAGACCCCGCACCTTTTCTTCTAAAAGGGCCACTAGTCTACACTTCTGACAGGTGAAATTGGATTCTTCTTCTGGTCGATCTGTGAATATGTAGCACATGCTGCAGCTCACCATGTAGGTTGTCACATCTGCCATGTTGCTCCTAGATCCTGCTGACTTGCTGTGTGTTTTCCTTCTTGTGTAATCTACTCAGCCAAGCTCTCTTGCAATAATGTCCTACAGGCAAAATTACGGCGCGCGGTTTGGTGATGCTTTCGAAGCAGCTGGTCCCGGCTGTACCCAACGATCTTCTAGCTCAGGGAGACTTCGCTTCTCCCAGAAGGCACCTGGAATATGCAAATTAGCCTCCTGAAGCTTGAATCCCTGGTTTGGTGATGCTTTCGAAGCAGCTGGTCCCGGCTGTACCCAACGATCTTCTAGCTCAGGGAGACTTCGCTTCTCCCAGAAGGCACCTGGAATATGCAAATTAGCCTCCTGAAGCTTGAATCCCTGGTTTGGTGATGCTTTCGAAGCAGCTGGTCCCGGCTGTACCCAACGATCTTCTAGCTCAGGGAGACTTCGCTTCTCCCAGAAGGCACCTGGAATATGCAAATTAGCCTCCTGAGGCTTGAATCCCTGGTTTGGTGATGCTTTCGAAGCAGCTGGTCCCGGCTGTACCCAACGATCTTCTAGCTCAGGGAGACTTCGCTTCTCCCAGAAGGCACCTGGAATATGCAAATTAGCCTCCTGAAGCTTGAATCCCTGGTTTGGTGATGCTTTCGAAGCAGCTGGTCCCGGCTGTACCCAACGATCTTCTAGCTCAGGGAGACTTCGCTTCTCCCAGAAGGCACCTGGAATATGCAAATTAGCCTCCTGAAGCTTGAATCCCTGGTTTGGTGATGCTTTCGAAGCAGCTGGTCCCGGCTGTACCCAACGATCTTCTAGCTCAGGGAGACTTCGCTTCTCCCAGAAGGCACCTGGAATATGCAAATTAGCCTCCTGAAGCTTGAATCCCTGGTTTGGTGATGCTTTCGAAGCAGCTGGTCCCGGCTGTACCCAACGATCTTCTAGCTCAGGGAGACTTCGCTTCTCCCAGAAGGCACCTGGAATATGCAAATTAGCCTCCTGAAGCTTGAATCCCTGGTTTGGTGATGCTTTCGAAGCAGCTGGTCCCGGCTGTACCCAACGATCTTCTAGCTCAGGGAGACTTCGCTTCTCCCAGAAGGCACCTGGAATATGCAAATTAGCCTCCTGAAGCTTGAATCCCTGGTTTGGTGATGCTTTCGAAGCAGCTGGTCCCGGCTGTACCCAACGATCTTCTAGCTCAGGGAGACTTCGCTTCTCCCAGAAGGCACCTGGAATATGCAAATTAGCCTCCTGAAGCTTGAATCCCTGGTTTGGTGATGCTTTCGAAGCAGCTGGTCCCGGCTGTACCCAACGATCTTCTAGCTCAGGGAGACTTCGCTTCTCCCAGAAGGCACCTGGAATATGCAAATTAGCCTCCTGAAGCTTGAATCCCTGGTTTGGTGATGCTTTCGAAGCAGCTGGTCCCGGCTGTACCCAACGATCTTCTAGCTCAGGGAGACTTCGCTTCTCCCAGAAGGCACCTGGAATATGCAAATTAGCCTCCTGAAGCTTGAATCCCTGGTTTGGTGATGCTTTCGAAGCAGCTGGTCCCGGCTGTACCCAACGATCTTCTAGCTCAGGGAGACTTCGCTTCTCCCAGAAGGCACCTGGAATATGCAAATTAGCCTCCTGAAGCTTGAATCCCTGGTTTGGTGATGCTTTCGAAGCAGCTGGTCCCGACTGTACCCAACGATCTTCTAGCTCAGGGAGACTTCGCTTCTCCCAGAAGGCACCTGGAATATGCAAATTAGCCTCCTGAAGCTTGAATCCCTGGTTTGGTGATGCTTTCGAAGCAGCTGGTCCCGGCTGTACCCAACGATCTTCTAGCTCAGGGAGACTTCGCTTCTCCCAGAAGGCACCTGGAATATGCAAATTAGCCTCCTGAAGCTTGAATCCCTGGTTTGGTGATGCTTTCGAAGCAGCTGGTCCCGGCTGTACCCAACGATCTTCTAGCTCAGGGAGACTTCGCTTCTCCCAGAAGGCACCTGGAATATGCAAATTAGCCTCCTGAAGCTTGAATCCCTGGTTTGGTGATGCTTTCGAAGCAGCTGGTCCCGGCTGTACCCAACGATCTTCTAGCTCAGGGAGACTTCGCTTCTCCCAGAAGGCACCTGGAATATGCAAATTAGCCTCCTGAAGCTTGAATCCCTGGTTTGGTGATGCTTTCGAAGCAGCTGGTCCCGGCTGTACCCAACGATCTTCTAGCTCAGGGAGACTTCGCTTCTCCCAGAAGGCACCTGGAATATGCAAATTAGCCTCCTGAAGCTTGAATCCCTGGTTTGGTGATGCTTTCGAAGCAGCTGGTCCCGGCTGTACCCAACGATCTTCTAGCTCGGGGAGACTTCGCTTCTCCCAGAAGGCACCTGGAATATGCAAATTAGCCTCCTGAAGCTTGAATCCCTGGTTTGGTGATGCTTTCGAAGCAGCTGGTCCCGGCTGTACCCAACGATCTTCTAGCTCGGGGAGACTTCGCTTCTCCCAGAAGGCACCTGGAATATGCAAATTAGCCTCCTGAAGCTTGAATCCCTGGTTTGGTGATGCTTTCGAAGCAGCTGGTCCCGGCTGTACCCAACGATCTTCTAGCTCGGGGAGACTTCGCTTCTCCCAGAAGGCACCTGGAATATGCAAATTAGCCTCCTGAAGCTTGAATCCCTGGTTTGGTGATGCTTTCGAAGCAGCTGGTCCCGGCTGTACCCAACGATCTTCTAGCTCGGGGAGACTTCGCTTCTCCCAGAAGGCACCTGGAATATGCAAATTAGCCTCCTGAAGCTTGAATCCCTGGTTTGGTGATGCTTTCGAAGCAGCTGGTCCCGGCTGTACCCAACGATCTTCTAGCTCGGGGAGACTTCGCTTCTCCCAGAAGGCACCTGGAATATGCAAATTAGCCTCCTGAAGCTTGAATCCCTGGTTTGGTGATGCTTTCGAAGCAGCTGGTCCCGGCTGTACCCAACGATCTTCTAGCTCGGGGAGACTTCGCTTCTCCCAGAAGGCACCTGGAATATGCAAATTAGCCTCCTGAAGCTTGAATCCCTGGTTTGGTGATGCTTTCGAAGCAGCTGGTCCCGGCTGTACCCAACGATCTTCTAGCTCGGGGAGACTTCGCTTCTCCCAGAAGGCACCTGGAATATGCAAATTAGCCTCCTGAAGCTTGAATCCCTGGTTTGGTGATGCTTTCGCAGCAGCTGGTCCCGGCTGTACCCAACGATCTTCTAGCTCGGGGAGACTTCGCTTCTCCCAGAAGGCACCTGGAATATGCAAATTAGCCTCCTGAAGCTTGAATCCCTGGTTTGGTGATGCTTTCGCAGCAGCTGGTCCCGGCTGTACCCAACGATCTTCTAGCTTAGGGAGACTTCGCTTCTCCCAGAAGGCACCTGGAATATGCAAATTAGCCTCCTGAAGCTTGAATCCCTGGTTTGGTGATGCTTTCGCAGCAGCTGGTCCCGGCTGTACCCAACGATCTTCTAGCTTAGGGAGACTTCGCTTCTCCCAGAAGGCACCTGGAATATGCAAATTAGAATCCTGAAGCTTGAATCCCTGGTTTGGTGATGCTTTCGCAGCAGCTGGTCCCGGCTGTACCCAACGATCTTCTAGCTTAGGGAGACTTCGCTTCTCCCAGAAGGCACCTGGAATATGCAAATTAGCCTCCTGAAGCTTGAATCCCTGGTTTGGTGATGCTTTCGCAGCAGCTGGTCCCGGCTGTACCCAACGATCTTCTAGCTTAGGGAGACTTCGCTTCTCCCAGAAGGCACCTGGAATATGCAAATTAGCCTCCTGAAGCTTGAATCCCTGGTTTGGTGATGCTTTCGCAGCAGCTGGTCCCGGCTGTACCCAACGATCTTCTAGCTCAGGGAGACTTCGCTTCTCCCAGAAGGCACCTGGAATATGCAAATTAGCCTCCTGAAGCTTGAATCCCTGGTTTGGTGATGCTTTCGCAGCAGCTGGTCCCGGCTGTACCCAACGATCTTCTAGCTCAGGGAGACTTCGCTTCTCCCAGAAGGCACCTGGAATATGCAAATTAGAATCCTGAAGCTTGAATCCCTGGTTTGGTGATGCTTTCGAAGCAGCTGGTCCCGGCTGTACCCAACGATCTTCTAGCTCAGGGAGACTTCGCTTCTCCCAGAAGGCACCTGGAATATGCAAATTAGCCTCCTGAAGCTTGAATCCCTGGTTTGGTGATGCTTTCGAAGCAGCTGGTCCCGGCTGTACCCAACGATCTTCTAGCTCAGGGAGACTTCGCTTCTCCCAGAAGGCACCTGGAATATGCAAATTAGCCTCCTGAAGCTTGAATCCCTGGTTTGGTGATGCTTTCGCAGCAGCTGGTCCCGGCTGTACCCAACGATCTTCTAGCTCAGGGAGACTTCGCTTCTCCCAGAAGGCACCTGGAATATGCAAATTAGCCTCCTGAAGCTTGAATCCCTGGTTTGGTGATGCTTTCGCAGCAGCTGGTCCCGGCTGTACCCAACGATCTTCTAGCTTAGGGAGACTTCGCTTCTCCCAGAAGGCACCTGGAATATGCAAATTAGCCTCCTGAAGCTTGAATCCCTGGTTTGGTGATGCTTTCGCAGCAGCTGGTCCCGGCTGTACCCAACGATCTTCTAGCTTAGGGAGACTTCGCTTCTCCCAGAAGGCACCTGGAATATGCAAATTAGCCTCCTGAAGCTTGAATCCCTGGTTTGGTGATGCTTTCGCAGCAGCTGGTCCCGGCTGTACCCAACGATCTTCTAGCTTAGGGAGACTTCGCTTCTCCCAGAAGGCACCTGGAATATGCAAATTAGCCTCCTGAAGCTTGAATCCCTGGTTTGGTGATGCTTTCGCAGCAGCTGGTCCCGGCTGTACCCAACGATCTTCTAGCTTAGGGAGACTTCGCTTCTCCCAGAAGGCACCTGGAATATGCAAATTAGCCCCCTGAAGCTTGAATCCCTGGTTTGGTGATGCTTTCGAAGCAGCTGGTCCCGGCTGTACCCAACGATCTTCTAGCTTAGGGAGACTTCGCTTCTCCCAGAAGGCACCTGGAATATGCAAATTAGCCTCCTGAAGCTTGAATCCCTGGTTTGGTGATGCTTTCGAAGCAGCTGGTCCCGGCTGTACCCAACGATCTTCTAGCTTAGAACAAAGGCACCAAATCAGAGGAGGAAGGCAATTTAACCAAGGGCACCAGATGGACCATTTTAGAAAAGCGATCACAGACCACCCAAATGACTGACATCTTTTGAGAAACGGGAAGGTCAGAAATGAAATCCATCGAAATATGTGTCCAAGGCCTCTTTGGGACCGGCAAGGGCAAAAGCAACCCACTGGCACGTGAACAGCAGGGCTTAGCCCTAGCACAAATCCCACAGGACTGCACAAAAGTACGTACATCCCGTGACAGAGATGGCCACCAGAAGGATCTAGCCACTAACTCTCTGGTACCAAAGATTCCAGGATGACCAGCCAACACCGAACAATGAAGTTCAGAGATAACTTTACTAGTCCACCTATCAGGGACGAACAGTTTCTCCGCTGGACAACGATCAGGTTTATTCGCCTGAAATTTTTGCAACACTCGCCGCAAATCAGGGGAGATGGCAGACACAATGACTCCTTCCTTGAGGATACTCGCCGGCTCAGATGAACCCGGAGAGTCGGGCACAAAACTCCTAGACAGAGCATCCGCCTTCACATTTTTAGAGCCCGGAAGGTACGAAATCACAAAATCGAAGCGGGCAAAAAATAACGACCAACGGGCCTGTCTAGGATTCAAGCGCTTGGCAGACTCGAGATAAGTAAGGTTCTTATGATCAGTCAATACCACCACGCGATGCTTAGCTCCTTCAAGCCAATGACGCCATTCCTCGAATGCCCACTTCATGGCCAGCAACTCTCGGTTGCCCACATCATAATTACGCTCAGCAGCCGAAAACTTCCTGGAAAAGAAAGCACATGGTTTCAGCACTGAGCAACCAGAACCTCTCTGTGACAAAACCGCCCCTGCTCCAATCTCAGAAGCATCAACCTCGACCTGGAACGGAAGAGAAACATCTGGTTGACACAACACAGGGGCAGGACAAAAACGACGCTTCAACTCCTGAAAAGCTTCCACAGCAGCAGAAGACCAATTAACCAAATCAGCACCCTTCTTGGTCAAATCGGTCAATGGTTTGGCAATGCTAGAAAAATTACAGATGAAGCGACGATAAAAATTAGCAAAGCCCAGGAATTTTTGCAGACTTTTCAGAGATGTCGGCTGAGTCCAATCCTGGATGGCTTGGACCTTAACCGGATCCATCTCGATAGTAGAAGGGGAAAAGATGAACCCCAAAAATGAAACTTTCTGCACACCGAAGAGACACTTTGATCCCTTCACAAACAAAGAATTAGCACGCAGGACCTGGAAAACCATTCTGACCTGCTTCACATGAGAGTCCCAATCATCTGAGAAGATCAAAATGTCATCCAAGTAAACAATCAGAAATTTATCCAGATACTCACGGAAGATGTCATGCATAAAAGACTGAAACACAGATGGAGCATTGGCAAGTCCGAACGGCATCACTAGATACTCAAAATGACCCTCGGGCGTATTAAATGCAGTTTTCCATTCATCTCCTTGCCTGATTCTCACCAGATTATACGCACCACGAAGATCTATCTTAGTGAACCAACTAGCCCCCTTAATCCGAGCAAACAAGTCAGATAACAATGGCAAGGGATACTGAAATTTAACAGTGATCTTATTAAGAAGGCGGTAATCAATACATGGTCTCAGCGAACCATCCTTCTTGTCTACAAAAAAGAACCCTGCTCCCAGTGGTGATGATGATGGGCGAATATGTCCCTTCTCCAGGGATTCCTTCACATAACTGCGCATAGCGGCGTGTTCGGGCACGGATAAATTAAATAATCGACCTTTAGGGAATTTACTACCAGGAATCAAATTGATAGCACAATCACAATCCCTATGCGGAGGTAGGGCATCGGACTTGGGCTCCTCAAATACATCCTGATAATCAGACAAGAACTCCGGGACCTCAGAAGGAGTGGATGCCGAAATTGACACAAATGGAACATCACCATGTACCCCCTGACAACGCCAGCTGGATACCGACATAGAGTTCCAATCCAAAACTGGATTATGGGTTTGCAGCCATGGCAACCCCAACACGACCACATCATGCAGATTATGTAGCACCAGAAAGCGAATAACTTCCTGATGTGCAGGAGCCATGCACATGGTCAGCTGGGTCCAGTATTGAGGCTTATTCTTGGCCAAAGGTGTAGCATCAATTCCTCTCAAGGGAATAGGACACCGCAAAGGCTCCAAGAAAAACCCACAACGTTTAGCATAATCCAAATCCATCAGATTCAGGGCAGCGCCTGAATCCACAAACGCCATGAGAGAATACGATGACAAAGAGCATATTAAGGTAATGGACAGAAGGAATTTGGATTGTACAGTACCAATGACGGCAGACCTATCGAACCGCTTAGTGCGCTTAGGACAATCAGAAATAGCATGAGTGGAATCACCACAGTAGAAACACAGACCATTCAGACGTCTGTGTTCTTGCCGTTCAACTCTGGTCATAGTCCTATCGCACTGCATAGGCTCAGGTTTAATCTCAGACAATACCGCCAAATAGTGCACAGATTTACGCTCGCGCAAGCGTCGACCGATCTGAATGGCCAAAGACATAGACTCATTCAAACCAGCAGGTATAGGAAAACCCACCATGACATCCCTAAGAGTCTCAGAGAGACCCTTTCTGAACAAAGCTGCCAGCGCAGATTCATTCCACAGAGTGAGTACTGACCACTTCCTAAATTTCTGACAATATACTTCTATATCATCCTGACCCTGGCACAAAGCCAGCAAATTCTTTTCAGCCTGATCCACTGAATTAGGCTCATCGTAAAGTAATCCGAGCGCCAGGAAAAACGCATTGACATTACTCAATGCAGGGTCTCCTGGCGAAAGAGAAAATGCCCAGTCCTGAGGGTCGCCGCGCAAAAAAGAAATAATAATCAAAACCTGTTGAACAGGATTACCAGAAGAATGAGGTTTCAAGGCCAGAAATAGCTTACAATTACTTTTGAAATTAAGAAACTTAGTTCTATCACCAAAAAACAAATCAGGAATAGGAATTCTTGGTTCTAGCATAGATTTCTGATCTATAGTATCTTGAATCTTTTGTACATTTATAACGAGATTATCCATTGAAGAGCACAGATTCTGAATATCCATGTCCACACCTGTGTCCTGAAACACCCAAATGTCTAGGGGGAAAAAAAAAATGAACACAGAGCTGAGGAAAAAAAATGATGTCAGAACTTCTTTTTTCCCTCTATTGAGAATCATTAGTTTGGCTCCTGGTACTGTTATGAAGGCAATCCAGTGACACAGTGTGCCAGAAGTCAGAGCACATACAGTGATCTGACAAAACCCAAAAACAATAGAACTAGCTTTGAGACGTGGAATCTCTGTAGACTGCAAACCTGAACCTATCCTAAACACAACTAAAGGTGGCTGTGGATTGCGCCTGAAACTACCTATGCAACTCGGCACAGTCTGAGGAGCTGACTAGCCTGAAGATAGAAAAACAAGCCTGACTTGCCTCAGAGAAATACCCCAAAGGAAAAGGCAGCCCCCCACATATAATGACTGTTAGCAAGATGAAAAGACAAACGTAGGGATGAAATAGATTCAGCAAAGTGAGGCCCGATATTCTAGATAGAGCGAGGATAGCAAAGAGAACTTTGCAGTCTACAAAAACCCTAAAGCAAAACCACGCAAAGGGGGTAAAAAGACCCACCGTGCCGAACTAACGGCACGGCGGTACACCCTTTGCGTCTCAGAGCTTCCAGCAAAACGAATTGACAAGCTGGACAGAAAAAGTAGCAACAAAAGCAAAGAAGCACTTATCTAAGCAGAGCAGCAGGCCACAGGAAAGATCCAGAAGCACAGATCCAACACTGGAACATTGACCAGGAGCAAGGAAGACAGAATCAGGCGGAGTTAAATAACAAAGCAGCCAACGAGCTCACCAGAACACCTGAGGGAGGAAGCTCAGAAGCTGCAGTACCACTTGTGACCACAGGAGTGAATTCATCCACAGAATTCACAACAGAGGCTATGGTGCCCCGTCCCGAATGCTATAGCATCTTACACAGTGACACAGAGGAAAGTGCACATGACATTGAAGAGGAGGTGATAGATGACCCAGTTGTTGACCCAGATTGGCAGCCATTGGGGAAGAGGGTGCCGCTGCCAGTAGCTCAGAAGCGGAGGAGGATGATCCGCAGCAGCCATCTACATCACAACAGCTTTCTTCTGGCGGCCCGTATCTGGCCAAAAACGTTTGTCAAAAACAGTTTTAGGACAGCGTGGCCATCCGGTGAAAGTAGCACAGCGTGCAATGTCTGAAAAGGTGTTCCATAGTAGGAAGAGTGTAGTGTGGCAATTTTTTAACCAAGATATGAATCATTAGTGCAAAGTTATCTGTAAGAAATTTTCAAAGACCTTTAGCAGAGGGAAGAATCTCCAAAATTTAAATACAACGTGCATGCTTACACGTTTAACCAGCATGCACTTGCAAGCCTGGACTAACTACCAAACGTCCCGTACCATTGGTGCACCTGCTCAGAATGAATGTAGTCAGCAACGCTACATTGCTTCCCTCACTGTAAGCCCACCGGTAAGGACACCACCAGCAGGAAATCTGGAGGTATAGTCGCAAGGCCAAAGCTGTCAGGGAATCACAAGGTTCTTCGTAGGAAACACTGTAGGTATGCCAACATCAAGAATACCATCACCAACCCTCTCTCAATCTGCCATGTCCATCATCGCCCCTGCTAGTTCCACCATATGCAGCTCTCCAGTCCAGCTCACCCTACAAGAGACTCCCATTAGGAAAAGAAAGTACTCAAACTCTCATCCGCGTACAGAAGGTTTGAACGCCCACATTGCTAATCTCGTTAGAGATGATGCCCTACCCCTTGGTTGAAAGCGAAGCTTTCAAAGACCCGATGGCCTACGCATTACCACGCTATAAGCTACCCAGTTGGCCATCCCAGCCCTCCACCAGCATGTCAAAGACCGCATTGTCCATGCACTGAGGCAATCAGTCAATGGAATGGTGCACCTCACAACAGATGCATGGATTAGTAGGGATGGCCAGGGACGTTACGTGTCCATCACGGTGCACTGGATTAATGTGGTGGATGCAGGGTCCACAGGGGACAGCCATAGTGGGACAGTTCTGCCTAGCCCACGGTTTATGAAACCGTTGGCTGTAGGTGTTCGCCACCGCTTCCTCCTCCTCCAGAAGCGAAAGCTCATCCACAGAGCGCAGTCGCACGACCACTCCATTCGCAGCTGCCAGTGTTGCACACGAGGTGTCCCATTATGGAACAGCTAGTGCTAAGCGTCAGCAGGCTGTGTTAGAAATGAAGTGTTTGGGCGACAACAGACACACCGCGGAAGTACTGGCCGAGTACTTGCAGCAAGAAACTCAGTCATGGCTGGGCAGTGTACATCTTGAGTCAGGCAAGGTAGTAAGTGATAACGGAAGGAATTTTATGGCTGCCATGGCCCTTTCAGAACTGAAACACATACCTTGCCTGGCTCACACCTTGAACCTGGTGGTGCACTGCTTCCTCAAAAACAATCCGGGGTTACCAGCCCTGCTCCTGAAGGTGCGAAGACTTTGCTCGCACATCCGCCGGTAGCCGGTACACTCCAGCCGTATGCTGAATCTTCCCCAGCACCGCCTAATAATCAACGTTGCAACAAGGTGGAACTCCACACTGCACATGCTTCAGAGGCTGTGCGAACAGAGGAGTGCTGTAATTTATTTGTGGGAGGATACACATACACGGGCAGGCACTTGGATGGCAGACATGGAGTTGTCTGGTGTGCAGTGGTCGAAGCTACAAGACCTCTGTCAAGTTCTTCAGTGTTTAGAGGAATGCACACGGCTGGTAAGTGCAGATGACGCCATCATAAGTGTTACGCTCAGGGACCAGGAAAGCGAGATAAGTGGACCCACTGGACCGAAACAGCGAACCTCCCCAGGACGAGTGGACCAGGTGGACCGCCCCCTATACAGGGCCAGAAGGCCCCAACCAAAGCCTCATTGTTCCAGCCCAGCTCGGACGACAAGGTACGAAATTGAATGGCGTACTGGCCGACAGAAAGAGTACCCTGGCGGAGACTAAAAAGAGACTCGGTAGTAGAAGCCAACCATCCCGGCTCATCGAAGACCTTACGAAAGGTCTCTAGAAAAGAAGAGAGTTGGGAGACGAGAGGATCAACACGTTCCCAAAGGGAACCCAGGCCAGAGCCACATCCTGCAAGTGAGACACAATAAAGGCAACCTTAGCTCGGTCAGTGGGGTATTATTGTGGCAGAAGTTCAAAGTGCATCTGGCATTGGTTTAGGAAACCTCGACACAATTTAGGATCACCACCGTATCGTGGAGGCCTAGCCAGACGAGGAGGAGGGTGCGAAGCCGGAGCCTGGGCAGGGGCCGAGGCGGCAGTTTGAAGGGTGAGCAGACGATTATCAACAGAAGCCATGTAACTCAGTATGTGGCCCTGGGTATCACGTTGCTGGGCGAGCTCTTGCTGGAGACTGGCCAGCTGGGTTGCGCTCCCCGAGTCGGAGGGTTGAAGAGCAGCTAAACGGGACTCCATAGATTTAAGAAAACCCATAATTCGGCTTTGGTTCTCCCGTAAAAACAAGAGTTCCTTTTGGGTGGAAACAGAGGTACCAGCGGGATCCATGGCCTGTCTGTACTGTTACGCTCAGGGACCAGGAAAGCGAGATAAGTGGACCCACTGGACCGAAACAGCGAACCTCCCCAGGACGAGTGGGCCAGGTGGACCGCCCCCTATACAGGGAGCGTTAGGAGAAGGCCCAGGGGAGACTACTGAACGGCAGCCGGTACCAAAGTACAGGGAAAGGAAAAGGTCAGGGCAGGGACGACGGAAAAGAGAACGAAGAAGGAGAAGCGGAACGGATAACAGGAACTGACAAGACAGACAGAGAATGGAAGGACAAACCGGAAGACAGGATGGAGACACGAGACCACGGAAGCGCAGGACACGATGGCGGAAAGACTAGGCAGAGGATCTGGAACACCGGGAAGAAACGAAGGTACAGGAGAACTGGAGCTGCAAGGGAAGCACGGAGACAGTTAATGATAATACACAGAAACGAAAAGTCAGAGACAAGCAGCAGGGAGAACGTAAGGTACGCTAGGTAGAGTGGGAGCCAGAGGCGTTTGCCAGAAAACAAATGACAGACAGGCACAGCCAAAAGGAAGAGGCGGCCTTAAATGCAGAGTTTCAGCGTACCTTCCGGGTCATGGTCCACCAGGACCACAGAGAGCAGGGGAAAGAGTGTCCAAAGAAAAAGGCAGAGTGCATACATGTTCTCCCAGTAGAGGGCGCTGTGGACGCGCAGGAGTGCTGCTAAGTAACGTCAGCGCTGCCAGCGAGACACAGAGCTGACCGGAGCAGGGAAGGCAGAGTGCGCGTGCACAGGACACCCTAGTGCGCGCGCGCCCGACAGGAAGCAGGAGCCGGGAGAGCGAGCAGAGAAGGCGGCGCTGGAGAAGGGACAGGAGCGCGTCGGGATGCCGAGGAGCGGTAAGTAAAAGCGGACAGCAGGGGCCGCGGCGGTGATAATGGCGACCTGACAGTACTCCCCTCCTTACCTCCCCCCTTTCTAAGACCAGAAAGAAATCTAGCCAAAACTCGAGGAGCTTGGATGTTCTCCCGAGGCTCCCAAGGTCTCTCCTCTGGACCAAAACCCTTCCAGTCTACCAGAAAAAAGGTCCTCCCCCTCACTCTCTTCATGGCAAGGATGTCCTTAATCTCAAAAACATCATTAGCGGAGACCGGCCGGGAAGAAGGCGCAGTAGAGGCATGAAACTGATTGAGAACAAGTGGCTTCAGAAGGGAAACATGGAAGGAATTAGGAATGCGTAGCGAGGAGGGCAGCTTCAACTTGTAGAAGACATCATTAATACGGGTCAGAATCTCAAAAGGCCCAATATAACGAGGACCCAATTTACGAGAAGGAATCTTTAAGCGAACAAATTTAGAGGATAACCATACCCTATCACCGGGATGATATAATGGAGGGTCTAGGCGCCTCTTGTCAGCATGTCTCTTCATTCTGTCTCGCGCAAATTCAAGAGCGGTCTTGGTCTCCTGCCAGATCCTGGAGAACTCCCCGGACAAAAGATCAGCCGCCGGCACCCCCGAGACAGGAGGAACCGGTAGAGGTGCACCAGGATGTTGACCGTAGACGATAAAGAAGGGCGACTTGGAAGAAGATTCACTGGGATGGTTGTTGTATGCAAATTCTGCCCAAGGAAGAAGATCAGACCAGTCACTGTGATGTGCATTGGAAAAATGACGAAGATAAGTTACCAGAGTCTGATTGGTGCGTTCCACTTGACCGTTGGACTGAAGGTGGTAGGCAGAAGAGAAGTCAAGTGAGATGTTCATATATTTACAGAGCGCTCTCCAGAACCGAGATGTAAACTGAACTCCTCTATCCGAAACGATATGTTGAGGAAAGCCATGAATACGAAAAATATGACGGACAAAAATTTTGGCCAGTTCAGGTGCAGAGGGTAAACCAGGAAGGGATAAAAAATGAGCCATTTTGAAGAACCAATCCACAACAACAAGGATGACAGTGCAGCCGGAAGAGCGAGGCAAATCGGTGATAAAATCCATTGCAATGTGTTGCCACGGAGCTGAAGAAACAGGCAGCGGATGAAGAAGTCCTGAGGGCCATCGTCTAGGAATCTTGTTCTTGGCACAAGATGGACAAGAAGCAACAAAATCTTGAACATCCTGGGAAAGAGTTGGCCACCAGTAGTAGCTTGAAAGAAGCAAGAGCGTCTTCTTAAGACCGGCATGACCAGCAAACTTGGAGGCATGGCCCCAACGTAGAACTCGCCTTCTGTTGCGCTCAGAGACGAAGGTCTTGCCCGGAGGCAGCGAAGACAGATTGAAGGGAGCTACTACGATGACCTTGGAGGGATCCAGAATATGCGAAGCCTCTTCCTCTGAGTCGATAGGCAAAAAGGATCTGGAGAGAGTGTCGGCCTTAAGATTTTTATTGCCAGGACGAAAATGTATCTCGAAATTAAAATGAGCAAAGAACAGGGACCATCTAGCTTGCCGGGGATTAAGTCTCTGAGCCGAACGAATATAAGCTAGATTCTTGTGGTCCGTATAGATCCTGAACGGGTGAACAGCTCCCTCCAAAAGGTATCTCCACTCTTGTAGAGCCAACTTTATGGCCAATAACTCCCTGTCACCAATAGAATAGTTTCGCTCAGAAGGAGAGAAGGTCTTGGAAAAGAAACCGCAGGTGACAAATCGCCCAGATGAGGATTCTTGAGACAGTACTGCCCCTGCTCCTACTGCAGAAGCATCCACTTCGAGAATAAAAGGTTTATTGACTTCAGGACGATGAAGTACGGGAGCTGTGGAGAAGGCTTGTTTCAAAGAAAGAAAGGCATCTTCAGCTTCAGGGGTCCAGATGGGAGGGTCGGATCCCTTGTGAATCAAGGAGATGATGGATTTGATTAGAGAAGAAAAGTGAGGAATGAATTGTCGGTAGTAATTCGCGAAACCGACGAATCGCTGGATAGCTTTGGTACCAAGAGGACGTGGCCAGTTGAGCACGGCGGACACCTTTTCCGGATCCATGCATAGACCAGAGTCGGAGATAATGTATCCCAGGAAAGGAAGAGATGACTGCTCAAAGGCGCATTTCTCGATCTTGGCGAATAGACGATTCTCCCTCAGACGCAGAAGAACAAGACGAACGTCCCTTCTGTGAGTAGACAGATCAGGAGAATAAACGAGAATATCGTCCAGATATACCACCACGCAAGAATACAAAAGATCACGGAAAATGTCATTCACAAATTCTTGGAATACCGCGGGGGCATTGCATAAGCCGAAGGGCATGACGAGGTACTCGAAGTGACTATCTCTGGTGTTGAAAGCGGTCTTCCACTCATCTCCGGAACGAATTCGGATAAGATTGTAGGCTCCGCAAAGATCCAGCTTAGTAAAAATTCGAGCTCCCCGTAGCCGATCAAAAAGTTCAGGAATAAGAGGCAGTGGATACTTGTTCTTAATAGTAATACAATTAAGACCACGGTAGTCGATGGAGGGACGGAGGGTTCCGTCCTTCTTCTTAACAAAAAAGAAACCTGCACCTGCGGGTGAGGAGGACTTCCGGATGAAACCCTTGGCCAAATTCTCCTGAACATACTCGGACATGGCTTGAGACTCAAGAGGATTCAGTGGATAGATTCGTCCTCTGGGTGGAGTTGAACCAGGGACGAGGTCGATCGGGCAGTCATATGGGCGATGCGGGTGCAAGTTCTCCGCCTCTTTCTTATCGAAGACATCAGCAAAGGAATGATAGGCTGAAGGCAAACCTGCCGGAGGAGAAGTAGACACAGATGACCTTAAAGGAAGAACAGGACGTAGACATTTAGTTTGACAGGAATGACCCCAACGTAGGACATCACCAGAACGCCAATCTAAAACTGGCTCGTGTATTCTTAACCACGGAAGACCCAGGAGAAACGTATGAGATAAAGATGGCAACACGTAGAAGGCAATCTTCTCCCGATGTAAAGCTCCGATTTGCAGTTCCACTTCTTCTGTGACCAAAGTAACGGTCTCCTGCAAGGGCCGACCGTCAACTGAAGCTAACTGCCGAGAAGACTCCAAGGATCTGACAGGAATTTGAAACCTACTGACCGCCTCGAGTTGAATAAAATTTCCAGCCGCTCCAGAATCAACATACGCTACTTCAGAAAAGTGAGCGGAACCGATATGCAACTGAACAGAAAGAGTAAAAGGTAGAGAGGAATCACTATCACCCAGGTAAGCCTCCCTTACCTGACCTAGGCGGAAGCGTTTCCCGGCCTCACCGGACAGGAATGCAGAAGATGGGAGGCACTGCCACAGTAAAAGCAGAGACCCTGTGCCAGTCTCTCCTTACGACGCTGCTCCGCCGGCTTGATACGGTCCACCTGCATAGGTTCAGGAGCAGATACCACAGAAGGAGAGACTTGAGGAGAACGAGGAGGACTGCGAGAAGATAGGACTGGACGAGGCGGTCTCCTCTCCCTGGCTGATTCACGGAGACGTTCCTGAAAACGCAAGTCAATGCGGGTCGCCAGGGAAATCAGATCCTCCAGAACTGTAGGAGTGTCTCTACCCGCCAACTCGTCCTTAATTCGACCAGACAGACCGCGCCAGAAGGCCCCAACCAAAGCCTCATTGTTCCAGCCCAGCTCGGACGACAAGGTACGAAATTGAATGGCGTACTGGCCAACAGAAAGAGTACCCTGGCGGAGACTAAAAAGAGACTCGGTAGTAGAAGCCAACCGTCCCGGCTCATCGAAGACCTTACGAAAGGTCTCTAGAAAAGAAGAGAGTTGGGAGACGAGAGGATCAACACGTTCCCAAAGGGAACCCAGGCCAGAGCCACATCCTGCAAGTGAGACACAATAAAGGCAACCTTAGCTCGGTCAGTCGGGTATTGTTGTGGCAGAAGTTCAAAGTGCATCTGGCATTGGTTTAGGAAACCTCGACACAATTTAGGATCACCACCGTATCGCGGAGGCCTAGCCAGACGAGGAGGAGGGTGCGAAGCCGGAGCCTGGGCAGGGGCCGAGGTGGCAGTTTGAAGGGTGAGCAGACGATTATCAACAGAAGCCATGTAACTCAGTATGTGGCCCTGGGTATCACGTTGCTGGGCGAGCTCTTGCTGGAGACTGGCCAGCTGGGTTGCGCTCCCCGAGTCAGAGGGTTGAAGAGCAGCTAAACGGGACTCCATAGATTTAAGAAAACCCATAATTCGGCTTTGGTTCTCCCGTAAAAACAAGAGTTCCTTTTGGGTGGAAACAGAGGTACCAGCGGGATCCATGGCCTGTCTGTACTGTTACGCTCAGGGACCAGGAAAGCGAGATAAGTGGACCCACTGGACCGAAACAGCGAACCTCCCCAGGACAAGTGGACCAGGTGGACCGCCCCCTATACAGGGAGCGTTAGGAGCAGGCCCAGGGGAGACTACTGAACGTCAGCCGGTACCAAAGTACAGGGAAAGGAAAAGGTCAGGGCAGGGACGACGGAAAAGAGAACGAAGAAGGAGAAGCGGAACGGATAACAGGAACTGACAAGACAGACAGAGAATGGAAGGACAAACCGGAAGACAGGATGGAGACACGAGACCACGGAAGCGCAGGAGACGATGGCGGAAGGACTAGGCAGAGGATCTGGAACACCGGGAAGAAACGAAGGTACAGGAGAACTGGAGCTGCAAGGGAAGCACGGAGACAGTTAATGATAATACACAGAAACGAAAAGTCAGAGACAAGCAGCAGGGAGAACGTAAGGTACGCTTGGTAGCGAGGGAGCCAGAGGCATTTGCCAGAAAACAAATGACAGACAGGCACAGCCAAAAGGAAGAGGCGGCCTTAAATGCAGAGTGGCAGCGTACCTTCCGGGTCATGGTCCTCCAGGACCACAGAGAGCAGGGGAAAGAGTGTCCAAAGAAAAAGGCAGAGTGCATACATGTGCTCCCAGTAGAGGGCGCTGTGGACGCGCATGAGCGCTGCTAAGTAACGTCAGCGCTGCCAGCGAGACACAGAGCTGACCGGAGCAGGGAAGGCAGAGTGCGCGTGCGCAGGACACCCTAGTGCGCCCGACAGGAAGCAGGAGCCGGGAGAACGAGCAGAGAAGGCGGCGCTGGAGAAGGGACAGGAGCGCGCCGGTACGCCGAGGAGCGGTAAGTAAAAGCGGACAGCAGGGGCCGCGGCGGTGATAATGGCGACCTGACAATAAGCATGAACATCCCAATAATGCGTCTGCTGATGCAAAGTTTGACGCACATTAAGGAGCAGGTGTTTGCAGCCGAGGAGGAGGGAAGCCTTGATGACAGTCAGCCATTGTCTGCTCCGGGAACTCTCCTGGACGAGGTGGCGGACGAAGAGGAGGAGGATGATGGGGATGAATATTTATGGGAGGAGGATGTTCCTCAGGGGGCAATAGAAACTGGTGGCATAGCAAGGTCAGGTACAGGGTTTTTGCGGGACACAAGCGATGTTGATTTGCAAGAAAGTGCTCCTCAACCCAGCACAAGCAGTGAATTGACACCTGGAACATTCGCCCACATGGCTGAGTATGCCTTGCGTATCCTAAAAGGGACCCCCGCATTATCAAAATGATGACTGGTGACGATTACTGGTTGGCCTGCCTCCTGGATCCACGATATAAAGGAAAATTACAAAATATCATGCCACATGAGAACCTTGAGCAAATATTGGCTACCAAACAAGCAACTCTTGTAGACCGTTTGGTTCAGGCATTCCCAGCACACAGCGGCGGTGATGGTTCTCACACGAGCTGTAGGGGGCAACATGGCAGAGGTGTTAGAAGTGCACAAATCCGAAGTGGTGTTGGACAGAGGGGTTTTATGACCAGGTTGTGGAGTGCTTTCGCAATGACCGCAGACACGACAGGTACTGCTGCATCGATTCAAAGTGACAGGAGACAGCATTTGTCCAGTATGGTTACAAACTATTTTTTCTCCCTTATCGATGTTCTCCCTCACAGGTCATTCCCCTTTGATTACTGGGCATCTAAAATAGACACCTGGCCTGAATTGGCAGAATATGCATTACAGGAGCTCGCTTGCCCTGCTGCTAGTGTGCTATCAGAAAGAGTCTTAAGTGCTGCTGGTTCAATACTGACTGAAAAAAGGACACGTCTGGCTTCCCGAGATGTTGATGTTCTAACCTTCATTAAAATGAACCAATCATGGATTTCAAATTATCTTGCCCCACCTTGCCCTGCTGACACGTAGCTTGCCTGAAAAATGTCTTGCTTTTGGCCTCCTCTTACTGACTGCTCCAATTCCTCCATTTGCAGCTGCTGAATGTCCACCATAGGCCATTTTTATACCTCCCTAAATGGGCTGACTCCCCCCACAGGGCCGTGGTCACCACTTGGCGCAAGCACCCGTGCGAGTGCTGTTTGCCTGGACAGGTGGGTGTGACCACTCTTGGGTGACAGCACTGGCACAGCGTCCCTCATAGTACAATGAAGTGTCTCTGACGGTGGTGGTGCACAACCAACATCAGACACACCATCGTAATATGAGAGGGCCTGTGCCAGTACCGCTGCCCACGAGAGAGTGTTTTCCCCAGCTCGAACAGTGCTCTACCACTTGCAATACTTACCTCTCCCTGCTCCACCACTGTATTAAATCCTTCAATGGCACTGCCAATGCAAATTTGTTGAAATGATAGATGATAATTAAAATATACAGGGGCCCTGGCCTCCATTTAGACCAGTTATTACTTTGCGCCAACTACCACTGTCTGCTACTCAGCAGAGGAGCCCACCCCTGTACCTAGCTATGCCACCTGTTTATTTATGAACAATTTTTTGGCAGACATTTAGCCCACTTTATTATTTTGGCCTACTAACTGTGTCAGCCACTCATTACAGTTGTCCTCCACTGAATAAAGCAATGCTGCCTGTTTAGTCCTGTTACCAATTTTGAACTGCATTTAGCCTACTTACTTATTTGGGCCTAGTAACTGTGTCAGACACTCCTTACAGTTGTCCTCCGCTGAACAAAGCAATGCCACGAGTTTAGTCCTGTTACCAATTTTGAACTGCATTTAGCCTACTTACTTTTTTGGGCCTACTAACTGTGTCAGCCTCTCATTACAGTTGTCCTCCGCTGATCAAAGCAATGCTGCCTTTTTAGTCCTGTTACCAATTTTGAACTGCATTTAGCCTACTTACATATTTGGGACTAGTAACTGTGTCAGCCACTCCTTACAGTTGTCCTCCGCTGAACAAAGCAATGCCACCAGTTTAGTCCTGTTACCAATTTTGAACTGCATTTAGCCTACTTACTTTTTTGGGCCTACTAACTGTGTCAGCCTCTCATTACAGTTGTCTTCCACTGAACAAAGCAATGCCGCCTTTTTAGTCCTGTTACCAATTTTGAACTGCATTTAGCCTACTTACTTATTTGGGCCTAGTAACTGTGTCTGACACTCATTACAGTTTTCCTCCACTGAACAAAGCAATGCCGCCTGTTTAGTCCTGTTACCAATTTTGAACTGCATTTAGCCTACTTACTTATTTGGGCCTACTAACTGTGTCAGCCTCTCATTACAGTTGTCGTCCACTGAACAAAGCAATGCCGCCTGTTTATTCCTGTTACCAATTTTGAACTGCATTTAGTCTACTTTCTTTTTTGGGCCTATTTTTGGGCCTTTCCTCCTCATCATGCCCATTGGCCAGCCACAGCTAAATGAGTCTGCTGGTACATTGACCCAGACTAGGGTTGAGCGACCTTTACTTTTATAGGATCGGGTCGGGTTTCACGAAACCCGACTTTTTCAAAAGTCGGGTCGAGTGAAATCGGCCGATCCTATAAAAAAGTCGGGGTCGGGGTCGGCCGAAACTCAAAACCCAATGCAGTGCATTGGGTTTCCAATGGTTCCCAGGGTCTCAAGGAGCGGAAACTCTCCTTCAGGCCCTGGGATCCATATTTAAGTGTAAAGTAAAGAATTAAAATAAAAAATATCGCTATACTTACCCTCTGACGCGCCCTGGTACTAACAGGGAACATTCCTTCCTTCGAATCAGCGCTTGCAGGACCTTGCGTGACGTCGCGGTGACGTCGCGGCTTGTGATTAGTCGCGCGAGCGGTCACATGGGCGGTCGCGCGACCAATCACAAGCCGCTACGTCACTGCGACGTCACGCAAGATCCTGCAAGCGCTGATTCTTAGGAAGGAAGGCTGCCGGAAAGAAGCAGGGCGCGTCCGAGGGTGAGTATATTCCTATTAGGTATATACTCACCCTCGGACGCGCCCTGCTTCTTTCCGGCAGCCTTCCTTCCTAAGAATCAGCGCTTGCAGGACCTTGCGTGACGTCGCGGTGACGTCGCGGCTTGTGATTAGTCGTGCGAGCGGTCACATGGGCGGCCGCATGACCAATCACAAGCCGCGACGTCACCGCGACGTCACCGCGACATCACCGCAAGGTCCTGGAAGCGCTGATTCGAAGGAAGGAAGGTTCCTGGTTAGTACCAGGGCGCGTCAGAGGGTAAGTATAGCGATATTTTTTATTTTAATTCTTTATTTTACATTAAATATGGATTCCGATATCGATTTCCAATATTGCAAACATATCGGAAATCGGGATCGGAATTCCGATACCACATTCAGAAGATCGCCGACTTCATGGCCGACCCCACACAGGGGTCGGGTCGGGTTTCATGAAACCCGACTTTGCCAAAAGTCGGCGACTTTTGAAAGTGGCCGACCCGTTTCGCTCAACCCTAACCCAGACCACTACATTCCCCTTGCACTCTACACAGCCTGAATCTGACCCTGCTGAAAGTCTGGTTCCCCTTCCCGCACACTGTATCACCTTACACGGGGACAAAGAGGAAGGTGCAGATGAAAGTGCAGGTTCCTTCATCAGGTGGGGGGGCTTACTCATTGGTGTTGTCACTGGCACAGGGCCCCTCATGGTATGCAAAAGTGTCTCTGCCGGTGGGAGGCGCCACCCGCTGTCAAACACACCGCTGTACTATGAGGGGCCCTGTGCCAGTGCCAATGCCAATGCCATCGTGTGGGCCCCCACTGCTTGCTCAGGATCACAGCACTTGCAAGGATGAAATACTTACCTCTCCCTGCTCCACCGCCGTGACGTATTCCGCGTTTCCTGGGCCCACGAAAATCTTGAGCCAGCCCTACCCCCCCCCCCACAACTTTGGCCAAATGACCCCCAGTTTTCAATGCCTAACTATTATTATAAAGTAAATTAAGATTGACAAGCTTCAGTAATACGAATTGATGTTTTTGGCATTAAAATGGGCACTGTAGGTGTTTTCCTGTCCTCCACTCACTGCCGATTCTCCATTGACTTGCATTGGGTTTCGTGTTTCGGTCGGCCCCCGACTTTTCACAATAATCGGCCGATTTCACCCGACCCGACTTTTGAGAAAGTCGGGTTTCACGAAATCCGACTCGATCCTAAAGAAGTAAAATTCGCTCAACTCCACTGCATTATACTACAGGGTCTGCCTATGGGGTGCTGCCTTGTGATATAGAGTCTGCCTATGGGGGTGCATTATACAATATAGAGTAAACCTATGGGGAGTGCATTATACTATAACATACATAGTAACATAGTAACATAGTTAGTAAGGCCGAAAAAAGACATTTGTCCATCCAGTTCAGCCTATATTCCATCATAATAAATCCCCAGATCTACGTCCTTCTACAGAACCTAATAATTGTATGATACAATATTGTTCTGCTCCAGGAAGACATCCAGGCCTCTCTTGAACCCCTCGACTGAGTTCGCCATCACCACCTCCTCAGGCAAGCAATTCCAGATTCTCACTGCCCTAACAGTAAAGAATCCTCTTCTATGTTGGTGGAAAAACCTTCTCTCCTCCAGACGCAAAGAATGCCCCCTTGTGCCCGTCACCTTCCTTGGTATAAACAGATCCTCAGCGAGATATTTGTATTGTCCCGTTATATACTTATACATGGTTATTAGATCGCCCCTCAGTCGTCTTTTTTCTAGACTAAATAATCCTAATTTCGCTAATCTATCTGGGTATTGTAGTTCTCCCATCCCCTTTATTAATTTTGTTGCCCTCCTTTGTACTCTCTCTAGTTCCATTATATCCTTCCTGAGCACCGGTGCCCAAAACTGGACACAGTACTCCATGTGCGGTCTAACTAGGGATTTGTACAGAGGCAGTATAATGCTCTCATCATGTGTATCCAGACCTCTTTTAATGCACCCCATGATCCTGTTTGCCTTGGCAGCTGCTGCCTGGCACTGGCTGCTCCAGGTAAGTTTATCATTAACTAGGATCCCCAAGTCCTTCTCCCTGTCAGATTTACCCAGTGGTTTCCCGTTCAGTGTGTAATGGTGATATTGATTCCTTCTTCCCATGTGTATAACCTTACATTTATCATTGTTAAACCTCATCTGCCACCTTTCAGCCCAAGTTTCCAACTTATCCAGATCCATCTGTAGCAGAATACTATCTTCTCTTGTATTAACTGCTTTACATAGTTTTGTATCATCTGCAAATATCGATATTTTACTGTGTAAACCTTCTACCAGATCATTAATGAATATGTTGAAGAGAACAGGTCCCAATACTGACCCCTGCGGTACCCCACTGGTCACAGCGACCCAGTTAGTCCTATATTGAGGACTATCTGGTACATTATACTATATTGAGGACTATCTGGTGCATTATGCTATATTGAGGATGATTTGGTGCATTATACTATATGGAGGCTATCTAGAGGGTCATCTGTTATGACCTGGTGGTTAGGAGCACCCGGAAGGACCTGATAGTTAAACCTCATACAGGACGAGCTCTGGGATGTGGAAGCTCTGCTGACCGCAAGCCCTAATCCTATCACACACACTAAAAATAGCCGTGGAGCGCTCCTGACCAGACCTAGGCGCCTCGTCACAGCCTAAGAACTATCTAGCCCTAGAGATAGAAAATAAAGCCTACCTTGCCTCAGAGAAATTCCCCAAAGGTAAAGGAAGCCCCCCACATATATTGACTGTGAGTAAAGATGGAAGTCACAAACGCAGAGATGAAACAGGTTTCAGCAAAGGGAGGCCATACTTACTAAATAGACAGAGGATAGGAAAGGTAACTTTGCAATCAGCACAAAAACCTACAAAAGACCACGCAGAGTGTGCAAAAAAGACCTCCGCACTGACTCACGGTGCGGAGGGGCCACCCTGCATCCCAGAGCTTCCAGCTAGCAAGACAAAATCATGAAAACCAGCTGGACAAGAAAACAGAGAACAAAATAAGACTATAAGGAACTTAGCTTCTGCAGGAGAAGGCAGGTCACCAGAGAGATCCAGGAGCGAACTGAACGAATGCAAAAACATTGACAGCTGGCATGGAGTAACGATCTGAGAGGAGTTAAATAGAGCAGCCAACCAAAGGATAACCCACGTCACCTGTGCAAGGAACCTCAGAAGCAGCAGCTTCACTCAAAGCCACCAGAGGGAGCCCATAGACAGAACTCGCCGAAGTACCATTCACTACCACAGGAGGGAGTTCGACAACAGAATTCACAACAGTACTCCCCCTTGAGGAGGGGTCACCGAACCCTCACCAGAACCCCCAGGCCGATCAGGATGAGGTAAATGAAAGGCACGAACCAGATCGGCAGCATGAACATCAGAGGCAAAAACCCAGGAATTATCTTCCTGACCATAACCCTTCCACTTGACCAGGTACTGGAGTTTCCATCTCGAAACACGAGAATCCAAAATCTTCTCCACCACATACTCCAACTCCCCCTCGACCAACACCGGGGCAGGAGGATCAACGGAGGGAACCATAGGCGCCACGTATCTCTGCAATAACGACCTATGGAACACATTATGGATGGCAAAAGAAGCTGGAAGGTCCAAACGAAATGACACAGGATTAAGAACTTCAGAAATCTTGTATGGCCCAATGAAACGAGGCTTAAACTTAGGAGAGGAAACCTTCATAGGAACGTGACGAGATGACAACCAAACCAAATCCCCAACACGAAGTCGGGGACCAACACAACGCCGGCAGTTAGCGAAACGTTGAGCCTTCTCCTGGGACAATGTCAAATTGTCCACCACATGAGTCCAAATCTGCTGCAACCTGTCCACCACCGCATCCACACCAGGACAGTCCGAAGGCTCAACCTGCCCTGAAGTGAAAAGAGGATGGAAACCAGAATTACAGAAAAATGGAGAAACTAAAGTAGCCGAGCTGGCTCGATTATTAAGGGCGAACTCAGCCAAAGGCAAGAAGGACACCCAATCATCCTGATCAGCAGAAACAAAGCATCTCAGATATGTCTCCAAAGTCTGATTAGTTCGTTCGGTTTGGCCATTAGTCTGAGGGTGGAAAGCCGAAGAAAAAGACAAATCAATGCCTATCTTAGCGCAAAAGGACCGCCAAAACCTCGAAACAAACTGGGAACCTCTGTCCGAGACGATGTTCTCTGGAATGCCATGCAAACGAACCACATGCTGGAAAAACAATGGCACCAGATCAGAGGAGGAAGGCAATTTAGACAAGGGTACCAAATGGACCATCTTAGAGAAGCGATCACAAACCACCCAAATGACCGACATCTTTTGAGAAACAGGGAGATCAGAAATAAAATCCATGGAAATATGTGTCCAGGGCCTCTTCGGGATCGGCAAGGGCAAAAGCAACCCACTGGCACGAGAACAGCAGGGCTTAGCCCGAGCACAAGTCCCACAGGACTGCACAAAAGAACGCACATCCCGTGACAAAGAAGGCCACCAAAAGGATCTAGCCACCAAATCTCTGGTACCAAAGATTCCAGGATGACCAGCCAACACTGAACAATGAATCTCAGAGATAACTCTACTAGTCCATCTATCAGGGACAAACAGTTTCTCCGTTGGACAACGGTCAGGTCTATCAGCCTGAAACTTTTGCAGCACACGCCGCAAATCAGGGGAAATGGCAGACAAAATTACCCTTTCTTTAAGAATACTCGCCGGCTCCGGAACACCCGGAGAGTCAGGCACAAAACTCCTTGACAGGGCGTCAGCCTTCACATTCTTAGATCCCGGAAGGTATGAAACCACAAAATCAAAATGGGAGAAAAAGAGCGACCATCGAGCCTGTCTAGGATTCAACCGTTTGGCAGACTCGAGATAAGTCAAATTCTTGTGATCCGTCAAGACCACCACACGATGTTTAGCTCCTTCAAGCCAATGTCGCCACTCCTCGAATGCCCACTTCATGGCCAACAACTCCCGATTGCCCACATCATAATTGCGCTCAGCAGGCGAGAATTTTCTAGAAAAGAAGGCACAGGGTTTCATCACCGAGCCATCAGAACTTCTTTGCGACAAAACAGCCCCTGCTTCAATTTCAGAAGCATCAACCTCAACCTGAAAAGGGAGCGAAACATCTGGCTGGCACAACACAGGGGCAGAAGCAAAACGACGTTTCAACTCCTGAAAAGCCTCTACAGCCGCAGAGGACCAATTGACCACATCAGCACCTTTCTTGGTCAAATCAGTCAACGGTTTAGCAATACTGGAAAAATTAGCGATGAAGCGACGATAAAAATTAGCAAAGCCCAGGAACTTCTGTAAGCTCTTCACAAATGTCGGCTGAGTCCAATCGTAAATGGCCTGAACTTTAACAGGGTCCATCTCGATAGTAGAAGGGGAAAAAATGAAACCCAAAAATGAAACCTTCTGAACTCCAAAGAGACACTTAGACCCCTTCACAAACAAGGAATTCGCATGAAGGACCTGGAACACCATTCTGACCTGCTTCACATGAGACTCCCAATCATCCGAAAAGACCAAAATGTCATCCAAATATACAATCATGAATCTATCCAGGTACTCTCGGAAGATGTCATGCATAAAGGACTGAAACACAGATGGAGCATTAGAAAGCCCGAATGGCATAACCAGGTACTCAAAATGGCCCTCGGGCGTGTTAAATGCCGTTTTCCATTCATCACCCTGTTTAATTCGCACAAGATTATACGCACCACGAAGATCTATCTTGGTGAACCAACTAGCCCCCTTAATCCGAGCAAATAAATCAGACAGCAGCGGCAAAGGAAAAATAATAACCTCCTAAAAAATTCATCAGACCAAAAATATTTATAAAATATTTTATTTAGACAATATCATAATAATAAAAACATAGTAATATTACCATAACCATACACTTATAAAAAGGAAATCTTTATTGAAACCATACAAAAAATACAATTAAAAAAGATCAACAAATAACAGAGTTTAAAATATTAAAAAATATATATGATATAAAAACAATATATCTGAATGCTTATTAATCTGTGCGTAGATGTCAATCTCAATGGCAGTAATAATTATTTGTTAGGGATTAAGTGTTTATTATTTGATGTTATTTTTTAATTTATTTCATTATCTTAATTCATACTCTGTTTAAACACAATCCCTGTATGTGCAGGACAGGGCAAACCCCAAATGATTGGTATAAAATATATATATAAAAAAAATATATAAAAAATTATATGAAATTAATTAATATTGTAAAAATAAATATAATCTTACAAAATATGTATGCTATATAAGGACACGTGATCCAGGAATCATATCTTAAATGACTCAAAAAAAATATATAATTTGTGAAAAAATACATATCATATGTAAAAATTATGTGAATTAATATATAAAAAAAATGTGTATATATATATATATATATATATATATATATATAAAAAATTCAATAATAATTATATAAGTTTAATAAAAAATAAACGGTAATAGAGTGCCCATGGTGTGACAATCCAAATAGATAATAACTAGAATAATGTGTTACAAAATGAATCACCAAGATATATGATTATATGCCAGATCACATATATAGCAAGATATACCACACATATATAACACAATGCAAAATATAAAATACACCAACCAAAATAGGGAAGCCTCTGCCCCGCACACACCACTCCAACGCACGTTTCGCTCGCCGCTTCGTCAGGGAGTGATGTGAGTGGGACAGGAGGGCAGATTATATAGCTAAATAACAGCTGCATCTCATATATAATTAAGAGACGCCATAGTTACATGGCGCCGCAATGCCGCACACCGCCGCCCCCCCACAGCGATCGGAATCCGGAAACGCGTCACCGAGGGCGTCATATGACGCTGTCGATAACACGCCCCAAGACTGCAAACACCGGACGGGAGCGGCGAATGCGCACAACGGCGCACAGCGTCTCAGCAGCCATACTTATGAAGGGCATAAGACACAGTACAATGGGCACCAAACCACAAAGTGGTGCCCGTACGAAACACCCACATATACGCAGCATAGCTGTGGCCACACAAACGAGGGTTATCATCATGAGAATAAACAACAATTATTACATATAATGAGCATTAAAATCACTGCTTGCGAACAGAACTTCATATGTCGCCGCATGTATATATTGCCAACTTACAGATATAGGAAGTAGAATAATTAATATTGCCACCATAATAATTGTGAAATGAAACCACATGTACACATATGTATACTAACATACACACATATTTACCCATCCATTCATGCATATATACATGTACACCAATGTCCCCAGCAACTCATGCATACACACACCACACGTACTAATATAATTAAAATAAATTAAATC
The DNA here is from genome assembly GCF_032444005.1 of Ranitomeya imitator. Classification (NCBI taxonomy): domain Eukaryota; kingdom Metazoa; phylum Chordata; class Amphibia; order Anura; family Dendrobatidae; genus Ranitomeya; species Ranitomeya imitator. The sequence continues at coordinate 345,252,867 of NC_091284.1, read as the reverse complement.
AAATATATATACTGTAAACATAAAATACTCCAAATTATACACATAATCATATCCAATTATATCAAATACATTAGTAACACATATAAAGATCATACATAACCATATATCCATCCATACCATACATATCTACATACATATAAACTACACCCAAAAAAAAAAAAATATATATATATATATCACATACATAGACATAATATTAAACATAATATTAAACGCATATGTGCACATGCACCAAAATAATTAAATATATTAAAAAATATATATATATATGCCTATTATTACAACCACACCAACTTAAATAATATTCACACACACATACCGCACACATACACTCAACAACAAATGCCAATCATACCATACACATAATATACATAAACCATGCGACACATAGAAGGATCATATAAAATATATGATAAATATAATAAACCTGTGAAATAAAAAGATGACAACAAATACATAATACAAAATTGTGACCCATACCCACTATATATCCATAAATCCATTAAAAATGCCCAATCTATATTTACCATCACAAAATAATAACCCAAATTGTTCTATAATTAGTAGCCCAAAATATGTATGATATCCATCAGTAAAGTATCATATAGCCCATTGTATTAATTAAAGATAAAGATAAACATTGTTTACATTAACTATCCTAAACAAGAGAACCCTTCTATAGATCTATACTTATGGATACCCTAATATATACCCCTAAACCTACACGCACCCACCTCTTAGAACTATCATATATACTATAATAAATTCTGCAAAAGAATGAATCCACGTATATGTAACAAATATATGATGAACCTACAGAAAACTAGAAAAACCCCACTGTTCGTTGAGACCTTTAGGAACCATACATTTAAGGAGCGTAATCCACCTACATTCCCTTTGTGCTAGAGTACGACTATAATCCCCTCTCCTATTGCCCAAATGTACTCGATCAATGCCCCTAACCTTCAATAGATGGGATTGTTGAGGATGAAACCGACGAAAATGTCTAGCCAATGGTTTCAGTTTGTTAAATTTCTCCTGATCTTCAATTTCAATTTTATCAGCAGCTTTAATATCTTTAACCCCTTTACCCCCAAGGGTGGTTTGCACGTTAATGACCAGGCCAATTTTTACAATTCTGACCACTGTCCCTTTATGAGGTTATAACTCCGAAACGCTTCAAAGGATCCTGGTGATTCTGACATTGTTTTCTCGTGACATATTGTACTTCATGATAGTGGTAAAATTTCTTTGATAGTACCTGCGTTTATTTGTGAAAAAAACGGAAATTTGGCGAAAATTTTGAAAATTTCGCAATTTTCAAACTTTGAATTTTTATGCAATTAAATCACAGAGATATGTCACACAAAATACTTAATAAGTAACATTTCCCACATGTCTCCTTTACATCAGCATAATTTTGGAACCAATTTTTTGTTTTGTTAGGGAGTTATAAGGGTTAAAAGTTGACCAGCAATTTCTCATTTTTACAACACCATTTTTTTTTAGGGACCACGTCTCATTTGAAGTCATTTTGAGGGGTCTATATGATAGAAAATGCCCAAGTGTGACACCATTCTAAAAACTGCACCCCTCAAGGTGCTCAAAACCACATTCAAGAAGTTTATTAACCCTTCAGGTGTTTAATAGGAATTTTTTGAATGTTTAAATAAAAATGAACATTTAACTTTTTTACACAAAAAATTTACTTCAGCTCCAATTTGTTTTATTTTACCAAGGGTAACAGGAGAAATTGGACCCAAAAAGTTGTTGTCCAATTTGTCCTGAGTACGCTGATACCCCATATGTGGCAGTAAACCACTGTTTGGGCGCATGGGAGAGCTCGGAAGGGAAGGAGCGCAGTTTGACTTTTCAATGCAAAATTGACAGAAATTGAGATGGGACGCCATGTTGCGTTTGGAGAGCCACTGATGTGCCTAAACATTGAAACCCCCCACAAGTGACACCATTTTGGAAAGTAGACCCCCTAAGGAACTTATCTAGAGGTGTGGTGAGCACTTTGACCCACCAAGTGCTTCACAGAAGTTTATAATGCAGAACCGTAAAAATAAAAAATCATATTTTTTCACAAAAATTATATTTTTGCCCCCAATTTTTTATTTTTCCAAGGGTAAGAGAAGAAATTGGACCTCAAAAGTTGTTGTCCAATTTGTCCTGAGTACGCTGATACCCCATATGTGGCAGTAAACCACTGTTTGGGCGCATGGGAGAGCTCGGAAGGGAAGGAGCGCAGTTTGACTTTTCAATGCAAAATTGACAGAAATTGAGATGGGACGCCATGTTGCGTTTGGAGAGCCACTGATGTGCCTAAACATTGAAACCCCCCACAAGTGACACCATTTTGGAAAGTAGACCCCCTAAGGAACTTATCTAGAGGTGTGGTGAGCACTTTGACCCACCAAGTGCTTCACAGAAGTTTATAATGCAGAACCGTAAAAATAAAAAATCATATTTTTTCACAAAAATTATATTTTTGCCCCCAATTTTTTATTTTTTCAAGGGTAAGAGAAGAAATTGGACCTCAAAAGTTGTTGTCCAATTTGTCCCGAGTACGCTGATACCCCATATGTGGCAGTAAACCACTGTTTGGGCGCATGGGAGAGCTCGGAAGGGAAGGAGCGCCGTTTGACTTTTCAATGCAAAATTGACAGGAATTGAGATGGGACGCCATGTTGCGTTTGGAGAGCCACTGATGTGCCTAAACATTGAAACCCCCCACAAGTGACACCATTTTGGAAAGTAGACCCCCTAAGGAACTTATCTGGATGTGTGGTGAGCACTTTGACCCACCAAGGGCTTCACAGAAGTTTATAATGCAGAGCCATAAAAATAAAACAAAATTTTTTTCCCACAAAAATTATTTTTTAGCCCCCAGTTTTGTATTTTCCCTAGGGTAACAGGAGAAATTGGACCCCAAAAGTTGTTGTCCAATTTGTCCTGAGTACGCTGATACCCCATATGTGGGGGGGAACCACCGTTTGGGCGCATGGGAGGGTTCGGAAGGGAAGGAGCGCCATTTGGAATGCAGACTTAGATGGAATGGTCTGCAGGCGTCACATTGTGTTTGCAGAGCCCCTAATGTACCTAAACAGTAGAAACCCCCCACAAGTGACACCATTTTGGAAAGTAGACCCCCTAAGGAACTCATCTTGATGTGTTGTGAGAGCTTTGAACCCCCAAGTATTTCACTACAGTTTATAACGCAGAGCCATGCAAATAAAAAATATTTTTTTTTCCACAAAAATTATATTTTAGCCCCCAGTTTTGTATTTTTCCAAGGTTAGCAGGAGAAATTGGACCCTAAATGTTGTTGTCCAATTTGTCCTGAGTACGCTGATACCCGATATGTGGGGGGGAACCACCGTTTGGGCGCATGGGAGGGCTCGGAAGGGAAGGAGCATCATTTGGAATGCAGACTTAGATGGATTGGTCTGCAGGCGTCACATTGCGTTTGCAGAGCCCCTAATGTACCTAAACAGTAGAAACCCCCCACAAGTGACCCCATATTGGAAACTAGACCCCTCAATGAACTTATCTAGATGTGTTGTGAGAACTTTGAACCCCCAAGTGTTTCACTACAGTTTATAACGCAGAGCCGTGAAAATAAAAAATCTTTTTGTTTTCCCACAAAAATTATTTTTTAGCCCCCAGTTTTGTATTTTCCCAAGGGTAACAGGAGAAATTGGTCCACAAAAGTTGTTGTCCAATTTGTCCTGAGTACGCTGATACCCCATATGTTGGGGTAAACCCCTGTTTGGGCACACAGGAGAGCTCGGAAGGGAAGGAGCACTGTTTTACTTTTTCAACGCAGAATTGGCTGGAATTGAGATCGGACGCCATGTCGTGTTTGGAGAGCCCCTGATGTGCCGAAACAGTGGAAACCCCCCAATTATAACTGAAACCCTAATCTAAACACACCCCTAACCCTAATTCCAACGGTAACCCTAACCACACCTCTAACCCTGACACACCCCTAACCCTAATCCCAACCCTATTCCCAACTGTAAATGTAATCTAAACCCTAACCCTAACTTTAGCCCCAACCCTAACTGTAGCCCCAACCCTAACCCTAACCCTAGCCCTAACCCTAGCCCTAACCCTAGCCCTAACCCTAACCCTAGCCCTAACCCTAGCCCTAACCCTAGCCCTAACCCTAACCCTAGCCCTAGCCCTAACCCTAGCCCTAACCCTAGCCCTAACCCTAGCCCTAGCCCTAACCCTAGCCCTAACCCTAACCCTAGCCCTAACCCTAGCCCTAACCCTAGCCCTAACCCTAACCCTAGCCCTAGCCCTAACCCTAGCCCTAACCCTAGCCCTAACCCTAGCCCTAGCCCTAACCCTAGCCCTAACCCTAGCCCTAATGGGAAAATGGAAATAAATACATTTTTTTTAATTTTTCCCTAACTAAGGGGGTGATGAAGGGGGGTTTGATTTACTTTTATAGCGAGTTTTTTAGCGGATTTTTATGATTGGCAGCCGTCACACACTGAAAGACCCTTTTTATTGCAAAAAATATTTTTTGCAATACCACATTTTGAGAGCTATAATTTTTCCATATTTTGGTCCACAGAGTCATGTGAGGTCTTGTTTTTTGCGGGACGAGTTGACGTTTTTATTGAAAACATTTTTGGGCACGTGACATTTTTTTATCGCTTTTTATTCCGATTTTTGTGAGGAAGAATGACCAAAAGCCAGCAATTCATGAATTTCTATTGGGGGAGGCGTTTATACCGTTCCGCGTTTGGTAAAATTGATAAATCAGTTTTATTCTTCGGGTCAGTACGATTACAGCGATACCTCATTTATATCATTTTTTTATGGTTTGGTGCTTTTATACGATAAAAACTATTTTACAGAAAAAATAATTATTTTTGCATCGCTTTATTCTCAGGACTATAACTTTTTTATTTTTTTGCTGATGATGCTGTATGGCGGCTCTTTTTTTGCGGGACAATATGACGCTTTCAGTGGTACCATGGTTATTTATATCTGTCCTTTTGATCGCGTGTTATTCCACTTTTTGTTCGGCGGTATGATAATAAAGCGTTGTTTTTTGCCTCGTTTTTTTTTTTTTTTTCTTACGGTGTTTACTGAAGGGGTTAACTAGTGGGACAGTTTTATAGGTCGGGTCGTTACGGACGCGGCGATACTAAATATGTGTACTTTTATTGGTTTTTTTTTTTTATTTAGATGAAGAAATGTATTTATGGGAATAATATTTTTTTTTTTTTTTCATTATTTTGGAATATTTTTTTTAATTTTTTTTACACATTTGGAAAATTTTTTTTTTACTTTTTTACTTTGTCCCAGGGGGGGACATCACAGATCAGTGATCTGACAGTTTGCACAGCACTCTGTCAGATCACTGATCTGACATGCAGCGCTGCAGCCTTCACAGTGCCTGCTCTAAGCAGGCTCTGTGAAGCCACCTCCCTCCCTGCAGGACCCGGATCCGCGGCCATCTTGGATCCGGGGCTCGAGCAGGGAGGGAGGTGAGGAGACCCTCGCAGCAACGCGATCACATCGCGTTGCTGCGGAGGGCTCAGGGAAGCCCGCAGGGAGCCCCCTCCCTGCGCGGTGCTTCCCTGCACCGCCGGCACATCGCGATCATCTTTGATCGCGGTGTGCCAGGGGTTAATGTGCCGGGGGCGGTCCGTGACCGCTCCTGGCACATAGTGCCGGATGTCAGCTGCGATAAGCAGCTGACACCCGGCCGCGATCGGCCGCGCTCCCCCCGTGAGCGCGGCCGATCGGCTATGACGTACTATCCCGTCCAGGGTCAGATAAGCCCAGGGCACCTCGACGGGATAGTACGTCTAAGGTCACAGAGGGGTTAATATGTTCTAATGTTCTGACCCGTAGTTCTCGTGTGGTCATACCCACGTACATAAGATTGCATGGGCATGTGGCTTGGTAAATTACCATGGATGTACGACAGTTTATAAAATGCAAGACCTTGTATTCTATTTGGTTGCCAGAATCGTAAAATACATTTGTTTTCACCATATACTGGCAAGCTTTGCATGTACCACAACTATAAGATCCCCATTTGGGGCCCTTGGAATCAAAAATAAAACGTGACATAGGGGGAACATAATGACTGCGAACCAAAGATTCACGCAAGGTTTTACTACGTTTCGCGACAATCATTGGTTTATTTGGCAATATTCTGGATAAGCTTGGATCCTGCAAAAGAATTGGTCAAAATTTTGAAATAAGATCTGTCATTTCACGCCATCTTGAGTAATAATTTGTAACAAACCGAATATGACCATCATATTCCATATTCTTGTTTTTCTTCTTATTCACTAACAAGGATTGTCTGTCCGTATTTTTAGATCTCACGTAAGCCGTCTGGATGACATCCTTTTTATATCCCCGTTTAATGAATCTCTCCATGAGGTCATTAGCCTGCTCCTCAAAAATATCATCTTGGTCACAAATGCGTCTTGTTCTTAAGAATTGACCTGTCGGTATTGCACGAATGACATGGGCAGGATGCGCTGATTTGGCATGCAATAATGAATTGACACTTGTTTCTTTCCGATAGATGGAAGTATGGAGTTGTCCTTGATTATCCACCTTTATCTTCAAGTCCAAGAAGTGTATTTCATTCTGTTCAATATTCCAGGTAAGTTTGATATTCATGGTGTTCTGATTTAAATGTTTAAGAAAAAGTTCCAGGTCTGATCGTAATCCCTGCCAGATAAATAAAGCATCATCAATAAATCTCATCCATAATAACACAGATATTTCCATCGTACAATCCAAATTTTGAATGTATTCATGTTCCCAAAAACCCATAAACAGGTTTGCGTATGATGGCGCAAAAGCTGCGCCCATCGCCACGCCCCTCTTTTGTCTATAAAAATGGTCTTTAAAAAAAAAAATAGTTGTGGTACAATGCATATTCTAAAATCCTCATCAAAAAACTAATCAGACCAGAATCCAATTGACGCCTAGATAAATAACGCCCCACTGCAAAAATACCCTGTTCATGTGGTATGCATGTGTATAGTGATTCAACATCACAAGTATGTTTAGCTACTTCAAGCCAATATCGCCACTCCTCGAATGCCCACTTCATGGCCAACAACTCCCGATTGCCCGCATCATAATTGCGCTCAGCAGGCGAGAATTTTCTAGAAAAGAAGGCACAGGGTTTCATCACCGAGCCATCAGAACTTCTTTGCGGCAAAACAGCCCCTGCTCCAATTTCAGAAGCATCAACCTCAACCTGAAAAGGGAGCGAAACATCTGGCTGGCACAACACAGGGGCAGAAGCAAAACGACGCTTCAACTCCTGAAAAGCCTCTACAGCCGCAGAGGACCAATTGACCACATCAGCACCTTTCTTGGTCAAATCAGTCAACGGTTTAGCAATACTGGAAAAATTAGCGATGAAGCGACGATAAAAATTAGCAAAGCCCAGGAACTTCTGTAAGCTCTTCACAGATGTCGGCTGAGTCCAATCGTAAATGGCCTGAACTTTAACAGGGTCCATCTCGATAGTAGAAGGGGAAAAAATGAAACCCAAAAATGAAACCTTCTGAACTCCAAAGAGACACTTAGACCCCTTCACAAACAAGGAATTCGCACGAAGGACCAGGAACACCATTCTGACCTGCTTCACATGAGACTCCCAATCATCCGAAAAGACCAAAATGTCATCCAAATATACAATCATGAATCTATCCAGGTACTCTCGGAAGATGTCATGCATAAAGGACTGAAACACAGATGGAGCATTAGAAAGCCCGAATGGCATAACCAGGTACTCAAAATGGCCCTCGGGTGTGTTAAATGCCGTTTTCCATTCATCACCCTGTTTAATTCGCACAAGATTATACGCACCACGAAGATCTATCTTGGTGAACCAACTAGCCCCCTTAATCCGAGCAAATAAATCAGACAGCAGCGGCAAAGGATACTGAAATTTGACAGTGATCTTATTAAGAAGGCGGTAATCAATACAAGGTCTCAACGAACCATCCTTCTTGGCCACAAAAAAGAACCCTGCTCCCAACGGTGACGACGACGGACGAATATGACCGTTCTCCAAAGATTCCTTTATATAGCTCCGCATAGCAGCGTGCTGTGGCACAGATATATTAAACAGACGGCCCTTAGGAAACTTACTACCAGGAATCAAATTAATAGCACAGTCGCAATCCCTATGAGGAGGTAGGGCACCAGATTTGGGCTCTTCAAATACATCCCGGTAATCTGATAAAAACTCAGCGACTTCAGAAGGAGTGGAAGGCGAAATTGACAACAATGGAACATCACCATGTACCCCCTGACAACCCCAGCCGGACACAGACATAGATTTCCAATCCAACACAGGATTATGGACCTGTAGCCATGACAACCCCAAAACGACCACATCATGCAGATTATGCAACACCAAAAAGCAAATATCCTCCTGATGTGCAGGAGCCATGCACATGGTCAATTGAGTCCAGTACTGAGGCTTATTCTTGGCCAAAGGCGTAGCATCAATTCCTCTCAATTGAATAGGATACTGCAAGGGCTCCAAGAAAAAACCACAGCGCCTGGCAAACTCCAAGTCCATCAAATTCAGGGCAGCGCCTGAATCCACAAATGCCATCACAGAATAGGATGACAGAGAGCAAATCAAAGTAACGGAGAAAAGAAATTTAGACTGTACCGTACCAATGGTGGCAGACCTAGCGAACCGCTTAGTACCATCGGAGATAGCATGAGTGGATTCACCACAGTAAAAACACAGCCCATTCCGACGTCTGTGTTCTTGCCGTTCAGCTCTGGTCAAAGTCCTATCACACTGCATAGGCTCAGGCCTATGCTCAGAGAATACCGCCAGATGGTGCACAGCTTTGCGCTCACGCATGCGCCGATCGATCTGAATGACCAAAGACATAGACTCATTCAGACCAGCAGGCTTGGGAAATCCCACCATGGCATCCTTAAGGGCTTCAGAAAGACCCTTTCTGAAAATTGCCGCCAGGGCACATTCATTCCACTGAGTAAGTACAGACCACTTTCTAAACTTCTGACAGTACACCTCCGCTTCATCCTGACCCTGACACAAAGCCAGCAAGATTTTCTCTGCCTGATCCACTGAATTTGGTTCATCATAAAGCAATCCAAGCGCCAGAAAAAACGCATCAACATCACGCAATGCCGGATCTCCTGGCGCAAGGGAAAATGCCCAGTCTTGAGGGTCACCACGCAACAAAGAAATAATGATTTTTACCTGTTGAACGGGGTCACAAGAGGAGCGGGGTTTCAAAGTTAGAAACAGTTTACAATTATTTTTGAAATTCAAGAACCTAGATCTATCCCCAGAAAATAAGTCAGGAATAGGAATTTTAGGCTCTAACATAGGATTCTGAACCACAAAATCTTGAATGTTTTGTACCCTTGCAGAGATATGATCCATACAAGAGGACAGACCTTGAATGTCCATATCTACACCTGTGCCCTGAACCACCCAAAGGTCTAGGGGAAAAGAAAGACAAAACACAGTGCAGAGAAAAAAAATGGTCTCAGAAGTTCTCTTATCCCTCTATTGAGATGCATTAATACTTTGGGCCAGCTGTACTGTTATGACCTGGTGGTTAGGAGCACCCAGAATGACCTGATAGTTAAACCTCATACAGGACGAGCTCTGGGATGTGGAAGCTCTGCTGACCGCAAGCCCTAATCCTATCACACACACTAAAAATAGCCGTGGAGCGCTGCTGACCAGACCTAGGCGCCTCGTCACAGCCTAAGAACTATCTAGCCCTAGAGATAGAAAATAAAGCCTATCTTGCCTCAGAGAAATTCCCCAAAGGTAAAGGAAGCCCCCCCATATATTGACTGTAAGATGAAAGTCACAAACGCAGAGATGAAAAAGGTTTCAGCAAAGGGAGGCCAGACTTACTAAATAGACAGAGGATAGGAAAGGTTACTTTGCGATCAGCACAAAAACCTACAAAAGACCACGCAGAGTGTGCAAAAAAGACGTGAGTCGGTGCGGAGGAGCCACCCTGCATCCCAGAGCTTCCAGCTAGCAAGACAAAATCATGAAAACCAGCTGGACAAGAAAACAGAGAGCAAAATAAGACTATAAGAAACTTAGCTTCTGCAGGAGAAGGTAGGTCACCAGAGAGCTCCAGGAGCGAACTGAACGAATGCAAAAACATTGACAGCTGGCATGGAGTAACGATCTGAGAGGAGTTAAATAGAGCAGCCAACCAAAGGATAACCCATGTCACCTGTGCAAGGAACATCAGAAGCAGCAGCTTCACTCAAAGCCACCAGAGGGAGCCCATAGACAGAACTCGCCGAAGTACCATTCACAACCACAGGAGGGAGTTCGACAACAGAATTCACAACAGTCATCATACAGTGTGGGAATTACAGTGTTGGAGCCATCAAACAGTTTGAAGGCTACCAAGAGGTCAGTATACTGTGTATAAGAGAGCATCATGCTATGTATAGGGGAGCTGTACAGTGTGGAGACTCGGGACTAGTGTTGAGCGATACCTTCAGATATCCAGAAGTATCGGTATTGGATTGGATCGGCCGATATCCAAAAAATATCGGATATCGCCGATACCGATACCCATGCAATTCAATAGGACCAAAATACAGGAATTAAAATAAACCATTTCTTTCCTTGTAGTTTAATTCTACATGAAGTAAAACAACTAAGAATAATGTAGGATGTATTGGGGGAGGTGTAGGAGACATTACAGGCATAGAGGTTTAGCCCAATCAAATGGGCAGGAATTAATTTTTTTTAAGACATTCTGAGTTACAAAGATATTGACTTTGTTAGGACTATGTTAGGATTTTTTATATTTTGTCAGATATTTATGTTTCACTACTTCCATGCTGTTCACCTTCTATTTAACTTCTCCCACACTTTCTTCTTCATCATCCTCAGCAGGATTTGTCCGCGTTCAGTTTGGCCTGCAGCAGCAGGTTTTTTCCAGGGGTAACACGAGGCGGAACGGACTCACCCCCATACACTGCTTAGTATTCTTCTGCTTATAAGTTATAATTTAGATAATATCTTTTGCTCTGATTTTTAGTCTTATGCTTAATGTTCTTCTGCTTTTTGTTCTGCAGCTTCTTGTTCTTCTGCTTCTCGGTCTTCAGTGTCGTCATCTTTGGGGTCTTGAACTTGGAAATGTAGCAGAAGGTACAAGAGCAAAAGACCCTGCCGAGAACAAGCTGATGGCCTGATGGCTAGCCGAAGATACAAGAGTCAATGGAACTACCGAGGACCAGCTGACGTTACTGGAACCCGGTTACTAAGCAGGAGGTACCCGTGCCAGAAAGCACTACCAAGGACCACCTGACGTTGGAGGAACTCGGATACCTAGAAGGAGGCACCTAAGCCAAAGGCTTTGCTCGGAACCAGCTAACAGTACTGGAACCAGGATGGGGAGCAGAAGGTACAAGAGAAAGACCCTGCCGAGAACCAGCTGACGGTACTGGAACCCGGATGGCTAGCCGAAGGTACAAAAGCCAATTGAACAACCGAGGACCAGCTGACGTTACTGGAACCCGGTTACTAAGCAGGAGGTACCTGTGCTAGAAAGCACTACCAAGGACCACCTGACATTGGTGGAACTCGGATACCTAGAAGGAGGCACCTAAGCCAAAGGCTTTGCCCGGAACCAGCAAACGGTACTGGAACCAGGATGGGGAGCAGAAGGTACAAGAGAAAGACCCTGCCGAGAACCAGCTGATGGTACTGGAACCCGGATGGCTAGCCGAAGGTACAAGAACCAATGGAACAACCGAGGACCAGCTGATGTTACTGGAACCCGGTTACTAAGTAGGAGGTACCCGTGCTAGAAAGCACTACCAAGGACCACCTGACGTTAGTGGAACTCAGATACCCAGAAGGAGGCACCTAAGCCAAAGGCTCTGCCCGGAACCAGCTGACGGTACTGGAACCAGGATGGGGAGCAGAAGGTACAAGTGCCAAAGACACTTCTGAGCAGCAACTGGCGGTGTTGGAACCCAGGGACAGCAGGAGGAGTAGAGTGTAGGCCGAAGCCTGCACTCGAGGGAGTTTAATATCTGTTGTTGTGTCAGCATGGCGGTCGCTGGTCACATTGCCGGATACACAGCTGGGGATCAGCTGACGTTACTGAAACCCAATAACACGGCAGCTAGTGTTGACTGTGCAGACAGCACCTCCTGGCAGCAACTGGCGGTGTTGGAGCCCAGGGACAGCAGGAGCAGCAGAGTGTAGGCCAAAGCCTGCACTCAAGGCAGTTTAATATTTGATGTTGTGTCAGCGTGGCGGTTGCAGGACACATTGCTGGTTACACAGCTGGAGATCAGCTGACGTTACTGAAACCCAATAACACGGCAGCTAGTGTTGACTGTGCAAGACAGCACTTCCAGGCAGCAACTGGCGGTGCTGGAGCCCAGGGACCGCTGGAGGAGCAGAGTGTAGGCCGAAGCCTGCACTTGAGGCAGTTTAATATCTGATGTTGTGTCAGCGTGGCGGTCGCAGAACACATTGCCGGATACACAGCTGGGGATCAGCTGATGTTACTGAAACCCAATAACACGGCAGCTAGTGTTGACTGTGCAGACAGCACTTCCAGGCAGCAACTGGCGGTGTTGGAATCCAGGGACAGCAGGAGGAGCAGAGTGTAGGCCGAAGCCTGCACTCGAGGCAGCTTAATATCTGATGTGTCAGCGTGGCGGTCGCAGGACACATTGCTGGATACACAACTGGGGATCAGCTGACATTACTGAAACCCAATAACACGGCAGCTAGTGTTGACTGTGCAGACAGCACTTCCAGGCAGCAACTGGTGGTGTTTGAGCCCAGGGACAGCAGGAGGAGCAGTGTGTAGGCCGAAGCCTGCACTCGAGGCAGTTTAATATTTGATGTTGTGTCAGCGTGGCGGTCGCAGGACACATTGCTGGATACACAGCTGGGGATCAGCTGACGTTACTGAAACCCAATAGCATGGCAGCTAGGGTTGACTGTGCAGACAGCACTTCCAGGCAGCAACTGGCGGTGTTGGAGCCCAGGGACAGCAGGAGGAGCAGAGTGTAGGCCGAGGCCTGCACAGGAGGCAGTTTAATGTCCATTGGTGTGCCAGCATGGCGGTCGCTGGACACGTTGCCGGATACACAGCAGGGGAGCAGCTGGCATTACTGAACCCCACTGACATATGAGCAAGTGTTTTTCTCTGTGCAGCCAGCACTCCCGGGCACCAACTGGCAGTGTTTGTGCCCAGGGAATCCAGGAGGAGCAGAGTGTAGGCCGATGCCTGCAGGGGAGGCAGTTTAATGTCTGTTGGTGTGCCAGCATGGTGGTCGCTGGACACGTTGCCGGATACACAGCAGGGGAACAGCTGACGTTACTGAACCCCAATAACAGAGGAGCGACTGTTGACTGTGCAGACAGCACTTCAGGGCACCAACTGGCAGTGTTTGTGCCCAGGGAAAGCAGGAGGAGCAGACTTTAGTTATTGCCGCACACACAGCAAGGGAACAGCTGACATTACTGAACCCGAATACCAGAGGAGCGACTGTTGACTGTGCAGACAGCACTTCCGGGCACCAACTGGCGGTGTTTGTGCCCAGAGAAAGCAGGAGGAGCAGACTTTAGTTATTGCCACACACACAGCAGGGGAACAGCTGATGTTGCTGAACCCCAATAACAGAGGCGCGACTGTTGACTGTGCAGACAGCTCTTCTGGGCACCAACTGGTGGTGTTTGTGCCCAGTGAAAGCAGGAGGAGCAGACTTTAGTTATTACCGCACACACAGTAGGGGAATAGCTGACGTTACAGAATCCCAATAACAAAGGAGCAACTGTTGACTGTGCAGACAGCACTTCCGGGCAACAACTGGCGGTGTTGAAGCCCAGGGAAAGCAGGAGGAGCAGACTTTAGTTATTGCCGCACACACAGCAGGGGAGCAGCTGACATTGCTGAATCCCTCTAACACAGGAGATAGTGTTTTTCTCTGTGCAGACAGCACTTCCGAGCACCAACTGGCGGTGTTGGAGCCCAGGGTCAATCAGGGTGTAGGCCGAGGCCTAATTGGAGCAAGTTTAATATCTGAAGTAGTGTGAGTGTGGACGGAGCAGGAAAAATTGCCGGAAACACAGCAGGGGATCAGCTGACGTTACTGAAACCCAATAACACTGGGTCATGTATTGACTGTGCAGACGGCACTTCTGAGCAGCAACTGGCAGTGTTGGAGCCCAGGGATTACAGTTCAGGTGGTAGAAACATGAACACAATAGGACACCTGGATACTGTTGCCAACCAAGTATTTCATCTGAAAGAGGAGTGCCAAATTCCTGCGAAATCCAGGCCTTGTTCATTTTCTGAAAAGTAATCGGAGGATAGTCGCATGCGACGGTCTGTTAGTACACCACCTGCGGCACTAAAGACGCGTTCCGATAATACACTAGCAGCAGGGCAAGCCAGCACCTCCAATGCATACTGGCTAAGCTCTGGCCATGTATCCAGGTTGGAGACCCAAAAATTGAAGGGGGAAGAGCTGCCTGGGAGTACACTGAGAGGGCAAGCCATGTAGGCTGTCACCATCTGACAGAAACGCTGCCTCCTGCTGACTGGAGCCGTCTGTGATGGTGTAGACATTTGTGGCGGGCACACAAAACTTTGCCACTGTTGGGCCATAATGGTCTTGCCTTGCGCTGAGGCACTGTTTCTGCTCCCTGTTTGTGCTGAGTTTCCTCCACAGGTTTTTGAAATGTATTCTTTAGCCTTCTGATTGAGCACTCCCGCCTCCTAGCCACATGTGTTTTAATTACAGCAGGTCCAATACCCCCCCACAGAGAGAGAGAATTTTAGTCTAAGAAGAGGTTTCACATGTACCCATTCAGATGGAGATATTTATTCTCAGCGAGGAAAGGCAAGTTTAGGACCTGGTATAAGAGATGCCCTAATGTGGCTACCAGGTACACATAAAATTGGCCATTTTTATGCGCTAAACGCTCTCATTTTTCATATTTCTAGTGCAGTAATGCAGTTGAATTTTCGTATTTCATGTTTGCATGTTTTAGCGCTGCAGTGTGTTTCCTCCTCCATTGACTCCTCCTCATCCTCCTCACAAAGTGTCCCCTGCCCAGGCCTTTGTGAGGAACCATGTCGCGCAGACTGTCCAGAAGCAGATGGCATTTGTGACTTCTCATCCTCCACCTCTTCCACAACATCATCCCTTAGCGCTTGCAGTGTTCTTTCAAGCAGGCAGATAAGGGGGACAGTCATGTTGACTAGTACATCATCTGCACTCGCCATCCACGTGGAATCATCAAAGGCTCGCAAAACCTGGCAGATGTCCTTCATAGTGGCCCGCGCAGTGCGACTTCTTTGTGCCTGATACAGCTGGTACTCCATTACTGCTGGCTGCTGCTCACACAACCACTCCAACATATGTAATGTTGAATTCCACCTGGTGGGTAGGTCACATATGATGCGATGCTCCGAAAGGCGGAATCGGTGCTGCAGAGCTGCAATGCGCGATCTTGCCATGCTGGAACGCCGCAAGTGAGCACACTCTAGGCGGACCTTGTGCAGCAGTGCATCAAGATCCGGATAGTCCCTCAAAAAACTCTGCATGACCAAGTTGAGCACATGTGCAAGACATGGGATGTGAGTGAGGTTGCCTAGGGCCAGACCTGCCACCAGATTTTGGCCATTGTCACACACTACCATACCTGGCTGGAGATTCTATGGCACAAACCACACGTCGCTCTCCTGCTTGATGGCATTCCAGAGCTCCTGCGCTGTGTGGCTTCGATTCCCCAAAGAAATTAATTTCAGTACGGCCTGTTGACGTTTGGCCATGGCTGTGCTCATATCGGTTCCTAACAGGTAAGCGTTCACAGGTCAAGGTGGAGGTTGACCGTGACTGCTCCTGCAGCGATGATTCTGAGGAACTGGAGTATGAGGAGGAGGCAATGTGTACAGACTGGATTCCTGCAATCCTTGGAGTTGGCAGAACATGTACAGCGCCACTCGCAAGATCTGTACCCGGCTCCACAACATTGACCCAATGGGCAGTGAGGGACAGGTATCGTACCTGTCCATGGTGACTGGTCCACGCATCGGTGGTGAGGTGGACCTTGCTATTGACGGCGTTTAGTAGCGCATGTTTAAGCATTTGCAGGGCAGGGGTGGCTTGCCTGCTGAAATAAAAGTGGCTGGGCACGTTGTATTGTGGGACTGCTTATGCCATCAAGTAACGGAAGGTGTCAGTCTCCACCAGCCTGAATGACAGCATTTCAAGGGACAGTAGTTTTGCAATGCCAGCATTCAGAGCCTGTGCTCGGGGGTGGTTTGCCGAGAATGGCTGCCTTTTCTCCCATGCCTGTGCTACCGATGGCTGTAGAGTGGGCTGGGAGTGTGAGGATGACTGGGAACGTGGTGCTGTGGGTGGAATTACACTGGGTCTCTGGACAACAGTGCCAGAGGTTCTTTCATGGCGATCCTGGGAGGAAGCCGAACCAGCTGTGTGTGAGCTGGAGGAAGAGGCAACAACACGAGCTGAGGAGGTGGTAGGTGCCGCTGTTGGTTGGCCCAGGTCTTCAGTGTGTTTTTGTAACTGCACCATGTGCTTGGTCCGCACATATTTCCACATATTTGAGGTATTGAGGTTGCTGACACTTTTCCCTCTTTTGACTTTCTGATGACACACCTTGCATTTGACTAAGCAAATGTCATCTGCAACTGTGTCAAAAAAGGACCAGGCACTGCAAGTCTTGGAAGCGCCCGTTTTGTCTTTTGGAAGTGGCATGTTCCTAATGGGTGCCGAAGTGGAGGCTACAGGCACCGCAGTCTTCCCCCTCCCTCTCCCTCTTTGGGCCGTTTGGGGAATCTCTTCCTCAGAGCTGCTCCCACCACCTTCCTGTACCTCACGCCATGATGGGTCAAGGACCTTATCATCTACACTACCCTCTTCGACCAACTGCTTCTCCTGGGTAATCTCGGCAGCACAATACGCACCTGAAAGTGGCACCTGAGTCTCATCATCAGATGCGTACTGAGGTGTGCTGACCGGAGGCACTGGCCCACCCACCTCTTCAGAATCAGAGAGGCAAAGCTGTTGGGCATCTCTGACTGTCTGGGCAATTTGGCAGGTGGTGAAGAGACAGATGAGTGCTCTCCAGTGCTCTGTGCCTGAGAGGATGTGGCACTAATTGAAGTCAATGCGTTAGCTGCCATCCATCCGACAACGGCTTCAATTTGTTCTTCCCGCAGCAGCGGGGTACGGCGATCTCCTACAGAGCTGCGTATGAAGGACTGTTCCCTGCTGAAACTGGGTGATGATGAGTCACGGGTGCCCGCAGCAGGCACAGAATCCCCACGTCCTGTCCCTGCTCCACGCCCACACCAACGTGCTTTACTCCCTGCCTTCTTCATCTTGGTAGACTGATAAAGATAGTCAGAAAAGTACTAAGGGCTTAGTGTGCTTATTCCTGAGCAGCTCCTAATAGGTATAAGAAACACTAATTTTCAAAAGTGTGGACTAAACTTTTATATGTATAAACACTAGACAAATGTCCTGGAAAGTAGTAGAAAAGGACCAAAAAACTCACGGTAACATAGTAGCAACAATAGGTGGATATAAACACACCACAGCTGAGTATAATCCTAAATATGAATTTTATTACATAAAATAAGAATAAATAACAAACACAATGAAATGAGAACCACTGGAAACCAATAACAGGACACAAAGTGACCAGCACGTGAAGCCAATAACAAAACTAAGTAGAAATTCAATGCCCCATAAAGTGCTTAATAGAATGCAACTAGACAAAATGTCAATACACAGGTTTTGCAGCTTCAATAATCACATAATTAAGAAAAGTGCATGGTGCCTAAGACATCCCCTGCAATGTCAATATACCGTATTTTTCCGACCATAAGACGCACTTTTTTTCCTCCAATTTTGGGAGGAAATTGTGGGTGCGTCTTATGGTACGGATGTAGCATGTGGGGAGGGGGGCAGCAGTGAGTGGCATCGCACTGTTATCCCACTTCAGGATGTCCCCGCTGCCCAGAATCATCACTGGAGAAACCATGTGCTCCCGATGATTAAGTGCAGTGAATATTCATTAGCGGCTCCCTGCCCACCTATCAGCTGAGCGGTGAGCCGGGAGCAGCAAATGCTTAAGCAGGGACACACATGGCTTCTCCAGCGCTGATTCCTGCAGCAGCTGGGCAGGTCTGTGTGTCTGGGGGAGAGGAGGCAGCAGCAGGGGCCAAGGGAGAGAGGAGATGGCTGCATACCTGCCTGCCATGCCTGGGCTGGACGCTCTGTGCAGGAGGACCTGTGATGATGTCAGGAGTGGGCGGGCTGGAGCATCACATGGCAGCTCAGAGCCCTCCCTCTTCTTGACATCATCACAGGTCCTTCAGGCTCTCCAGTCTCCACTAGAATCTGCAGCTTCCTCATAACCTGTGCTGTGGAAAGGAAACAAGGGACTGCTCTGGGTACAGTAATGGGATGCTCCAGCTTTAACCTCACCATAGTGTGGCTGGCTGCCACATTTAAGAGGTTAGTCTTTACAAAACACAATAAAGCACTCTGCCACTCCTTTGGTGAACTATAACTCCCAGCATGTCATAGGATCTGCAGGACATGCTGGGAGTTATAGTTCTCCCATGGGATTTTAAAGCAGCTTTCCAGTGTTATTTTGCAGTGCTGGAGTGGTGCTTTAAATATAAGCCCTGTGCCCCCATTCTTATACTCACCCTCCAGCATCTTCATACAATACTTTACAGACACCACACTGGTCCCGCAGCTTCCAACATAACATACTATTATATATAATAACACCACATATAATAGTATGTCATTTATGTTATTAAATATTTTACCACATTTTTTAGCTTCAAATATTTTTTTTCCCTATTTTCCACCTCTAAAACCTGGGTGCGCCTTATAGTCCGGTGCGTCTTATAGTCCGAAAAATACGGTAGATGTTTTACAACTTTGAGAAATCATATCATTTAATAAAGTGCATAGTGCCTAAGACATGAAGGGCTTAAATAGACCCTGAGAGCGCAAAATCAGGCTGAACACAGAGGCATGATATACTTACTCAATAGAAACAAGGCTAAGTGCCGGTTACAAGTTGGTCCCTGCTGCCCCAACTTGTAACTGGCGGCAGGGACCAACTTGTATGTAATAAAATTCATATTTAGGATTATACTCAGCAGTGGTGTGTTTATATCCACCTATTGTTGCTACTAAACTTTTATATGAGCTAATGTGGCCTACACAACTGTAAAGTGGTGTGTTTGGTGAACTGTATTTTTTTTTTTGCAGAACAGACTACAGAGTGAGCTGCACTCACACAGAGACCGTGCAGACCGCCGTGAATGACGCTGCAAGGCCAAAAAAAAGCTCCTCTATGCAATCCTACAGTGTTTTCCCACAATCTAGCTGTATACGGATGGGAAGCCACTGATAGGATAAATTTGAACAAATGTGCAGCAGGCTGCACTAATTGAAAAATGGACAATGGAACGGTATGAGGCAGTGATGCACCCTGAGCTGACTACAACCAGCGGTGGCTGCAGAACAGACTACAGAGTGAGCTGCTCTCACACAGACACCTTGCAGACACCTGTGAACAGCGCTGCAAGGCAAAAACAAGGTTCTCACACAGCGGTTGCTAAATTAGCCTGGGTAAAGCACAATGAAGCAAATCGCTATCTCTAAACTGGCCCTCAGTCAGAACACAGCGTCCTGTCCCTAACTGAATTCACAGCAGAGTGAACCCAAAATGGCAGCAGTGACTTTTGTAGTTCATCATTACATCATTTCAGCAGCCAGTCACAGCCATACCAGTAGTTACATGCCTACCATGCAGAACAGGATGTGCACACACTTCTAATCATTCCTCATTGGCTGAATTCTGGCTGTTTGAATTATGGGAACTTCCGATTCCGGTATCCGATATACTGAAAGTATCGGAACTCGGTATCGGAATTCCGATACCGCAAATATCGGCCGATACCCGATACTTGCGGTATCAGAATGCTCAACACTACTCGGGACATTATTAAATGTAAAGTGGGCACTTATTGTTATAGGGGAACTCAGGTTACTGTGACTCAAAGGGGCACACAGGGCAATATTACTTTCTATGGGGCAAAATATGGGCACTGTTTTCTAGGGCACTTGCACTCGGCATTACTTTATTATAGAGGGGTGCTTTAGAATTTAGAGGGCTCAGAGAATCACACAGCAGGGGCAATAATAAGGACACATATGGCAGCAGTGGCTCAGTATTGGGGTATCAGTTGCAGTAATAGGGACACATACGGCAGCAGCAGCTCAGTATTTGAGGTATCAGCAGGATGAGGAGTTTGTGCAGGTTGGGAATAGATGGTGATGGGACTGGAATGTGAGAATTGAAATGTGTCTCTGCAGCCGAGTCATTGCTGGAAGAAGTTGTCATGTCGGTCTGGGCCAGATGGAAAAGACAGGAAAAGTGACGACTGTAACTGAGCTGTGATCTATGTTCTGTAGGACTGGCTTCTACCACTGACCATATGGTGGTAATATCCATGTTGGTCATTATATAGAGGTTATCTTCAGTAACAGCGCGGTCATCTGCTGAGGTTCTCCTCCACTATTAGCGCACGTCACCGAGTTGTAATCAAGGTTACCTGGTTAGGGGCCACTCAGAAGCTTCGCCTCCCCCTGAAACAAAACCCTAGCTACGCTTCTGCCACTGACCATATGGCGGTAATATCCATATTGGTCGTTATATAGAGATTATCTTCAGTAACAGCGCAGTCATCTGCTGAGGTTCTCCTCCACTATAAGGGCACGTCACCAAGTTGTAATCAAGGTTACCTGGTTAGGGGCCCACTCAGAAGCCTCGCCCCCCTGAACCAAAACCCTAGCTACGCCTCTGCCCAGATTAACACCTGGTCATCTAATGGTTAGACGGAGACCTGGAGAGACGTACAAGCCACAGTGTCTTGCACCCACTGTGAAATTTGGTGGAGAATCAGTGATGATCTGGGGATGCTCAGCAAGGCTGGAATTGGGCAAGTTGTTCTTTGCGAAGGACGTACTGTATATCAGTGAAATTATGCACTGATCAGCTAAGAATATACAACACTGTGAAATGACACAAGTGAACTTTGGAGTTCTGGAACTTCACAGTTCGTTTTGTAATTGCTGGAAGACAGAGTGAATGACATGGAGCTAGAAGCATTATCTTAGCAGCGCATTGTGCATGATACATTAGATATTCCATTAGCGGTAATATACTGTATACCATGCTGCTTTCTTCTGAAATGATATTTCTTTGCTGATTGCTGATGCACAAGCTCTAGCACTAGCTCTGTAACAGTGGAGTTATTAAAGAAATGTATTTCTATTTCACGCTCCTGCATTTATTCCCTACACCTGCTATTTTTGTATATGGTAAACAGCAGGCTTCATTATCTAACTTGTGTAAAATGGCTCAGATATTAGTAGCATTGCGTGTCTTCATGGAGGCTGTGCTTTTACACTTAAAATTAACCTATTTTAATGTGTTGTAGCCATCCCCTCCCTTCCCACAGAACAGAGAATTTAATTTTACAAGACAGCAATCAAGCTTGCAGCGTATGCTTTATCTGCAGTAGCATTGGACACCATTGCTGAACTTTTTAAATTGCTCCTGTGGTGTCTCTTGCAAAATGTACTACTTAGAGGATTTAATAGACTTTTCTAATTCTGGCATCAATATACCTTTCAGTCTGCTGTAATTGACTATGTATAATAGCTCTAAAATCAGTTAACACAACAGAGACAGAGACCCAACAAGCAGCATTAACAAATACTACAACATCATTTTAAGTATTACTATGCTCCAAAGCTTGAAATGCTTCCTCTATCACCTGCTCAATACTCACTTGAGTCTAGAATGTATGCATTTTTTATTTATCTGCTTTTATAGTGCTTTGCATATCACTGATCCCATTGAGACTCGTAATCTAGAGTCCCTGTCAGTATGTCTTTGGTGTGTGGGATAAAACTGGAGAAAGCCCAAGCAAACACACGGAGCCTATACAAACTCCTTGCAGATATAGGCCTTGGTGGGATTTGAACCCAGGACCCCTCCTATAAGTCACAGGCATGGGCGTCTCCTTTCAGCGCTGGAGTCCGGGGTTCAATTCCCACCAGGACAACATCTGCAAGGAGTTTGTATGTTCTCCCGATGTTTGCGTGGGTTTCCTCTGGCTATTCCGTTGTCCTCCCACATTCCAAAAACATACTGATAGGGAATTAAGATCGTGAACCCCATGCGATGATATTGTGTGCAAGCTGTAAAGCGCTGCGGAACATGTTAACGCTATATAAAAATAAAGATTATTATTATTATAATTTTACATGTATGGCTGTGGGCTATGCATTTTATTATATGGATGACTATGGACTGATCATTATACTACGTGGATGACTATGGACTGATCATTATACTACGTGGATGACTATGGGCAGTGCATTATATTACATGTATGACTATGGGTTGTGCATTATATTAAATGTATGACTATGTACTGTGCATTATACTACATGGATGACTATGGGCTGTGCTTTATACTACGTGAATAACTATGGGCTGTGCATGATACAATATGGAGGACTATGGGTTTTGCGTTATACTATATCTGAGACTGTGTGGTGCATTATACTATATGGATGTCTATGTTGTGCATTATACTATATGGAGGACTATGGGGTACATTATTCTATATGAGGGACTATGAGGGACGCATTACACTATAAGGAGGACTATGTGTGCATTATACTATATGGAGTTCTATAGGGGTGCATTATACTATAGGGAGGTCTATGGGCTGTGCATTATACTATATGGAGGACTATGGGGAGTGCATTATATTTCTGCTATAGGGCCCCATGACTTCTATTTTACGCCCCTGGTGAGTATAATGGTTTATTTTTTTCTATACATTAAAGAAGAGTGGCAGAATGGGGGACGTATACCAGGATGGAGGATATATACTGGGATGGAGCCCAGGATAAGGAACATATACCAGGATGAAGATATACACCTCTGGCAAAAATTAAGAAACCAGCACATCAAAACCCTGTCATGGGCAGCCCAATCTCTAGACCTGAATCCTATTGAAAACCTCTGGAATGTAATCAAGAGGATGGTGCATAGTCACAAGCCATCAAAACCAAGAAGAACTGCTTAGATTTTTGCACCAGAAGCAGTGTGAAAGACTGGTGGAAAGCATGCCAAGACGCATGAAAGCTGTGATTAAAAATCATGGTTATTCCACAAAATATTGATTTCTGAACTTTCCTGAGTTAAAACATTAATATTGTTGTTTCTAAGTGATTATGAACTTGTTTTCTTTGCATTATTTCAGGTCTGAAAGTTCTGGTTATTTTTTTTCTAATTTTGACCTTTTCTCCTTTTCGGAAAAAAAAAATGTATTGCTTGAAAATTAGGAGACATGTTCTCAGAAGTTTATAGAATAAAGAACAATTTACATTTTACTCAAAAATATACCTATAATGAGAAAAACTAGACAAACTGAACATTTTGCAGTGGTCTCTTAGTTTTAGTCAGAGCTGTATATATCAGAATGGCACCTTGGATAAGGGATATATAGCAGGATAGGGTCAGGATCAGGGACATATATACCAGTATGAGGGACATAATTACCTGCATGGCTTACATACATACATAATCAGGATGGGGGGAGGGGGTCAGAATGGAGGAGGGCTCTGGTTCAAATCTTCCACCAGGGCCCAAACTCTAGTTATGCTGTAACTTGGTATAACAAAGTGTCTGAACACACACATATACACAAGAAGAGCAGAGACATGAAATAATAAATGGATATTTAAAAAACAAACAAACTGAGCTTTTTACAGTGAATCCTTAATTAGCTTTGATAAGTGATGTGGAAGTTTTATTGTCCCAATATTCCCAATATTCATGTAAGATCAGATACTCGATGCCCTCACTGTCTCTGGAGCAGATTCCTCAGATTTTGAGGTAAATCATAAATTCTTGTGATAGATTTAGTCCTGTGTGGATGGTATCACAGACTGTCACAAATTTATAATACCAGAATAGCTTTTTGGAAAAGCTATCTACAATAGATACACTCCCTAAGGGTGGCATCTTAGCCACCATGGTTGTGGAATTTCTAAATTCTAATGTCCCACGTAAAGAAGGACTAACAGCCTGCCAAATGTTTCTTGAAGCCAATGAAAAACATATATGGCTGAAATTGTGCAGATGTTTTTGCTGTTGAGTTCCCTTTAATACATGCTCAGAAAAAGGCAAAACAAAATATTAAAAATATTAAAAGGCTACTTTAGGAAGTATGTTTAATCTAAAGGGGGTGTGATATATTGATTTGCCTATTCTAGTTCACCGTCTACAGTATATTTATATTTTTATATTGTGTCATGTTTATTACTGCGCTCAGTCCAATGCCTGATATCACAACAGAAAGATTTTGCATTAGAGAATTTTGTTGTAATAGGAATGTCACTTCAGGCTCCTCTGCTATACTAGAGAATTTTCTTTTTCCCCTGATAGTGTCTGAGATCAGACGAGATTAGAAAGGGTCTAGTGCCGGGTTACAATCTATGAGCAAAAAAAAAGTAGTCTGAATTTTACAGAAACCATGAAGTAATACTCTTCTTACTGGAACTGCAACACGAAAATCTGGGTAGAGGGCTCAGAAGCAAATATAAGATATTATATAATCAATACCCCATCACTTTCTGCAAGGAATTGTATCAGAGCTGGGCTATATATTATTTACAAAGCATCTTAGTGCAAAACTTTACCTATGCACCAGCAAAATGCTATTATTAATAGTGATGGGCGAGCACTAAAATGCTTGGGTGCTCGTTGCTCTGTTCAAGCAAATTGGAATACTCGGGTACTCGGCCAGAACAACGAGCCCAATGTAAGTCTATGGGAGACCCGAGTATTTTTACCGCGATCCCCCGGGGGTCCTTTTAAGGTCTAAAAATGTCTGAAAATGATGGAAACGCTGCTAAAATGACAGAGGGACATCATGGGGATCGCCCCTGGAAGCATTCCTGACTCCTAGTTCACAGCTTTAACCAATTTTTTCCGAGATTCATGCCATTTTTCCCAGTGCCACAAAAAACACATTAAAACGAAACCAAAACGGGTTTTGCTTGGAAATATGTCAAGGTTCATGCTTTTCAGGTTAATGACTTGCCTTTAAGGCCAAATATTTAACCCCAGACCAAAAATTTCCTCCCCCACTTTGGCTTAGTTCAGACGCAGCGTTTTTGAAGCGTTTTTCAACTTTAATATTGCTTTCAACCACTACAAATGCATTCACTGGGAAATGTCATTGTAACATTTAACAACCCTAGCTGGCCATGTGGTGTGTGACACATAAGCAGACCCATCTTGTTTCATTTATGAAGGAGGGACTCTTAAAGTCACAGGGCCTATTTTTACTGGTGCATCATGCGGGATTAATCTTCTTACAGGGCCATTATGAAACAGTGGGTCTCCTAAGCTGTTGTAGGCTATGCTGTGAGTGGATGGGCTGCCAAGAATTACGACGCACCACAATACCTCTGTCATAAGATGTCCAGGGGGGACTCCTGAAAAAGTGTTGCATTGAATTTAAGGCCTGCTCTGCTACGAATTCATATGCACCCCAATAAGCCTTTGAACCCACATACTGGATAGTCCATGAAAATCCACTTCACAATATACATTTTGTACTCCGTACTCCTTTGTTTTACACATTGGCAGCATACCCAGCCCTGCTGCATAGTCAGTCATATGCACCCCATTACCTCTTCGAACCCACATACTGGATGGGCCCATGAAAATCGACTTCACAATATGCATTTTGTATGCACGTACTCCTTTGTTTTACACATTGGCAGTGAGGCCAGCCCTGCTGCATAGTCATAGGCACCCCATTATGCCTTGGAACCCACAAACTGGATGGGCCCATGAAAATCCACTTCACAATATGTATTTTGTATTCTGTACTCCTTTGTTTTACACATTGGCAGCAAGGAAAACACTGCTGCATAGTCATATGCACCCCATTACGCCTTGGAACCCACATACTGGATGTGCCCATGAAAATCCACTTCACAATAGGCATTTTGTACTCCGTACTCCTTTGTTTTACACATTGGCAGCAAGGACAGCCCTGCAGCATAGTCAGTCATATGCACCCCATTACACCTTGAAACCCACATACTGGAAGGTCCCATGAAAATCAACTTCACAATGCATTTTGTACTCCCGTACTCCTTTGTTTTACACATTGGCAGCAAGGCTAGCCCTGCTGCATAGTCATATGCACCCCATTACGCCTTGGAATCCACATACTGGATGAGCCCATGAAAACCACTCGTATTTTTAAATTGTATGATGGTTCCCTCTTTGCAGAATTATTTACAGGAGAATTTGGCAATTGTGTTTGCCATGTTTTTAACACTAAGGTTCAGATACGGCTTTAAAAAAGGCTAAGCCTTGCAATACAAAGCAATTTCATTGCAAACTACAAAATTCAAGGAATATTAAAATTGAATAGTGTGAGAGCGCACACTTTTGTATTTGTTAACAATAACATACAAAGGTTAATAAGTACATATAAGGATTACATAAATATACTGATTACGTATATATGAAGATTAACTACATACAGTCTACTTAGATCATCACCAAGAGGCTTTTAAACATCATCTGTCTGGAATATCAGAGAAGCAAGACCAAGACAGAGAACCCCTGGAAGATTACCAACACTGCATGGGCATCCCCAATTATGCAGATATAAGCACACTGTACATGTACAGGTTCCCCAGATTTTGCATCTGTCTTAGTCATGTTTCTCTGGTCTTATATAATGATTTACATTATGTAGTAACTCTAATTTCACCCAGACCTTCAAGTGGCCACTTTTCAAGGTTGGATGAAACTGAGATATCATGGACTCATCAGACGAGGGGCCATAAACTCCTAGAAAATGAAAGCCACAAGGATTTAGATCAAACCACAACAGGCACAGTTTCAGTAGACCTTAATGTTTTACAATGACAAACAGCAAAAATATAGAGGCTTAGAACTGTTTGTGAAGTAAGTAAGCAAACATTTATCAAGATTGTGTCACTATGAGCATTGTCTGCCACATCTGTAAATGTTTTACAAGAAATGCAGGTGTGTGATTGTCTGAATGCATTCGGTGTACAGTATTTCAATCTTGTTTACAAATCGCCATGTGTATATTCGCCATTTGTACATTTGAGGCAGCCAAAATTATGGCTCTCAAGGAGAGAAACTAATATAGTAGACAAATCTATATTTTTAATGAACTACTGCGCCAAATCAACAGCATTGCTTTATCAAATTGATAGGAAGTGTATTGTGTCCAATGTTAGCAACCAGGCAAAAGTAAAAGAAGCTTTTCAAGTGAGCTTTTTAAGGTACAAAAATGTGAAGTGTTTGCCATCCAGGATGTGGTGTCACCAATGTGGGGTACCTTTTTAAAAATATACTATTGCCATCACAGCCCCCCTTTCCCAAACTTCAGTGGCCTATAATAGTACTGAGCATGTTCACCCTGGTGATCTAGTGGCAGTTACACAAGAGACATTACATGAGACAGAGTTAAGAATTAGGGCCAATGTAGTGGTGTGTGTCTCTGAGACTTGTAATGCAGTGCATGATCTGCCAAACAATTCCCCAATGGGGGTACCTTTTTAAAAAATACACTAGTGCCATTGCAGGCCCCTAGCTCAAACGTCAACATTCTATAACAGTACAGAGCACGTTCACCCTGGTGATCTACTGGCAGGTACATTTTAGATTGCAGGAGACCAAGTTAAGAAGTAGGCCCATGGAATGTCATGCCCAATTCCCCAATGTGGGGTCATTTTTTAAAAAATTAAAAGAGTGCCATTACAGCCCCCTTTCCCAAAATACACTGTACAGAGCACGTTAACCCTAGTGATCTAGTGGCAATTATAGGACACATTGCTGGAGACAGAATGTGAAATTGGCCCAATGTAATGTGATGCCCAATTCCCCAATGTGGGGTCGTTTTTTGAAAAAATAAAAGAGTGCCATCACAGCACCCTTGCCCAAAATGCACCTTACAGAGCACGTTAACCCTGGTGATCTAGTGATTCTGGTTGATGAGGGTGAGGAAAAGGAGGAGGATAACAACAAACAGACCAAATATTGTAGTGTATTCCCATGCGAGGTTGTGAAGAGGTGCATGAGAATACACCTCCCCAAAAGAGAGAATGTATTTGAGGTTATGTTTTGCTGTTTTCACTTGGTGGTGTACAGAAGTCTTTCCCAAGCCAGGCCTTTTTCATTTTTATAAGAGTGAGCCTGTCAGAATTTTCAGTTGACAGGCGGATGCACTTGTCTGTTATAATTCCACCAGCGGCACTAAAAATCCTCTCTGACAGAACTCTAGCAGCAGGGCAGGCCAGGACCTCCAAGGTGTAGAGAGCCATTTCATGCCACGTGTCCAGCTTGGATACCCAATAATTAAAAGACACAGAGGTACCACGGAGGACGTTTGTACGATCTGCAAGGTACTCCCTCACCATCTTCTCAAACATTCCACTTCTTGTTACAGCACCCCTTGCCTCTGTGCCGCCACGATAGGAGGGTCTGAGAAAACTGTCCCAGAACTTGGCCATTGTTCCTCTGCCTGAGCTGGATTGTACTTCTGTCTCTCTCGCTTGGTCTTCTTGGTTGTACAACAAGCGTCTGCTGTCAGCGTTCTCACATGGGAATTTTCTAAGTAATTCTGCTACAAGGGCCCTCTGGTACTGCAACATTTTAGAATACCTCTCTGCCTCAGACAGAAGAGATTGAAAGTTCTCCTTGTAGGGTGGGTCTAGAAGTGTCACCAACCAGTAATGAGTGTCACCCAAAATTATGATAATGCGAGCGTCACGTGAAATGCAGCGCAACATAAAGTCACCCATGCGTACCAGACTGCTAATAGGCAAGACTTCCATATCCTCACCAAGAGGACGACTGACCATGCTGTCCTCCTCATCCTCATCCTCATCCTCCTCCTCAGGCCATCCCCACTGAACAGACGCTAATACAGATGTGTTTGTAGTACCGTCTATGGTGCATGAAAGTAGCTCCTGTTCTTCCTTCTCCTCCTCCATATTGCCTACCAATCCACGTTGAGAAGACATGAGGCTGGGCTGAGTGTAATCCCCCTGTATGTTTCCTTGCTCCATGTCCTCGTGCTCTGCCTGCAATGCATCCTCTTTGATTGTGAGCAGAGAGGTTTTCAGAATGCTCAAAAGTGGGATGGTGATGCTAATTTTGGCATCATAGCTGCTCACCATCTTGCAGTCCTAAAAGTTTGGGAGGATGTTACATATGTCTGATATCCATGTTCTATCCTGAGGTCTTATGTGTGGAGTTTAACCTGAAATTCGACGGTCTTGTTGATGTTGGTAGTCAACAACGGCCCTCTTCTGCTCACAAATCCTTTCCAACATATGCAGTGTAGATTTCCATCATGTGGGGACATCACACAACAGTCGGTGAGCTGGAAGCTGAAAACGCTGCTGAAGCACAGCAAGGGCGGCTGAAGCTGTAGCTGACTTTCTAAACTGGGCAGACAGACGGCATACTTTCACTAACAGATCTGGCAGCTCCGGGTAGCTTTTCAGAAAATGTTGAACCATGAGGTTAAGCACATGGGCCAAGCAAGGTACTTGTGTGAACTCACCTTGCCTCAGAGCCGTCACACGGTTGCGGCCATTGTCACACATGACCATGCCTGGCTGTAGGTTCAGCAGTGTCATCCAAACATCTGACTGCTCTTTCAGCGCTGTCCACAACTCTTCTGCATTATGCGGTTTGTCACCTATGCAAATTGGCTTGGCTGAGGCGGTGCTGCAGTGCTTCCAGCTTCTGACTGATGTGTTGATTTCAGAGATGGAGGATGAAGAGGAGGAGGAGGTGCAGGAGCTGTAGATTGTGGGGGCAACCCTGATTGACATAGGGCCAGCAATCCTCGGCGTGGGGTGGATGTGCTCCATCCCAAGGTCCGACTGGGTCCCAGCTTCCACTATGTTAACCCAGTGTGCTGTCATTGAGATGTACCTTCCCTGCCCACAAGCACTTGTCCACGTGTCCGTGGTTAGGTGGACTTTCCCTGTAACAGCATTGCTGAGGGCAAGGGTCATGTTGTGGGACACATGCTGGGGTAATGCTGGTATGGCACACCGGGAGAAATAGTGGCGACTGGGGACCTCGGGACGGCCGACGCCATCAGGTTGTGGAAAGCTTCCGTCTCAATGAGACTAAAATGAAGCATTTCTAGTGCAAGCAGAAGAGAAATATTACAATTTAGGACTGTGGCCTGTGGGGCGTTGGCTGGGTATTTCTACTTGTGTTTAAAAGACTGGGTAATAGACAACTGAAGGCTGTGCTGGGACAAAGACGTGAACGGACTCGATGATGGTGCTGCATGACTATGGGGCATAACAGGTGCAGGGCTAGAGGCATCTTCACATGCACGGTGTACTGGGGATTGGCTGCTACACAAAACAGTGGAAGACGCAGTGGTGTGACCTGCAGACCGTGTTCCTGGAGCCTGGAATTTGGCCCACAAAGTTTGGTGCTTTGCTTGCATGTGCCCGATCATGCTGGTGGTGGTCAGGCATTTTTTGCTACCCCAGCTGATGAGGGCATGTCAGGTGCTGCAAATTGCCTGTTTGGGGTTATCGGCAGAGTCTTTAAAAAATAAGCAGATTCAGGAACATCTAACAGTTGGAATGGCAACTTCACTCATGTTGGTGTTACTGGGAATGGATGCACGCCTTCTGTCTGTGGCCACCACACTGCCTCTTCCTGCCTGTTGGTGGTATATGACTCCTTCCCCATTTGTGCTGCTGTCCTCGCTATGCATGACCTCCTGCCAGGTTGGGTCAGTCACTATGTCATCCACCACCTCATCTTCCACATCCGCACCCTGCTCCTCCTCCTGACTTTCTGGCAATTGTGTCTCATCATCGTCCACCTCTTGTGACACTTTCGCACCATCCCTTTCGTGTGACCGGGGCTGGTCAAAGCTTTGGGCAGCTCTACATGCGATCTCATCTTTCCGCACTTCAAGTTGACTGGCAGAGATTTCTGAATCTTAAAATGAACAACTGAACAGCTCTTCAGAGTGTCCAAGTGTGGGATCAGTTGTCTCAGGGCACTCGGCATGGTGGGAGGAAGGAGGATCAGGGTGAGGAATATTCTGGCCACACTCACGGCTACTCAGACTTGAACGCGTGGAAGACAAGGTGGTGGTTGTGGCTAAGTGACTGGAAGTATTATACGCTATCCAACCAACAAGCGTTTTACACTGCTCTTGCTTCAATAGTGGTGTGCTGCGGTCCCCTAGAAACTGGGACAGGATGGTCGAGCGAGAAGATGTGAGTCTTTGTTGTTGCCCTCTTTCAACTTCGCCACGGCCTCGTCCTCTGGATGCACCATCAGCATCACATCCTCTTCCCCTTCCCTTGCCCCTTACCTTAACCATTTTAAATGGACTACTGCACTATTTCAAATGCTCAACACAAATGTTTTTATTAGTAGCGAAATAATATCTGATCAGTATGCCTGCAAATCTACGATTTTTCAAACCCAAACACCAGGCAGGACATTACAGACTGTATTCAATGTTTGGGGGCTTTTTTGTAATGTGAATTTATGTAAAATAGTGCTGTATAGAATTTGAGTATCAGACAGCAAAAAAATAAGTACACCGGCCTACAATGACCAAACTTGGAGCACGAAGATATATGACGGCTGTCACGGAAATACCACACTTGTGTGGGCCATTTTAGCATTTTCCCCTGACGACGCTACAGCTAGGATATATATACTAGCTATTGAACCCGTTCTATGCCCGGGTGGCGAGCATTTATATTGGTATATGGTCTCCATCCTGGTATGTGCTGCTCCATCCTGCGTCCCCATCCTGTCATGTGCTGCTCCATCCTGCGTCCCCATCCTGTCATGTGCTGCACCCATCCTGCGTCCCCATCCTGTCATGTGCTGCACCCATCCTGCGTCCCCATCCTGTCATGTGCTGCACCCATCCTGCATCCCCATCCTGTCATTTGCTGCTCCCATCCTGCGCCCCCATCCTGTCATGTGCTGCTCCCATCCTGCGCCCCCATCCTGTCATGTGCTGCTCCATCCTGCGCCCCCGTTCTGTCATGTGCTGCTCCCATCCTGCGCCCCCGTTCTGTCATGTGCTGCTTCCATCCTGCGCCCCCTTTCTGTCATGTGCTGCTGCCATCCTGCGCCCCCGTTCTGTCATGTGCTGCTCCCATCCTGTGCCCCCGTTCTGTCATGTGCTGCTCCCATCCTGCGCCCCCGTTCTGTCATGTGCTGCTCACATCCTGCGCCCCCGTTCTGTCATGTGCTGCCCTATTCTGTCATGTGCTGCTCCCATCCTGCGCCCCCGTTCTGTCATGTGCTGCTCCCATCCTGCGCCCCCGTTCTGTCATGTGCTGCTCCCATCCTGCGCCCCCGTTCTGTCATGTGCTGCCCTATTCTGTCATGTGCTGCTCCCATCCTGCGTCCCCGTTCTGTCATGTGCTGCTTCCATCCTTCGCCACCGTTCTTTAATTTGCTGCTCCCATCAATATGCCCCATACGCTGCTCCATAAAGGTTTATGGCCCCCATAAGATGCTCCATAGTATATGCCCTGTACACTGCTCCATAAAGGTTATGCCCCGTACACTGCTCCATTATGGTTGATGGCCCCCTTAATATGCTCCATTTTATATGCCCCCGTACACTGCTCCATTATGGTTGATGGCCCCCTTAACATGCTCCATTGTATATGCCCTGTTATGTTTGCTAATGACAGGTGTTATGAAGGCAATCCAGAGACACAGTGTGCCTAGCGATCAGAGCGCACACAGTGATCTGACAAATACCCAAAAATACAAGAACGAGCTCTGAGACGTGGAAACTCTGTAGACTGCACACCTGATCCTATCCTAAACACAACTAAAAGCGGCTGTGGATTGCGCCTAACAACTACCTATGCAACTCGGCACAGCCTAAGAAACTAGCTAGCCTGAAGATAGAAAAATAGGCCTGACTTGCCCCCAGAGAAATACCCCAAAGGAAAAGGCAGCCCCCCACATATAATGACTGTGAGTAAGATGAAAAGACAAAACGTAGGGATGAAATAGATTCAGCAAAGTGGGGCCCGATAATCTTAGACAGAGCGAGGACAGTAAAGCGAACTTTGCAGTCTACAAAAAACCCTAAAGCAAAAACCACGCAAAGGGGGCAAAAAAGACCCACCGTGCCGAACTAACGGCACGGCGGTACACCCTTTGCGTCTCAGAGCTTCCAGCAAAACAAAAGACAAGCTGGACAGAAAAAAAGCAACAAAATAGCAAAAAAGCACTTAGCTATACAGAGCAGCAGGTCACAGAAACAATCAGGAGAAGCTCAGATCCAACACTGGAACATTGACCAGGAGCAAGGATAGCAGCATCAGGTGGAGTTAAGTAACGAAGCAGCTAACGAGCTCACCAGAACACCTGAGGGAGGAAGCTCAGAAGCTGCAGTACCACTTGTGATCACAGGAGTGAATTCAGCCACAGAATTCACAACAGTACCCCCCCCTTGAGGAGGGGTCACCGAACCCTCACCAAAGCCCCCAGGCCGACCAGGGTGAGCCGCATGAAAGGCACGAACAAGATCGGGAGCATGAACATCAGAGGCAAAAACCCAGGAATTATCTTCCTGAGCATAACCCTTCCATTTAACCAGATACTGGAGCTTCCGTCTAGAAACACGAGAATCCAAAATCTTCTCCACAATATACTCCAATTCCCCCTCCACCAAAACCGGGGCAGGAGGCTCAACAGATGGAACCATAGGTGCCACGTATATCCGCAACAACGACCTATGGAATACATTATGTATGGAAAAGGAGTCTGGGAGGGTCAGACGAAAAGACACAGGATTGAGAATCTCAGAAATCCTATACGGACCAATAAAACGAGGTTTAAATTTAGGAGAGGAAACCTTCATAGGAATATGACGAGAAGATAACCAAACCAGATCCCCAACACGAAGTCGGGGACCCACACGGCGTCTGCGATTAGCGAAAAGTTGAGCCTTCTCCTGGGACAAGGTCAAATTGTCCACTACCTGAGTCCAGATCTGCTGCAACCTGTCCACCACAGAATCCACACCAGGACAGTCCGAAGACTCAACCTGTCCTGAAGAGAAACGAGGATGGTACCCAGAATTGCAAAAAAATGGAGAAACCAAGGTAGCCGAGCTGGCCAGATTATTAAGGGCGAACTCAGCCAACGGCAAAAAGGACACCCAATCATCCTGGTCTGCAGAAACAAAACATCTCAGATATGTTTCCAAGGTCTGATTGGTTCGTTCGGTCTGGCCATTAGTCTGAGGATGGAAAGCCGAGGAAAAGGATAGGTCAATGCCCATCCTACCACAAAAGGCTCGCCAAAACCTTGAAACAAACTGGGAACCTCTGTCAGAAACAATATTCTCAGGAATGCCATGCAACCGAACCACATGCTGAAAGAACAAAGGTACCAAATCAGAGGAGGAAGGCAATTTAGCCAAGGGCACCAGATGGACCATTTTAGAAAAGCGATCACAGACCACCCAAATGACAGACATCTTTTGAGAAACGGGAAGGTCAGAAATGAAATCCATCGAAATATGTGTCCAAGGCCTCTTTGGGACCGGCAAGGGCAAAAGCAACCCACTGGCACGAGAACAGCAGGGCTTAGCCCTAGCACAAATCCCACAGGACTGCACAAAAGTACGTACATCCCGTGACAGAGATGGCCACCAGAAGGATCTAGCCACTAACTCTCTGGTACCAAAGATTCCAGGATGACCAGCCAACACCGAACAATGAAGTTCAGAGATAAGTTTATTAGTCCACCTATCAGGGACGAACAGTTTCTCCGCTGGACAACGATCAGGTTTATTCGCCTGAAATTTTTGCAGCACCCGCCGCAAATCAGGGGAGATGGCAGACACAATGACTCCTTCCTTGAGGATACCCGCTGGCTCAGATAAACCCGGAGAGTCGGGCACAAAACTCCTAGACAGAGCATCCGCCTTCACATTTTTAGAGCCCGGAAGGTACGAAATCACAAAGTCGAAGCGGGCAAAAAATAACGACCAACGGGCCTGTCTAGGATTCAAGCGCTTGGCAGACTCAAGATAAGTCAAGTTCTTATGATCAGTCAATACCACCACGCGATGCTTAGCTCCTTCAAGCCAATGACGCCACTCCTCGAATGCCCACTTCATGGCCAGCAACTCTCGGTTGCCCACATCATAATTACGCTCAGCGGGCGAAAACTTCCTGGAAAAGAAAGCACATGGTTTCATCACTGAGCAATCAGAACCTCTCTGTGACAAAACCGCCCCTGCTCCAATCTCAGAAGCATCAACCTCGACCTGGAACGGAAGAGAAACATCTGGCTGACACAACACAGGGGCAGAACAAAAACGACGCTTCAACTCCTGAAAAGCTTCCACAGCAGCAGAAGACCAATTAACCAAATCAGCACCCTTCTTGGTCAAATCGGTCAATGGTTTGGCAATGCTAGAAAAATTACAGATGAAGCGACGATAAAAATTAGCAAAGCCCAGGAACTTTTGCAGACTTTTCAGAGATGTCGGCTGAATCCAATCCTGGATGGCTTGGACCTTAACTGGATCCATCTCGATAGTAGAAGGGGAAAAGATGAACCCCAAAAATGAAACTTTCTGCACACCGAAGAGACACTTTGATCCCTTCACAAACAAAGAGTTAGCACGCAGGACCTGAAAAACCATTCTGACCTGCTTCACATGAGACTCCCAATCATCTGAGAAGATCAAAATGTCATCCAAGTAAACAATCAGGAATTTATCCAGATACTCACGGAAGATGTCATGCATAAAAGACTGAAACACAGATGGAGCATTGGCAAGTCCGAACGGCATCACTAGATACTCAAAATGACCCTCGGGCGTATTGAATGCAGTTTTCCATTCATCTCCTTGCCTGATTCTCACCAGATTATACGCACCACGAAGATCTATCTTAGTGAACCAACTAGCCCCCTTAATCCGAGCAAACAAGTCAGATAACAATGGCAAGGGATACTGAAATTTAACAGTGATCTTATTAAGAAGGCGGTAATCAATACACGGTCTCAGCGAACCATCCTTCTTGGCTACAAAGAAGAACCCTGCTCCCAGTGGTGATGACGATGGGCGAATATGTCCCTTCTCCAGGGATTCCTTCACATAACTGCGCATAGCGGCGTGTTCGGGCACGGATAAATTAAATAATCGACCTTTAGGGAATTTACTACCAGGAATCAAATTGATAGCACAATCACAATCCCTATGCGGAGGTAGGGCATCGGACTTGGGCTCTTCAAATACATCCTGATAATCAGACAAGAACTCTGGGACCTCAGAAGGGGTGGATGACGAAATCGACAAAAATGGAACATCACCATGTACCCCCTGACAACCCCAGCTGGAAACCGACATGGAATTCCAATCCAATACTGGATTATAGGTTTGTAGCCATGGCAACCCCAACACGACCACATCATGCAGATTATGCAACACCAGAAAGCGAATAACTTCCTGATGTGCAGGAGCCATGCACATGGTCAGCTGGGCCCAGTACTGAGGTTTATTCTTGGCCAAAGGTGTAGCATCAATTCCTCTCAATGGAATAGGACACCGCAAAGGCTCCAAGAAAAACCCACAACGTTTAGCATAATCCAAATCCATCAGATTCAGGGCAGCGCCTGAATCCACAAACGCCATGACAGAAAACGACGACAAAGAGCATATCAAGGTAATGGACAGAAGGAATTTGGACTGTACAGTACCAATGACGGCAGACCTAGCGGACCGCTTAGTGCGCTTAGGACAATCAGAAATAGCATGAGTGGAATCACCACAGTAGAAACATAGCCCATTCAGACGTCTGTATTCCTGCCGTTCAACTCTGGTCATAGTCCTATCGCACTGCATAGGCTCAGGTTTAACCTCAGGCAATACCGCCAAATGGTGCACAGATTTATGCTCGCGCAAGCGTCGACCGATCTGAATGGCCAAAGACAAAGACTCATTCAAACCAGCAGGCATAGGAAATCCCACCATGACATCCTTAAGAGCCTCAGAGAGACCCTTTCTGAACAAAGCTGCCAGCGCAGATTCATTCCACTGAGTGAGTACTGACCATTTCCTAAATTTCTGACAATATACTTCTATATCATCCTGACCCTGGCACAAAGCCAGCAAATTTTTCTCAGCCTGATCCACTGAATTAGGCTCATCGTACAGTAATCCGAGCGCCAGGAAAAACGCATCGACACTACTCAATGCAGGGTCTCCTGGCGCAAGAGAAAATGCCCAGTCTTGAGGGTCGCCGCGCAAAAAAGAAATAATAATCAAAACCTGTTGAATAGGATTACCAGAAGAATGAGGTTTCAAGGCCAGAAATAGCTTACAATTATTTTTGAAACTTAGAAACTTAGTTCTATCTCCAAAAAACAAATCAGGAATAGGAATTCTTGGTTCTAACATAGATTTCTGATCAATAGTATCTTGAATCTTTTGTACATTTATAACGAGATTATCCATTGAAGAGCACAGACCCTGAATATCCATGTCCACACCTGTGTCCAGAATCACCCCAAATGTCTAGGGGAAAAAAAAAAAAAAAAATGAACACAGAGCAGGAAAAAAAAAAAAAAAATGATGTCAGAACTTTTTCTTTCCCTCTATTGAGAATCATTAGTTAGGCTCCTTGTACTGTTATGTTTGCTAATGACAGGTGTTATGAAGGCAATCCAGAGACACAGTGTGCCTAGCGATCAGAGCGCACACAGTGATCTGACAAATACCCAAAAATACAAGAACGAGCTCTGAGACGTGGAAACTCTGTAGACTGCACACCTGATCCTATCCTAAACACAACTAAAAGCGGCTGTGGATTGCGCCTAACAACTACCTATGCAACTCGGCACAGCCTAAGAAACTAGCTAGCCTGAAGATAGAAAAATAGGCCTGACTTGCCCCCAGAGAAATACCCCAAAGGAAAAGGCAGCCCCCCACATATAATGACTGTGAGTAAGATGAAAAGACAAAACGTAGGGATGAAATAGATTCAGCAAAGTGGGGCCCGATAATCTTAGACAGAGCGAGGACAGTAAAGCGAACTTTGCAGTCTACAAAAAACCCTAAAGCAAAAACCACGCAAAGGGGGCAAAAAAGACCCACCGTGCCGAACTAACGGCACGGCGGTACACCCTTTGCGTCTCAGAGCTTCCAGCAAAACAAAAGTCAAGCTGGACAGAAAAAAAGCAACAAAATAGCAAAAAAGCACTTAGCTATACAGAGCAGCAGGTCACAGGAACAATCAGGAGAAGCTCAGATCCAACACTGGAACATTGACCAGGAGCAAGGATAGCAGCATCAGGTGGAGTTAAGTAACGAAGCAGCTAACGAGCTCACCAGAACACCTGAGGGAGGAAGCTCAGAAGCTGCAGTACCACTTGTGACCACAGGAGTGAATTCAGCCACAGAATTCACAACAATGCCCCGTATGCTGCTGCAATATATATATAAAAAAAACATACTCACCTATCGTTGCTGGGCGCCGAGTGCTGGGGGGCCTGAGCAGGCGGGGACACCGGCGCGCTGTGGGGGTCAGGTGCCGGTATCGCCACCAGCTCAGGCCCCCCAGCACTTACTATATGTACAGGAAAGAAATGAGAGGTTTGTGGATGATTTCCACGCTTGCTGATCAATGATGAGACGTATATCTCAGATTGTCAAATGGATAGTAGTTTATTCTATGCGTTTCAAAGTACAAAAGACTTCTTCATCAGGAAAGACCACAAGTAGAATAAACCACTATCCATTTGACAATCTGGGATATATGTGTTAGGGGTCAAGTTCCCGCCTCTGCACAGGGGGAATCTCCGGTCATCTCCGCTGCGGTCTCCCATTCTTCTCCTGCCACAGTGGAGCCTGCTCAGTGGAGACGTCAGTCCCAGCGTCTCGCTCAGTCTGACTCTGTACAAAGAGTTACTGCTGCTTTTCCTGCTTCTGCCATTGAAGTCAGTACTGGGCAGCGGCGGGCAGACGCTTCTGGGACTAAGTCCTGCTTTTCTCGTTCTGAGCATGCCCAGAGTAAGATCTCTCAGTGGTGATCGAGGGTCACATGATCAGATACTGCAGCTAAAGCCATTGGTCCTTCAGGAAGGCCCTGTAGGTGCTCACGCTCTGTGGCAGCCTCTCATTGGTCCTTCTAGGAAGGTCCTGTACGTGCTGCAACTATTTAAGGCTCGCATGGCCGCACGGCCATGCTCTAGTATCGTTCTATGTTATGTGCTTTGCGCCAGTGTGGTTATGTGAGTTTGTGTTCAGGGACCCGGCTGAAATAAGCCCCTAGAATACTGGCACCTCCGGCGAGGAGATTTTGTGTGAATGTATTCAGGGACCTGGCTGAAATAAGCCCCTAGAATGCTGGCACCTCCGGCGAGGAGTTTTTGTGTGCATGCATGACCACTGACTGCTCTCAGTTGGGTAGTTAGCCTGTGCCACTGTGAAAGTCAAACAGGGCATAGTGCTTTGAGTTCACGGCCACTCTGTGAAGTAACAGAGTTAGCTCATACTGCCATATAGTTCCGCCGTTTACTAGCAGCAGGTTCTCCTGCACGGTGGACCCCGGGCTGCGAACGCATCTATTATAATAAAACCTATATATTTACTCGGTGCGTTCCGCTAGCCCTAACAATATGTCTCATCATTGATCAGCAAGCACGGAAATCATCCACAAGCCTCTCCTTTCTTTTCTGGATATCATTTGGTTATTTACTGACCCGTGGATCTGCTGCAGCTGATGTGTTTTATTACATGCTTTATGCAATGTGGGAAATAAGTATTTGATCCCTTGCTGCTTTGTAAGTTTGCCCACTGACAAAGACATGAACAGTCTATAATTTTAAGGGTAGGTTAATTTTAACATTGAGAGATAGAATATCAAAAATAAAATCCAGAAAAATCACATTGTATAAATTATATTAATGTTTTTGCATTTTGCAGTGAGAAATAAGTATTTTATCCCCTACCAACCATTAAGAGTTTTGGCTCCTACGGACCAGTTAGATGATCCTAATCAACTCGTTACCTGCATTAAAGACAGCTGTGTTACATAGTCACCTTTATAAAAGACTCCTGTCCACAGACTCAGTTAATCAGTCAGACTCTAACCTCTACAACATGGTCAAGACTAAAGAGCTTTCTAAAGATGTCAGGGACAAGATCATAGACCTGCACAAAGCTGGAATGGGCTATAAAACCACAAGCAACATGCTGGGTTCGTGTAATAGTAAGATAATGGAAGAAACACAAAATGACTGTCAATCAACATCGATCTGGGGCACCATACAAAATCTCACCTCGTGGAGTATCCTTGATCATGAGGAAGGCGGGAGAGCCACCTTAAACTACACCAGGGAACTTGTTAATGATCTCAAGGCAGCTGGGACCACTGTCACCAAGAAAACAAATCATAACATGTAAACACGTAAAATCCTTCAGTGCCCGCAAGGTTCCCCTGCTCAAGAAAGCACATGTGTAGGCCCATCTGAAGTTTGCCAATGAACACCTGGATGATTCTGTGAGTGATTGGAAGAAGGTGTTGTGGTCATATGAGACAAAAATTGAGGTCTTTGGCATTATCTCAACTAGTCATGTTTGGAGGAAGAGAAATGCTGCCTATGACCCAAAGAACACCATCCCCACTGTTAAGCATGGAGGTGGGTGTTTCTCTGCTAAGGGCACAGGACTAGGGTTGAGCGACTTTTACTTTTATAGGATCGGGTCGGGTTTCACGAAACCCGACTTTTTCAAAAGTCGGGTCGAGTGAAATCGGCTGATCCTATAAAAAAGTCGGGGTCGGGGTCGGCCGAAACTCGAAACCCAATGCAATGCATTGGGTTTCCAATGGTTCCCATGGTCTGAAGGAGCGGAAACTCTCCTTCAGGCCCTGGGATCCATATTTAAGTGTAAAATAAAGAATTAAAATAAAAAATATTGCTATATTCACCCTCGGACGCGCCCTGGTAATAACCGACAGACTTCCTTCCTTCGAATCAGCGCGTGAAGGGTGACGTCGCGGCTTGTGATCGGTCGCGCGACCGCCCATGTGACCGCTTAGGAAGGAAGGCTGCCGGAAAGAAGCAGGGCGCGTCCGAGGGTGAGTATATTCCTATTAGGTATATACTCACCCTCGGACGTGCCCTGCTTCTTTCCGGCAGCCTTCCTTCCTAAGAATCAGCGCTTGAAGGACCTTCGGTGACGTCGCGGCTTGTGATTGATCGCGCGAGCAGTCACATGGACTGTGCAAACATATCGGAACTCTGGATCGGAATTCCGATACCAGACTCAGAAGATCGCCGACTTCATGGCCGACCCAACACAGGGGTCGGGTCGGGTTTCATGAAACCCGACTTTGCCAAAAGTCGTCGACTTCTGAAAATGGCCGACCCGTTTCGCTCAACCCTACACAGGACTATTTCACAGCATTAGTGGGAGAATGGATGGAGCCATGTACCATAAAATCTTGAGTGACAACCTCCTTCCCTCTGCCAGGACATTAAAAATGGGTCGTGTATAGGGCTTCCAGCAGGACAGTAACCCAAAACATACAGCCAAGGCAACAAAGGAGTGGCTCAAAAAGAAGCACATTAAGGTCATTGAGTGGCCTAGTCAGTCTCCAGATCTTAATCCCATAGAACACTTATGGAGGGAGTTGAAGCTCAGAGTTGCCAAGCAACAGCCTCCAAATTGTAATGATTTATAGATGATCTACAAAGAGGAGTGGACAAAAATTCCTCCTGAAATGTGCGCAAACCTCATAATCAACCACAAAAACCGTCTGACTGCTGTGCTTGCCAACAAGGGTTTTGCCACCAAGTATTAAATCTTGTTTGCATGAGGGATCAAATACTTATTTCTCACTGCAAAATGCAAATACATTTATATAATATATACAATGTGATTTTCTGGATTTTATTTTTGATATTCTATCTCTCAATGTTAAAAATAACCTACCCTCAAAATTACCGTTCATGTATTTGTCTTTGTCAGAGGGCAAACTTACAAAATCAGCAAGGGATCAAATATGTATTTCCCCCACTGCAAATACTCATAAAAGGTAAGTTTAATTTTGATTTCATCGCATGCCTTGCTTAAGACCCTATGTTGCACTGATCTCTCCTACAGCTCTGCGACTGTTACTACAAGTACACATATTATTCAGAATTTTAATGTCTATGGGATTATATCCAACCTCCCTGGTCATGGCCACAAGACTAAGGGCTCATCTCCACTTGTGTGAGAAAAAAACGGTCCGATTTACGGACCGAAAAAACTGATGTAACGTGTGCGATTGTCATGCGAGTGTCATGCGAGTGTAATGCGATTTTTAATCGCATCATCCGTTTTTACATCCGTATGACATCCGTATGCAATCCGTTTTTTTTCTCTGCAAATATTTTTATACAGTCATTTACAGGACTATTTACAGTGTTCTGTGCCACAGAATGGTAAGGTATCCGTAAAAAACGGATGGAATACGGATGGTCCGTATTCCATGCGTTTTTTTTCTCGCACCCATTGACTTGCATTGGCGAGTCTCGTCCGAGAATCTCAGCAATACGCAGCATGCTGCGATTTTTTTCTCAGCCGACACAGATTTTTCTCAGTCCGATTTCGGCTGGGAAAAAAATCGCAAATGGAGTGTCACCTATTGATTAACATTGGTCCGAGTGCAATCCGATTTTTTATCGGATTGCACTCGTCCGTTTTCATCACAAGTGGAGATGAGCCCTAACAATGATGACAAATTGAGGAGACATATAATATGAATGGGGAACAAGAGCCCATAACAAGTTCCACAGAGACTAGAGGTGACCTTCAATGTCCTTTAGACAGATGAGACACATTAGGAGCTTTTTGGCCACATCAGCTCCATGTTCATGAATGCAAAAATAAAGCATAAAAAGAACGTTCTGCAATCTGTGAAACATGGAATAGGCTTGGTTATGCTAAGGGTGGCTTTGCTGGATTTGTTTTGAGTCTGTACAGGATGCAAAAAAATCGGTTTGATTTGCAATGAATGGGTCCTCCAACAGTATAATGATCCAAAGTGCAGAGCTAAAACATTATAGAAAATTTAAGAGCTATATGCAATATGCAAATTGCCTTTTCAGTGAGGAAGATGACTTGAACTCTGGTGTCACCCACAGTATTGGAAGCAGCAATCCTAAAAGTCGCTTTTTACCCTTAAATTAGCCTTGTTTAAGAGCAAAGCATTGGACTATTCTAAAGTGGCCTTCTATGAGCTCTGATTTAAATCCTAATGGACATCTGTGGAAGGAGCTGAAACATGCAGTCTGGAGAAGGCACCCTTCACACCTGAGACAGCTGGAGTAGTTTGCTCATGAAGAGTTAGCCAAAATACCTGTACACAGATGCAGACATCTTATTGACAGTTACAGAAATCATTTGTTTGCAGTGTTTGCCTCAAAAGGTTGTGCAGCAAAATATTAAATCCAGGGTACCATAATTTTGTCCAGGCCATTTTCATTAGTTTGTTTTGTACATTCTTCTGTTGAACTACAATTGGTAAACCAGGTCGGAGGTATACATTGGTAAAGCAGGGGTGGAGTCTTGAGTAGAGAATTTGCATATTCCAAGTGCATTCTGGGATAAGTGAAGAGTCTCCGTGAGCTCAAAGAACACTGGATTTTGGCTGTTGCAGCTGAAAGAAGGACATTTTGGCATGCTTTACACCACTTTGATCTCTCTTTAACAGTAAGAACATGGTAGAGGCTAGGAGCCATCTGGTGAGCTGCATTTCTTGTTACATGTTCACAGACTTACCAGTGGAAAAGCCAAACTTCACATGCCAGAAATGTAAGCTTATGTCCCTGTTGGAGGAAAAGTTGCAAAATCTAGAAGAGAGGTTAGCTACATTGAAGAGTTCTTAGGCAGAGCAGAATTATCTTTTCATGTTACAGAAAG
This sequence comes from Ranitomeya imitator, assembly GCF_032444005.1. Classification (NCBI taxonomy): domain Eukaryota; kingdom Metazoa; phylum Chordata; class Amphibia; order Anura; family Dendrobatidae; genus Ranitomeya; species Ranitomeya imitator. The sequence goes on along the minus strand of NC_091284.1, from coordinate 345,208,672 downwards.
AGAAGAAATTCAAAGTGCACCTGAAGAAACAGAGAAATGGAAGCATGTGAAACAGAGAAGCAGAAGGATCGGGAGTCAGTCAGCACCCATACTGCTCAGGAACTGGTACCAGGCTCTCAAGCAGAAAAACGATGAAGAAAGACATCAAGATAAGACTTTACCCACAAAGAAAACCTTGTACGCCTTCAGAGTTTTCCTGGATGGAGAAAGAAAAATGTTGTGAAGAAGAAATGGAGAGTTGTGGTCATGGGGGATTCCCTGATGAGAGGAACAGAGGCAGCAATCTGCAGACCGGATACAACTTCAAGAGAAATGTACTGTCTTCCTGGTGCAAAAATTAAAGATGTGCCTGACAGGATATCAGGACCCTTCAGACCTGCAGATGACTACCCATTTTCTGCTAATACATGTGCGGACAAATGACACCGCAAGAGAGGACCTGGAAACCATCTGCATTGACTTTGAAAACTTAGGTAAGAAAGTGAAAAAACTGGGAGCGCAGGTGGTCTTCTCTTCCATCTTCCCAGTGGATGGCCATGGAACAAGGAGGTGGATTAAGATTCTGCAGGTAAACAACTGACTACATCGATGGTGCAGTCAGCAAGGATTTGGATTTCTGGATCATGGAGTGAATTACCTATATGATGGACTGCTTGCTAGAGATGGGGTGCACCTTACGAAAACTGGAAAACATGTATTTGGAAGTCATCTTGCTGCACTCATCGGGAGAGCTTTAAACTAGAACAATGTGGGAAGGGAAGCAAAAGGCCAGAAAAAGCCATACACCTGACAAATACTATTGAGAACTTTGCTATTAGAAGTGGAAAGAAGAACAAAGACAAACATCTAAGTAGTAAAAATATTGGAGGAAGAGAAACCAATCACAAACTAAAATGTTTCTATACAAATGCACAAAGCATGGGCAAAAAAACAAGGAGAATTGGAACTACTAACACAGGAGAAGAAATATGATGTCATTGGAATCACTGAAACTTGGTGGGACGATACACATGATTGGAATACAAGGCTAGAAGCATACAACTTATTTTCAAGAAACAGACTTGATAAACGAGGAGGAAGTATTGCATTGTATGTTAGAAAAGCATATACAGTGGGGCAAAAAAGTATTTAGTCAGTCAGCAATAGTGCAAGTTCCACCACTTAAAAAGATGAGAGGCGTCTGTAATTTACATCATAGGTAGACCTCAACTATGGGAGACAAACTGAGAAAAAAAAATCCAGAAAATCACATTGTCTGTTTTTTTAACATTTTATTTGCATATTATGGTGGAAAATAAGTATTTGGTCAGAAACAAAATTTCATCTCAATACTTTGTAATATATCCTTTGTTGGCAATGACAGAGGTCAATCGTTTTCTGTAAGTCTTCACAAGGTTGCCACACACTGTTGTTGGTATGTTGGCCCATTCCTCCATGCAGATCTCCTCTAGAGCAGTGATGTTTTTGGCTTTTCGCTTGGCAACACGGACTTTCAACTCCCTCCAAAGGTTTTCTATAGGGTTGAGATCTGGAGACTGGCTAGGCCACTCCAGGACCTTGAAATGCTTCTTACGAAGCCACTCCTTCGTTGCCCTGGCGGTGTGCTTTGGATCATTGTCATCTTGAAAGACCAGCCACGTTTCATCTTCAATGCCCTTGCTGATGGAAGGAGGTTTGCACTCAAAATCTCACAATACATGGCCCCATTCATTCTTTCATGTACCCGGATCAGTCGTCCTGGCCCCTTTGCAGAGAAACAGCCCCAAAGCATGATGTTTCCACCACCATGCTTTACAGTAGGTATGGTGTTTGATGGATGCAACTCAGTATTCTTTTTCCTCCAAACACGACAAGTTGTGTTTCTACCAAACAGTTCCAGTTTGGTTTCATCAGACCATAGGACATTCTCCCAAAACTCCTCTGGATCATCCAAATGCTCTCTAGCAAACTTCAGACGGGCCCGGACATGTACTGGCTTAAGCAGTGGGACACGTCTGGCACTGCAGGATCTGAGTCCATGGTAGCGTAGTGTGTTACTTATGGTAGGCCTTGTTACATTGGTCCCAGCTCTCTGCAGTTCATTCACTAGGTCCCCCGCGTGGTTCTGGGATTTCTGCTCACCGTTCTTGTGATCATTCTGACCCCACGGGGTGGGATTTTGCGTGGAGCCCCAGATCGAGGGAGATTATCAGTGGTCTTGTATGTCTTCCATTTTCTAATTATTGCTCCCACTGTTGATTTCTTCACTCCAAGCTGGTTGGCTATTGCAGATTCAGTCTTCCCAGCCTGGTGCAGGGCTACAATTTTGTTTCTGGTGTCCTTTGACAGCTCTTTGGTCTTCACCATAGTGGAGTTTGGAGTCAGACTGTTTGAGGGTGTGCACAGGTGTCTTTTTATACTGATAACAAGTTTAAACAGGTGCCATTACTACAGGTAATGAGTGGAGGAAAGAGGAGACTCTTAAAGAAGAAGTTACAGGTCTGTGAGAGCCAGAAATCTTGATTGTTTGTTTCTGACCAAATACTTATTTTCCACCATAATATGCAAATAAAATGTTAAAAAAACAGACAATGTGATTTTCTGGATTTTTTTCCCTCAGTTTGTCTCCCATAGTTGAGGTCTACCTATGATGTAAATTACAGACGCCTCTCATCTTTTTAAGTGGTGGAACTTGCACTATTGCTGACTGACTAAATACTTTTTTGCCCCACTGTATCTGCACAGATATTGAAGCTTCAGAGGGAGTTCTGTGAAAACGGTTTGGGGAAGAATACAATGTGAGAACAACGCAAAGGACACCATTTTAGGCACTTACTACAGGCTGCCTTTGCAAGCTGAAGATATGTGTGAACTCTTTATGGATCAAATGGCCAAGTTCTCCAAAAAATATGACATAGTGGTTATGGGAGATTTCAACTATCCAGACATTTGTTGGGAATCTCTCTCAGGCAAAACTAACAGGTCAAGCAAATTCTTATCCTCTCTTGCTGACAACTTTATCTTCCAAAAGGTAGGGGAGAAAACAAGGGGATCTGCAACCTTGGATCTAATCCTTATAAGCAGGGAGGAAATGGTTGAGGAGGTAAGAGTGGCCGGGACCCTAGGAGGTAGCGACCATGCTATTTTAGAATTTTGGATAGCTAGAGGAGGAAGACCTCTGAAGACTTAGACTTCAAGGTTAGATTTCAGAAAGGCAGATTTTAAGGGACTCAGAAAGAGAATCAGAGGGGTCCAATGGCTGGATATCATTAAGGACAAAAATGTCCAGGAAGGATGGGAAATCTTGAAAAATGAGATTCTCAAAGCACAATCATTAACAATTCCAAAAAGAGGGAAGAATTTAAGGAAACCAGGATGGATGAACACAGAACTTAAAAACAAGCTAGAAAGGAAGATAGAAATTTTTATCAAATGCACAGAGGGAGGCATATCAGATTAGTAAAGCTGACAATGAATTAAGGCTTGCAAGAGACGTCAAAAGCAATAAAAAAGGATTTGGGGATATGTCAAAAGTAAAAGAAAAGTCAAAGATGCTATAGGATTTACAGAATAAATGACTGGGTGGATAAAGGAAATGCTGTAGATATAGCATATCTTGACTTCAGCAAAGCATTTGACATAGTATCTCACATCATCCTTATTGAAAAAATGACTAAGTATGGAATGGACAAGGCAACTGTTAGGTGAATTTATAACTGGCTTAGTGATTGGGCCCAAAGAGAGGTCATAAATGGCTGCACATCCAGTTGGAAGAATGTCTCAAGTGGGGTACCACAGGGTTCTGCCCTGGGCCCTGTATTGTTCAACATCTTTATCAATGATTTAGATGAATTGAGGGTACACTGATTTAATTTGCTGATGACACAAAGCTAGGAGGGATAGCTAATACTAGAGGAGAGAGAGAGGATTCAAAAAGATATAAATAAACTGCAGCAGTGGGCAGCAACTAACAGAATGGTTTTTAACAAGGAAAAATGCAAAGTACTACATCGGGGCAATAAAAATGAAAAAAGCATATACAGAATGTGAGGAATAGGGCTAAGCAACAGAACATGTAAACAAGACTTGGGTATACTAATAGATCATAAAAGGAACATGAGTCAACAGTTTGATGCAGCAGCAAAAAAGGCAAATTCAATTTTGGGATGTATTAACAGAAGCATACAGTGTAGATCACCCGAAGTCATTATTGCCCTCTACTCCTCTTTGGTCAGACCTCACCTGCAATACTGCATCCAGTTTTTGGCACCACATTTTAAAAAAGACATCAACAAACTCGAGCAAGTTCAGAGAAGAGCGACCAGAATGGTGACCAGTCTGCAAACCATGTCCTATGAGGAATGGTTACAGGATTTGGGAATGTTTAGCTTGCAAAAAAGAAGACTGAGAGGAGACTTAATAGCTGTCTACAAATGTCTCAAGAGTTGTTACATTGTAGAAGGATCAACTTTATTCTCATTTGCACAAGGAAAGACTAGAAGCAATGTGATGAAACTGAATGGGAGGAGACACAGATTAGATATTAGAAAAAAATGTTTGACAGTTAGAGTGATCAATGAGTGGAACAGGCTGCCACAAGAAGTGGTGAGTGCTCCTTCCATGGAAGTCTTCAAACAGAGGCTGGACAGACATCTGTCTGGGATGATTTAGTGAAACCTGCTTTGAGCAGGGGGTTGAACCAGATGACCCAGGAGGTCCCTTACAACTCTACAATTTTATTATTCTATGATTCTATATTTCTAATTGAAAAAAATGTTTGATTTTCATTATTCAGAAAATTTAAATTGTAAATTACTTTTGCCAGTTTCAAGCTATTTGAGTGAACATTGTGTGTTTTTCTTACCCTACCAGAAGAGTACAAACAATTTTGTCTACATGTGTATATATCTACCTATCCAGAGGAGGATTATCAGAGGGTCAATATGGGCAGTAGCCCAGGGCCCAGTGGTCTGGGGGGGCCCTGGGCTACCGTACAGATTGACCCTCCGCTAATCATCTGTGAATGCCCGGCGGCATTTATGTGCCTCTGGACCCGGTGGGCAGAGAGAGAGGGCCCGCATCGGGCCCCTTCTCATCTGCTCACCGGGCCCCTTCCGGTGCTGCGGCGGTTTCCTATTGACGTGCGGACGCGCGCCCGCACATCAATAATTAACAACAGCCGCCAGCCAATTGGAGGCTGGCAGCTGAAGTCGACTGCAGCGCACACGTCGCCGGCATCTGATGTCATTGTCAGTCGCCGGCGAGTGTGCGCTGCAGGAGGGAGCTCAGTTCGCCGCCTATAGCGCGGACAGGTGAGGAGACTGTTTTTTTTTTGTTTTTTTGTTTGTTTTTTTTATAAGCTAACGGTGGACACACTGGGGGGCAATGCTGGAGGACACACTGGGGCAGATTGCTAGAGGACACACTGGGGCAGATTGCTGGAGGACACACTGGGGCAGATTGCTGGAGGACACACTGGGGCGATGCTGGAGACACTGGGGCAATGCTGGAGACACTGGGGCAATGCTGGAGACACTGGGGCAATGCTGGAGACACTGGGGCAGATTGCTGGACACACTGGGGGCAATATGCTGGAGTCAGACACTGGGACAGATTGCTGGAGACACTGTCTGGGGGCAATGCTGGACACACTGGGGCAATATGCTGGACACACTGGGGCAGATTGCTGGACATACTGGGGGCAGGACTGGAGGCATGGGCAGAAAGTAGACACGGGGCATGATTGGAGACACGGGGCAGAATGAAAGACATGGGGCAGGATTGGATCATGGGGCAGGATGGATACGATGGAGACAGATGGGGCAGGATGGGGAGATCATATGGTGTAGAATGGATACTCATGAGTGCAGGATGGGAGAACATATGGCTGGAGCCAGGAATGAGACACACGTGGCCAGGGTGGGGAATATTATTACCATAAGGGCTAATTAAGGGATATTATTACTGCAGTGATGTATTTATTTTATTTTTTGAGTATACTGTTTTAAATGGGGGGGCGGTCCTGTTACTGTGCAGAGTGACACTATATCGCCTTTTTTTCTTCATGTGGTGTAATGTAGAAGTTGTGAAAAATTAAGTAATGTGTTCTGCAAGCGGAGCTTGAGATAACTGTTATTTCCTGCAGAAACGAGTCCTGGCTGGAAGACATGATGGTGGTCTGTGCTGGATGAAAGATGAAGGACTTCACCTAGAGACATCACTGGTGAGTCAGTGTTACCTATACACTGACACTATACACTGTATGCTATATACAGAGGTCCTGTGTACAATGTCACCAGTGATCACTGTATTACCTATACATTTTATACAGAACTCCTGTGTATAATACCACCAGTGATCTCTGTATTACCTCTACACAGACACTGCATACTAAGTACAGATCTCCTGTGAATACTGGCACTTATGGTGATAGTATTGTGTTTTTCTTTTTTTTTTAATTACTGATCAATATTGTAGTATTCAGTCACTATGTGGTGGTAATATGTGGTCTGGAAATGGTGTTGTGGTATTTGTCCCTTGAATGTGCTATTTGGTCACCAAGCGGTGGTAATATGTGGTCTTGACATGGTGCGGTGGTATTTGTTCCTTGTATGTGATATTATTCGATCACTGTGGTTGTAATTTGTGGTCTGGTCATGGTGCAGCGGTATTTGTTCCTTGTATGTGATATTATTGGTCAAAATATACCTAAATTGTATTGCAGATTTTAACAAATATTTAATAGGTTACACTAGAGTAGGGCCCGGCCATTTTTCTGGAATAATCTGGTTTGGGTATATCATGACCTCCGTCACATGACCCCCATCACATGACCCCGTCACATGACCCCCGACACATGACCCCCAACACATGACCAGGGGGGCCCACAGTGTCTGATCAGCCCGGGGCCCTGGCTACCCTTAATCCACCCCTGTACCTATCCATATATATATATGAAGAGAGACGTAGGTAGAAGGAATTTGTGATGCTGATTCACTTTTCATAGACAAGCCGTGAGTCGGGATAGTCAAGGAGTCCAAGGTCAAAAGCCAAGAGGGTAAGTCATAAGCAGAGGGAAGAGAGAAAGGCATAGTCAGGTCAGAATACCAGGAAGATAGCGGACCAGGGCAAAAAGGGTAAAACAAACTTGTAGTCAATATGAAAGTCCAGGGTCCGGCAACAAAGTATTAGAAAGTCAGAATGCTGAGAACAAAGCATAAAAAGACAAGCCACACAGAGATGAAAGCTACTACTGGCAGCTTTCTGGGCCAGATAGCTCAGTTAAGTAGCTACTGTAACAGGGAACACCTAAAAGGAGCTCAGCACCTCCCAGACTCAGATTGGACAGTTGAGCTGTCAATAAAAACACAGAAAGCTCATCACTCCTCTTCACCAGACTGGATAATGGAAATGTCTATCACAGCACAGAAAGCTCAGCACACCCCTTCACCAGAAATTGATAAAGGGGGAACATGGAATCCAAGCTTAGTGAAGTTGGGTGATGTGTTTTTTTCAGCATGATTAAAAAAGTGGAGGTTAGGTTTCAATCAAAATTTCTGGCATAGTGCATTCCGGAAACAAGTGCAGCACGAGAAAAGTCTTGCAAATTGAAGTGGGAAATTCTTATTATGGAGAATGTTACTCTCAGATCAGTTACAGAATGGAAAGCATGTTTAGGGTCATAGACAGAGATGAGGGAGGAGCTCTGTGATGGAGCAGATCTATAGAATGTTTTGTGGGAGAGAGTAATAAGTTTATATTGTACTCTGTAGCATACGAGTAACCAGTGCATTGACTGGCACAGGTTGGAGAAATCGGTGTAGCAGCTGGACAGAAATATGACCCTGATTGCTGCATTCAGAATGAATTGGAGTGCAAAAAGTATAGTTAAAGGGAGACCGATTAGTAGAAAGTTGCTGAAGTCCAGATGAGAATGAATAAGAGAGATTTTGCAATTGCAAAGGTGAGAAAAGGTCAGATTCGAGAGATGTCTTTAAAGTGCAGGTCACATAAGCAAAGTGATTGATTGGATATAGGTAATAAAGGAGAGTTCTGTGGAAATATGACCTCCAGATAGTGAGCATGCTGCTTGGGAGCTATGGTTGAACCAAGGAAATTGCATGAGAAATCCAGTTTTGGATACAATCAGTTTCAGCTAGAAGGAGGATATGATGTTAGAGAAATCAAATAGATAATCCCTGGTATTTTGAAGAAGTAAGGGTGATGTCAGGAGTAAAAGTGTATAATTGGGTGTCATCAGCATAGAAACCAAATCTGCTGGTGGTTTGTTGCCTTGAAGAACCCCAACACTAAATGGAAGAGGAAAGGAAGAAGAGCAAGGTGTACCGCAATGCAATGCCTGTACCGGGATCTAATGGTTGATTTTAGGTGTACACTAAGCACTGTTGCAAGTATATAACACTGGATATTCAAGAAAATTCCAGGCACTGGCAAATATGGATACATTCTTCAAACCATTATTCCACTATATGGACAATTAAAAAGTCCATGACAGTAAGTAGAAATACATTTCTGGCGTTGCTGGCACTCAATTTTCTGAGATATTTATTTATCATTGGTCAGCGGATATCCTGGAGCATCAATATTCCATTGTGAACGGTCATCCAATATACATACAGTACATGGTGAGAAAAATCTTTCTTTTTTTGCATTATATACAACTGGAGTATTTAACCCCTTACTGGCATCGGACGTACTATACCGTCTGATGCCGCCTCCCCTGCTTTGATGCAGGGCTCCGCGGTGAGCCCGCATCAAAGCAGGGACATGTCAGCTGTTTTGAACAGCTGACATGTGCCCGTAATAGGCGCGGGCAGAATCGCGATCTGCCCGCACCTATTAACTAGTTAAATGCCGCTGTCAAACGCAGACAGCGGCATTTAACTACTGTTTCCGGCCGGGCGGCCGGAAATGACGTCATCGCCGTCAAACGCTCACAGCACAACTGCATTTCTGCTACATAGCAGCGATCAGCAGATCGCTGCTATGTAGCAGAGCCGATCGAGTTGTGCCTGCTTCTAGCCTCCCATGGAGGCTATTGAAGCATGGCAAAAGTTAAAAAAAAAAGTTTAAAAAAATGTGAAAAAAATAAAAAAAACATAGAAGTTTAAATCACCCCCCTTTCGCCCCAATCAAAATAAATCAATAAAAAAAATATCAAATCTACGCATATTTGGTATCGCCACGCTCAGAATCGCCCGATCTATCAATTAAAAAAAGTATTAACCTGATCGCTAAACAGCGTAGCGGGAAAAAAATTTGAAACGCCAGAATTACGTTTTTTTTGGTCGCCGCGACATTGCATTAAAATGCAATAACGGGCGATCAAAAGAACGTATCTGCACCGAAATGCTATCATTAAAAACTTCATCTCGGCACGCAAAAAATAAGCCCTCAACCGACCCCAGATCATGAAAAATGGAGACGCTACGAGTATCGGAAAATGGCGCAATTTTTTTTTTTTTTTTAGCAAAGTTTGGAATTTTTTTTCACCACTTAGATAAAAAATAACCTAGACATGTTAGGTGTCTATGAACTCGTACTGACCTGGAGAATCATAATGGCAGGTCAGTTTTAGCATTTAGTGAACCTAGCAAAAAAGCCAAACAAAAAACCAATGTGGGATTGCACTTTTTTTGCAATTTCACCGCACTTGGAATTTTTTTCCCATTTTCTAGTACATGACATGCTAAAACCAATGATGTCGTTCAAAAGTACAACTCGTCCCGCAAAAAATAAGCCCTCACCTGGCCAAATTGAAGGAAAAATAAAAAAGTTATGGCTCTGGGAAGGAGGGGAGCGAAAAACGAACACCGAAAAACGAAAAATCCCCCGGTCATGAAGGGGTTAATGCTGGTTGAACGAGAATACCAAACGTGGTGGTGCTCAACTGTGCAGCAATACAATCTTCAAAGGTTTCGCGAATAGTAGAAAAATAAGTGGCACTTCCCATTAGCGCATTGTAGTGTGATTTTTTGGGCTAAAACGGTGTAACATCTAATTATGCTTTATCCGGTCGTAGCACTAAATGAGATGCTGTTTTAGGTGTGAAAAGTGACAGGACACAATGATATTGGAGGGTAAAGAAACATCATTATGGATGTGCAAGTTATAGATAAAATGGGTATGGCAGATCAATATTATAAAATCACGTTTAAAAATAAGTTACCGTAGATTTCATTGAAAGAATGGAATTACCTGTTAACATACAGTATATATTTTTAAAAAATCACCATTGCATCAAGAAGTAATTTTTTATGCCAAGGTAAATAATCCTCCCAGGGTTTAGCTTTAGATTGTCATCTACATTAAAAGAGCTTGATTTTACATAAATTTCTGTTTACTTACCTCTTTCATTTTAGTCATTGTTCCCCCCTTCAAATTTACCATTTTAAACAATACTTTTTATGCTCCTGTATTTTCCTAGTGCATTTAAATGTGTCTGTTTGCAAAATTTTATACAAAATGTTCCTGTTTTTCTGCACAGAAACTACTCCTATTCTGCATTGTGTCATGAATAATGGGTTTCTTCTCTATCATTGAGAGCATTCACTGTAGAACAGTAATTCACGATTTAGTATTGCTGAAGTAAAGCAAAATATAGTTTTTAAGACTAGATACATTTATCCAATTTTGTTTTTCTACCAAAGCGAAAGCCAATTGTTTAACAATAATGTAAGGTTGTAAATTCTAAACCTGAACACTGAAATATTCTTTTGATATGAGAGTATACAGTAAATTGTCTTTACATGTGCATTCAACAAATCATCTGCATAGTGTTAAAGGGATATTCTGAGCCCCAGACAAATTTCAACAGTCATTTTCTATAACTGTAGATTTGTGACAGTCGTGCTGGGAATACAGGGGAATCGTGACTGTATACGCATTGTACATTGTTACAGTTCAGTAACCTGCAGTCATTATAAGTGAAGCTTTCCTAGAGCCCCGAAAAACCTGTTTAATTGCCCTCTTCCATAGTTGTAAGAAATAAATCTGTTGTGTATGTGTATTATATTATTATCATAGTTAACCCCTTAAGCCCCGAGGGTGGTTTGCACGTTAATGACCGGGCCAATTTTTACAATTCTGACCACTGTCCCTTTATGAGGTTATAACTCTGGAACGCTTCAACGGATCTTGGCGATTCTGACATTGTTTTCTCGTGACATATTGTACTTCATTTTAGTAGTAACATTTATTCGATATAACTTGCGTTTATTTGTGAAAAAAACGGAAATTTGGCGAAAATTTAGAAAATTTCGCAATTTTCCAACTTTAAATTTTTATGCCCTTAAATCACAGAGATATGTCACGCAAAATACTTAATAAGTAACATTTCCCACATGTCTACTTTACATCAGCACAATTTTGGAACCAAAATTTTTTTTTGTTAGGGAGTTATAAGGGTTAAAAGTTGACCAGCAATTTCTCATTTTTACAACACCATTTTTTTTTAGGGACCACATCTCATTTGATGTCATTTTGAGGGGTCTATATGATAGAAAATACCCTAGTGTGACACCATTCTAAAAACTGCACCCCTCAAGGTGCTCAAAACCACATTCAAGAAGTTTATTAACCCTTCAGGGGTTTCACAGGAATTTTTGGAATGTTTAAATAAAAATGAATATTTAACTTTTTTTCACGCAAAATTTATTTCAGCTCCAATTTGTTTTATTTTACCAAGGGTAACAGGATAAAATGGATGCCAAACATTGTTGTACAATCTGTACGGAGTACGCTGATACCCCATATGTGGGGGTAAACCACTGTTTGGGCGCATGGCAGAGCTCGGAAGGAAAGGAGCGCCATTTGACTTTTAAATGCAAAATTGACAGGAATTGAGATGGGACACCATGTTGCGTTTGGAGAGCCACTGATGTGCCTAAACATTGAAACCCCCCACAAGTGACACCATTTTGGAAAGTAGACACCCTAAGGAACTTATCTAGATGTGTGGTGACCACTTTGACCCACCAATTGCTTCACAGAAGTTTATAATGCAGAGCCGTAAAAATAAAAAATCATATTTTTTCACAAAAATGATCTTTTCGCCCCCAATTTTTTATTTTCCCAAGAGTAAGAGAAGAAATTGGACCTCAAAAATTGTTGGCCAATTTGTCCTGAGTACGCTGATACCCCGTATATGGGTGTAAACCATTGTTTGGGCGTATGGCAGAGCTCGGAAGGGAAGGAGCGCCATTTTACTTTTCAATGCAAAATTGACTGGAATTGAGATGGGATGCCATGTTGCGTTTGGAGAGCCCCTGATGTGCCTAAACATTGAAATCCCCACAAGTGACACCATTTTGGAAAGTAGACCCCTTAAGGAACTTATCTAGAGGTGTGGTGAGCACTTTGACCCAACAAGTGCTTCACAGAAGTTTATAATGCAGAGCCGTAAAAATAAAAAATCTTATTTTTTCACAAAAATGATCTTTTCGCCCCCAATTTTTTATTTTCCCAAGGGTAAGAGAAGAAATTAGACCACAAAAGTTGTTGTGCAATTTGTCCTGAGTGCGACGATACCCCATATGTGGGGGTAAACCACTTTTTGGGTGCATTGCAGAGCTCGGAAGGGAAGGAGCGCCATTTGACTTTTCAATGCAAAATTGACTGGAATTAAGATGGGACGCCATGTTGGTTTGGAGAGCCCCTGATGTGCCTAAACATTAAAACCCCCCACAAGTGACACCATTTTGGAAACTAGACCCTCTAAGGAACTTATCTAGATGTGTTTTGAGAGCTTTGAACCCCCAAGTGTTTCACTACAGTTTATAACGCAGAGCCGTTAAAATAATGTGTTTTTTTTTTCGCAAAAATTATTTTTTAGCCCCCAGTTTTGTATTTTCACATAGGTAACATAATAAATTGGACCCCAAAAGTTGTTGTCCAATTTGTCCTGAGTACGCTGATACCCAATATGTGGGGGGGAACCACTGTTTGGGCGCATGGCAGAGCTCGGAAGGGAAGGAGCGCCATTTGGAATGCAGACTTAGATGGATTGGTCTGCAGGAGTCACGTTGCATTTGCAGAGCCCCTGATGTACCCAAACAGTACAAACCCCCCACAAGTGACCCCATATTAGAAACTAGACCTCCCAAGGAACTTATCTAGATGTGTTGTGAGAACTTTGAACCCCTAAGTGTTTCACTACAGTTTATAACGCAGAGCCGTGAAAATAAAAATTCTTTTTTTTTTCACAAAAATGATTTTTTAGCCCCCAGCTTTGTATTTTTACAAGGGTAACAGAATAAATTGGACCCCAAAAGTTGTTGTTCAATTTGTTCTGAGTACGCTGATACCCCATATGTGGGGGGGAACCACTGTTTGGGCTCATGGCAGAGCTCGGAAGGGAAGGAGCGCCATTTGGAATGCAGACTTAGATGGATTGGTCTGCAGGCGTCACGTTGCATTTGCAGAGCCCCTGATGTACCCAAACAGTAGAAACCACCCACAAGTGACCCCATATTGGAAACTAGACCTCCCGTGGAACTTATCTAGATGTGTTGTGAAAACTTTGAACCCCCAAGTGTTTCACTACAGTTTACAACGCAGAGCCGTGAAAATAAAAAATCCTTTTTTTTCCCACAAAAATGATTTTTAGCCCCCCAAATTTTTATTTTCCCAAGGATAACAAGAGAACTTGGACCCAAAAAGTTGTTGTCCAATTTGTCTCGAGTACGATGATACCCCATATGTTGGGGTAAACCCCTGTTTGGGCGCACGGGAGAGCTCGGAAGGGAAGGAGCACTGTTTTACTTTTTCAATGCAGAATTGGCTGGAATTGAGATCGGACGCCATGTCGCGTTTGGAGAGCCCCTGATGTGTCTAAACAGTGGAAACCCCCCAATTATAAATGAAACCCTAATCCAAACACACCCCTAACCCTAATCCCAACTGTAACCCTAACCACACACCTAACCCTGACACACCCCTAATTCTAATCCTAACCCTAATCCCAACCGTAAATGTAATCCAAACCCTAACCCTAGCCCTAACCCTAACCCTAACAATAACCCTAATGGGAAAATGGAAATAAATACATCTTTTTTAATTTTATTATTTTTCCCTAAGGCTAGGTTCACATTGCGTTAGGGAAATCCGTTTAGCACTAGCGGATTGCGCTAACGCAATGTCTTTTTAGGTGTCGTGTTTAGTGGTCGCGTTAACGTCCCCGCTCTGGAAGATCGGGGATCGGACCTCGGGCGCGCCGCGGACGCTGCAAGCAGCGTCTGAGGCGCGCCACAAAAGAATGGCACCTTGCTAGCGCGAGCCGAAAATGGCACGCTCTAGCGATGCGCTACACTCGAAAATCACATTGCTGTCAATGGTTGTGCTAACGGACCCATTGCACGGCGTTAATTGTGACATTTTCGCCGTGCAACGCTGTCCGTTAGCGTTAACCCATTAATGCAATGTGAACCTAGCCTAACTAAGGGGGTGATGAAGGGGGGTTTGATTTACTTTTATAGCGTTTTTTATATCGGATTTTTATGTTTGGCAGCCGTCACACACTAAAAGACGCTTTTTATAGCAAAAAAGTTTTTGCGTCTCCACATTTTGAGAACTATAATTTTTCCATATTTTGGTCCACAGAGTCATGTGAGGTCTTGTTTTTTGCGGGACGAGTTGACGTTTTTATCGGTTACATTTTCGGACATGTGACAGTTTTTGATCGCTTTTTATTCCGATTTTTTGTGAGGCAGAATGACCAAAAACCAGCTATTCATGAATTTCTTTTGGCGGAGGCGTTTATACCGTTCCGCGTTTGGTAAAATTGATGAAGCAGTTTTATTCTTCGGGTCAGTACGATTACAGCGATACCTCATTTATATCATTTTTTTTATGTTTTGGCGCTTTTATACGATAAAAGCTATTTTATAGAAAAAATAATTATTTTGGCATCGCTTTATTCTGAGGACTATAACTTTTTTATTTTTTGGTTATGAGGCTATATGGCGGCTCGTTTTTTGCGGGACAAGATGACGTTTTCAGAGGTACCATGGTTATTTATATCCGTCTTTTTGATCGCGTGTTATTCCACTTTTTGTTCAGCGTTATGATGATAAAGCGTTGTTTTTTGGCTCGTTTTTTTTTTTTTTTCTTACGGTGTTCACTGAAGGGGTTAACTAGTGAGCCAGTTTTATAGGTCGGGTCGTTACGGACGCGGCGATACTAAATATGTGTACTTTTATTGTTTTTTTGTTTTTTTATGTAAAGAAATGTATTTATGGGAATAATATTTTTTTTTTTTCTGCTTTATTTAGGAATTTTTTTTTATTTTTTTTTTACAAGTGTGGAAATTTTTTTTTTTACTTTTTCACTTTGTCCCAGGGGGGGACATCACAGATCACCGATCTGACAGTGTGCACAGCACTCTGTTAGATTGGTGATCTGACATACAGCCGGGCAGGATTAGAGCTGCAGCTGCAGCCTGATCCTGACCCGGAAGTGCTCCCTGCAGGACCCGGATGCAGTCCGGCGGCCATTTTGGATCCGGGGACTGCAGGGAGAAGACGCTCGGTACACGGTGAGCACATCACCGTGTACCGATCGTCTCAGGGAAGCCCGCAGGGAGCCCCCTCCCTGCGCGATGCTTCCCTGCACCGCCGGCACACCGCGATCATCTTTGATCGCGGTGTGCCGGGGGTTAATGTGCCGGGAGCGGTCCGTGACCGCTCCTGGCACATAGTGTCGGATGTCAGCTGCGATAGGCAGCTGACACCCGGCCGCGATTGGCCGCGCTCCCCCCGTGAGCGCGGCCGATCGCATATGACGTACTATCCCGTCCCTGGGAATTAAGTCCCAGGTCACCTGGACGGGATAGTACGTCATATGGGATTAAGGGGTTAATAATATTCCATAGTTGTAAAATGTAAGGAGAAGAACCCTGCTAGGCGTGCTTCCTCTGTGATGGGTCTGGAACCATTGGGACTGTCACCTATGTTGTAGGGGGAAAAGCTTAAAGCCCTGGACTGTTCCCGGCAGTTGAGAAAAGTGGGCGTGGCTAATATTAGGGATTTTCAGCATGTGAGTAATCTTACAGTTAGCGCCATGGAATAAATGGCGCTATAACAATAAATAATAATAATAATAGTTACGGCGGGTACGTTCAGTGCGCAAGAGGTCAGTGTAGGTGCTCCTAGCGTAGAGTATCGTGAGAGAGCAGGCTCTAAGACTTGAAGGCCAGAGGACGATAAACGGAGACTGTCGTCAGAGCCAAGTACCGATATCGCTGACACTGCTGACACCGTTGACACCACTGACTGTGAGACAAAGGGTCCGTGTATGGGACATAGCCTCGTGCCCACGCAGACCGGAGAGTCGTACCACCCATAGTGAACTTTATCCTGCTAAGCTTCTAAACAGACCCCACATAGGGGAAACCGCCGTGCAGGACAGAGACATTGCCTTGTGTATTCCTTCTCCTTCCGGACCCAAAGCCGGCATCAGGACCACAAGGAAACATCGCCCACAACAGGACCGAAGACGCCATTCTCTCCAGGACGCCGAATTTCCACAGCGCCATTGCCTTGGCGCTACCGTTTGCACCCAGGCAATACACTGAGGACTGCGTCGGATTGATAAGTCTATTTCCTTTGCATGTTTTGTCTCAGTTACTCGTTTTACTACCGTGTTCCAAGTTGCAGTAATTTGTATTGACAATTTCCCTCTACTTCTCCCTGTGTGGAGTATCCACTTTAGAATTAAATCCCCTGATAACCCTTGCTCTGACTACGTTCTGTTACTGCATCCTACATGCCTGCTGTCTCCTTACAGTTGTAAGAAATACATTTGTTGTGCATGTGTATTATATTATTATCATTGTTAATAATATCTGATATTTTAATTATTGTGGTTAATCAATTTAATGGTTAATAATCAATTTAATTATGAAGATATGCTTAACACATAAATAAGCAAAAATAAAGAAAAATACTGAAATATTTAAGTTTTTTTATGAAGTACTCATGTGTCAAACATATCTTTGATTTTGGTTATTATTACAAAAATTGCAAAAATCAATTTGCATTCTAGTGTTTTAAAGTTAACCAGCAATCCACAAATCACCCTGTTCATAGTCTGACCCGTGCTGGTATCGAAAATCATTTGAAATCCCAACATGAGAAATCCACTTTATGTATCGAAACGGACCATGCTGAGTTTAGAAAAACAAATATTTTCCCTTGATTTTGTTGTGCAGAGATAAAAAATGACTAATCCTGCACACGCACTTCTTTATCTTCCATCCCTGGTTCGCAAAGTGCGTTCTGCATCAATGACGCGATATAAATGCAAACATATGTCCTGCACAGACACTGGGCCTCTTAATGCGTCTCCTCACAGTAGCGCACACACACGTTATGAGACAGACACATACGAGTGTTATATGTGGTGGCATTTTTGGCTTGTCCACATTCTCAGGTCTGATAGAGGCGGGGTGCTTGAGGGAGAAGGTGGCCTTGCTGGAATTTCCTGAGGCAACATAGAGATTTGCAAGAAAAACATACCTTAAATACAGATGACCTTTTGTAGACGGGCAGCAGGAGGATATTTTGATTTTTCTGTGTGCATTTATAGTCCTGTAAGACAGACTCTATGTAATTTCTCACCATGAGAACCTGTTCTTCCAAGGGCTCAAAGCATTCATAAACAATCTATCATTTTTAATGATCAGGTTAGGATTTGTTATTTGAATTCCCTCTGCGTTAAGAAACAAAACCTGTTTATTCTTAACCTTTTAAAGGAAAACTAAGATTACTGATTACTGGGTGATAGCATGGCAATAATCGCAGTAAAACTCCTGTTGAAGATGGTTTATTAATTTTATAAGGATTTTGATGAATTCATC
Organism: Ranitomeya imitator; assembly: GCF_032444005.1. Lineage (NCBI taxonomy): Eukaryota > Metazoa > Chordata > Amphibia > Anura > Dendrobatidae > Ranitomeya > Ranitomeya imitator. The sequence goes on along the minus strand of NC_091284.1, from coordinate 345,190,818 downwards.
CAAATATTATTGTTGGAATCACTTTATATGGAGTGTTATGATAATATATTGTATGTAGAGAGTTGCATGCTATTTAAATCCCCCACAATACCCCACAATACCCTTGTGTACCTGTCAGCAGGCTCAAAATGGATTTATACAGGTTATATATTAATGTTCATTGGTAAACAGACTGGTGTAAAAAGTATAGCCAAAGTATCTACTATGTATATCTACAGTATGAGTATGTGGTTTTCCGTCTCTCCCATTACAGATAATATCAGAGGAATGAATGATCAGATGTTAAATTTGAATGCCTGATCCTTTGGTTACCCCAGGGCATAAGACACTGACAGTGATGTCTTACATTGGCTTACTCTACTTTTCCCACTGAAAATGCATGCACACATCGATCTAAGTGTTCATTCTAATCGAGAGGTGAATGACAACTATCTAAGGTGTATCGCTGCCCCAAGAGTCTAATTTTCAAGGCTTTCTGGCGATGTCATGTTTCTCTGTTGTGGAGGAACTAACTGCAAGCATAGTGGCTTAGTGGTTAGTAGGGTTGAGCGAAACGGGTCGAACATTTTCAAAAGTCGCCGACTTTTGGCGAAGTCGAGTTTCATGAAACCCGATCCGACCCCTGTGCGTGGTCGGCCATGCGGTACGCGACTTTCGCGCCAAAGTCGCGTTTCAATGACGCGAAAAGCGCCATTTCTCAGCCAATGAAGGTAAACGCAGAGTGTGGGCAGCGTGATGACATAGGTCCTGGTCCCCACCATCTTAGAGAAGGGCATTGCAGTGATTGGCTTGCTGTCCGCGGCGTCACAGGGGCTATAAAGGGGCGTTCCCGCCGACCACCATCTTACTGCTGCTGATCTGAGCTTAGGGAGAGGTTGCTGCCGCTTCGTCAGAAGCAGGGATAGCGTTAGGCAGGGTCCATTAACCACAAAACCGCTTGTGCTGTAGCGATTTCCACTGCCCAACACCACCTTCGGTGTGCAGGGACAGTGGAAGCTCCTTTTTTTTTTTTTTTTTTCCTCAGCGCTGTAGCTCATTGGGCTGCCCTAGAAGGCTCCCTGATAGCTGCATTGCTGTGTGTACGCCGCTGTGCAAACCAACTGCTTTTTTCAAAGCACAAATCCTCTTGTTCCTTCCTTTCTGCACAGCTATCTTGTTTGTTTGTCCACACTTTTTATTTAATTTGTGCATCAGTCCACTCCTTATTGCTGCCTGCCATACCTGGCTGGGATTACTGCAGGGAGATAGTAATTGAAGGACAGTTCCTTTTTTTTTTTTTTGTGGGAGATTAAAATTGGCATTTCTGCTAGAGTGCCATCCCTGTCTGTGTCATCTCTCACTCAGTGGGCCATAGAAAGCCTATTTATTTTTTTGCTTGATTTGGGTTCCAAAATCTACCAGAAAAAATCACAACATCAATCAGTGGGAGAAAAATATTGGCCTCAGGGCTTGTGTGCCACTCCTTACTCCTGTGTGTGCCATCTCTCACTCAGTGGGCCATAGAAAGCCTATTTATTTTTTAGCTTGATTTGGGTTCCAAAATCTACCTGAAAAAATCACAACATCAATCAGTGGGAGAAAAATATTGGCCTCAGGGCTTGTGTGCCACTCCTGACTCCTGTGTGTGCCATCTCTCACTCAGTGGGCCATAGAAAGCCTATTAATTTTTTTGCTTGATTTGGGTTCTAAATTCTACCTGAAAAATCAATAAATCAATCAGTGGGAGATTAATATTGGCCTTTGGGCTTGTGTGCCAGTCCTAAGCGTGCCATCTCTCTCTCTCAGATAGTGGGCCATAGAAAGCCTATTTTTTTTTTTTTTTATTGGGTTTATAAATTTTCCCTGGAAAAAAAAAAAAAAGTGGGAGATTAATATTGGCCTCTGGGCTTGTGTGCCAGTCCTGAGCGTGCCATCTCTCTCACAAATAGTGGGCCATAGAAAGCCTATTTCTTTTTTTGGTTGATTTGGGTTCATAATTCTACCTGAAAAAATCAATCAATCAATCAGTGGGAGATTAATATTGGCCTTTGGGCTTGTGTGCCAGTCCTAAGCGTGCCATCTCTCTCTCTCAGATAGTGGGCCATAGAAAGATTTTTTATTATTTTTTTTATTGGGTTTATAAATTTTCCCTGGAAAAAAAAAAAAGTGGGAGATTAATATTGGCCTCTGGGCTTGTGTGCCAGTCCTGAGCGTGCCATCTCTTTCACAAATAGTGGGCCATAGAAAGCCTATTAATTTTTTGGCTTGATTTGGGTTCCAAAATCTACCTGAAAAAATCACTAAATCAATCAGTGGGAGATTAATATTGGCCTCTGGGCTTGTGTGCCACTCCTGACTCCTGTGTGCGTCATCTGTCACTCAGTGGGCCCTAGAAAGCCTATTTTTTGTTTTATTTGTTTTCTAAATTCTCCCTGAAAAAATCATTTTATTTTATTTGGTTTCTAAATTATTCCTGAAAAAAATCATTTTTTTTGTATTTTTTTTTCTCTAAAGTCTCCCTGAAAAAAAAAAAAAAAAAAAAATCTGTGGGAGATTCATATTGCCCTTTCTGCTTGTGTGCCAGTCTTGACTCCTGGGTGTTCCATCTCTCTCTCTCTCCCCAATTGTGGGCCATAGAAAGCATATTAATTTTTTGGCTTCATTTGGGTTCCAAAATCTACCTGAAAAAATCACTAAATCAATCAGTGGGAGATTAATATTGGCCTCTGGGCTTGTGTGCCACTCCTGACTCCTGTGTGCATCATCTGTCACTCAGTGGGCCCTAGAAAGCCTATTTTTTGTTTTATTTGTTTTCTAAATTCTCCCTGAAAAAATCATTTTATTTTATTTGGTTTCTAAATTATTCCTGAAAAAAATCCTTTTTTTTTTGTATTTTTTTTTCTCTAAAGTCTCCCTGAAAAAAAAAAAAAAAAAATCTGTGGGAGATTCATATTGCCCTTTCTGCTTGTGTGCCAGTCTTGACTCCTGGGTGTGCCATCTCTCTCTCTCTCCCCAATTGTGGGCCATAGAAAGCATATTAATTTTTTGGCTTGATTTGGGTTCCAAAATCTACCTGAAAAAATCACTAAATCAATCAGTGGGAGATTAATATTGGCCTCTGGGCTTGTGTGCCACTCCTGACTCCTGTGTGCGTCATCTGTCACTCAGTGGGCCCTAGAAAGCCTATTTTTTGTTTTATTTGTTTTCTAAATTCTCCCTGAAAAAATCATTTTATTTTATTTGGTTTCTAAATTATTCCTGAAAAAAATCATTTTTTTGTATTTTTTTTTCTCTAAAGTCTCCCTGAAAAAAAAATAAAAAAAAATCTGTGGGAGATTCATATTGCCCTTTCTGCTTGTGTGCCAGTCTTGACTCCTGGGTGTGCCATCTCTCTCTCTCTCCCCAATTGTGGGCCATAGAAAGCCTATTAATTTTTTGGCTTGATTTGGGTTCCAAAATCTACCAGAAAAAATCACTAAATCAATCAGTGGGAGATTAATATTGGCCTCTGGGCTTGTGTGCCACTCCTGACTCCTGTGTGCGTCATCTGTCACTCAGTGGGCCCTAGAAAGCCTATTTTTTGTTTTATTTGTTTTCTAAATTCTCCCTGAAAAAATCATTTTATTTTATTTGGTTTCTAAATTATTCCTGAAAAAAATCGTTTTTTTTGTATTTTTTTTTCTCTAAAGTCTCCCTGAAAAAAAAAAAAAAAAAAAAAATCTGTGGGAGATTCATATTGCCCTTTCTGCTTGTGTGCCAGTCTTGACTCCTGGGTGTGCCATCTCTCTCTCTCTCCCCAATTGTGGGCCATAGAAAGCCTATTAATTTTTTGGCTTGATTTGGGTTCCAAAATCTACCTGAAAAAATCACTAAATCAATCAGTGGGAGATTAATATTGGCCTCTGGGCTTGTGTGCCACTCCTGACTCCTGTGTGCGTCCTCTCTCACTCAGTGGGCCCTACAAAGCCTTTTTTTTTTTTCTTCTAAATTCTCCCTGAAACAATCATTTCATTTTATTTGTTTTATAAATTCTTCTGTAAAAAATAATTTTTTTTTATTATTTTTTTTTTCTGAAGTCTCCCTTTTAAAAAAAACAAACACAAATCAGTGGGAGATAAATATTTACATTTACGCTTCAGTGACAGTCCTGCGTGTGTGGCATCTCATTTGTTGCCAACAACAACAGAGTGTGTAACATTGTGGCTGATTTTCGTTGTGGTCTCACCCACCTGTAAAGGGGTAGCTAAATCATACTGAAGTTATAGCTCACCGTGTAAGTTGTGTGACAGCAACAAATACCGTTCGTTTGGTAACGTTTTTAAAACAATGAGGAAGTCTGGTGGAAGAGGTCGTGGCCGGGGGCGTTCATTGTCAGCTGGTAATGAGGGTAGTGGTAGTGGTGGAGCATCAGGTGGTCGTGGGAAAAAAAATATTGCACCTAAGTCTGGAGCTGTGGAGCCAGGTTCGTCGTCTGGCTACACAAGGCCTCGAACCCTCCCTTTTCTGGGAGTAGGAAAACCGCTTTTAAAGCCGGAGCATCAAGAGCAAGTTTTGGCTTATCTTGCTGACTCAGCCTCTAGCTCTTTTGCCTCCTCTCGTGAAACTGGTAAAAGTAAAAGCAGCGCGTCGTTAGTGGATGTTCACGGTCAGGGACAAGTCGCTTCCTTGTCCTCTTCAGCAAAAACAACAACAGAGAAGAATGCAGCAGGCGACACAACGGGTTACTCCATGGAGCTCTTTACACATACCGTCCCTGGCTTAGAAAGTGAAGCAGTTAACAGTCCATGCCCATTACAAGTTGAATCTGACATGGAGTGCACTGATGCACAGCCACAGCCAGACTACTATGCTGGTCCTTTGACTCAGACCACAACATTGCCCTCGCAGGGTGTTGATCAAGAATCAGACCCTGATGAGACTATGTTGCCCCATCACGAACGCTATACCACCGACCGACACGGTGACACAGACGAAGTTGCACACGAGCTACAAGAAGAGGTAATAGATGACCCAGTTCTTGACCCCGATTGGCAGCCATTGGGGGAACAGGGTGCAGGCGGCAGCAGTTCTGAAGCGGAGGAGGAGGGGCCGCAGCAGGCATCAACATCGCAACAGGTTCCATCTGCCGGGCCCGTATCTTGGCCAAAACGCGTGGCAAAGTCAAAACCTGTTGGAGGACAGCGTGGCCATCCGGTTAAAGCTCAGTCTGCAATGCCTGAAAAGGTATCCGATGCTAGAAAGAGTGCAGTCTGGCATTTTTTTAAACAACATCCAATTGATCAGCACAAAGTAATCTGTCAAAAATGTTCAACTACCTTAAGCAGAGGGCAGAATCTGAAAAGTCTCAATACAAGTTGCATGCATAGACATTTAACCACCATGCATTTGCAAGCTTGGACTAACTACCAAACGTCCCTTAAGGTTGTAGCACCCTCGGCCAATGAAGCTAGTCATCAACGCAACATCCCTTCCGGCAGTGTAGGGCCACCATTTTCTGCACCACCTGCAGTATCTGTGCAGGTTTCTTTGCCAGGCCAAAGCAGTCAGGGGCAGGGAATCTCCAGTTTCGTAGTAGGAAACACTGCATCTAGGGCACCGGCGGCAACAATACCATCTCCCACCGTCTCTCAGTCTGCCATGTCCACCGGCACCCCCGCTAGTTCCCCGATCTCCAGCTCTCCAGTCCAGCTCACCCTACATGAGACTATGGTTAGAAAAAGGAAGTACTTAGCCTCGCATCTGCGTACACAGGGTTTGAACGCCCACATAGCTAGACTAATCTCGTTAGAGATGATGCCCTACCGGTTAGTTGAAAGCGAAGCTTTCAAAGACCTGATGGATTACGCTGTACCACGCTACGAGCTACCCAGTCGACACTTTTTTTCCAGAAAAGCCATCCCAGCCCTCCACCAGCATGTTAAAGAACGCATCGTCCATGCACTCAGGCAATCTGTGAGCACAAAGGTGCACCTGACAACAGATGCATGGACCAGTAGGCATGGCCATGGACGTTACGTGTCCATCACGGCACACTGGGTAAATGTGGTGGATTCAGGGTCCACAGAGGACAGCAAGTTTGGGACAGTTCTGCCTAGCCCACGGTCTAGGAAACAGTTGGCTGTAGCCGTTCGCACCCCCTCCTCCTCCTCCTCCTCGTCCTCCTGCAGAAGCGAGAGCTCGTCCACAGACCGCAGTCGCACAACCACTCCATCCGCAGCTGCCACTGTTGCACACCAGGTCTCCCATTATGGGGCAGCTACTGGCAAACGTCAGCAGGCTGTATTGGCTATGAAGTGTTTGGGCGACAACAGACACACCGCGGAAGTTCTGTCCGAGTTCTTGCAGCAAGAAACGCAGTCGTGGCTGGGCACTGTAGATCTTGAGGCAGGCAAGGTAGTGAGTGATAACGGAAGGAATTTCATGGCTGCCATCTCCCTTTCCCAACTGAAACACATTCCTTGCCTGGCTCACACCTTAAACCTGGTGGTGCAGTGCTTCCTGAAAAGTTATCCGCGGATATCCGACCTGCTCCTCAAAGTGTGTGGACTTTGCGCACATATCCGCCGTTCGCCTGTACACTCCAGCCGTATGCAGACCTATTAGCGTTCTTTGAACCTTCCCCAGCATCGCCTAATCATAGACGTTGCAACAAGGTGGAACTCAACACTGCACATGCTTCAGAGACTGTGCGAACAGAGGCGGGCTGTTATGTTTTTGTGGGAGGATACACATACACGGGCAGGCAGTAGGATGGCAGACATGGAGTTGTCAGGTGTGCAGTGGTCGAAGATTCAAGACATGTGTCAAGTCCTTCAGTGTTTTGAGGAATGCACACGGCTGGTTAGTGCAGACAACGCCATAATAAGCATGAGCATCCCCCTAATGTGTCTGCTGATGCAAAGTTTGACGCACATAAAGGATCAGGCGTCTGCACCAGAGGAAGAGGAAAGCCTTGATGACAGTCAGCCATTGTCTGGTCAGGGCAGTGTACGGGACGAGGTAGCGGGCGAAGAGGAGGTGGAGGATGAGGAGGATGATGGGGATGAGTATATTTTTAATGAGGAAGCTTTCCCGGGGTCACTGGAAATTGGTGGCGTGGCAAGGCCGGGTTCTGGTTTTTTGAGGGACACAAGTGACGTAGATTTGCCTGCAACTGCCCCTCAACCAAGCACAACCGCAGATTTGACAACTGGAACTTTGGCCCACATGGCGGATTATGCCTTGCGTATCCTCAAAAGGGACACACGCATTACAAAAATGATGAACGATGACGATTACTGGTTGGCCTGCCTCCTTGATCCTCGCTATAAAGGCAAATTGCAAAATATTATGCCACATGAGAACTTGGAACTAATATTAGCAACAAAACAATCAACTCTTGTTGACCGTTTGCTTCAGGCATTCCCTGCACACAGCGCCCGTGATCGTTCTCACACGAGCTCCAGGGGCCAGCAGACCAGAGGTGTTAGAGGGGCAGAAATCAGAAGTGGCGTTGGCCAGAGGGGTTTTCTGACCAGGTTGTGGAGTGATTTTGCTATGACCGCAGACAGGACAGGTACTGCAGCATCAATTCAAAGTGACAGGAGACAACATTTGTCCAGTATGGTTACAAACTATTTTTCATTCCTTATCGACGTTCTCCCTCAACCGTCATTCCCATTTGATTACTGGGCATCCAAATTAGACACCTGGCCAGAATTGGCAGAATATGCATTGCAGGAGCTTGCTTGCCCGGCAGCTAGTGTCCTATCAGAAAGAGTATTCAGTGCTGCAGGTTCAATACTAACTGAAAAAAGGACTCGTCTGGCTACCCAAAATGTAGATGATCTAACCTTCATTAAAATGAACCACAACTGGATTTCGAAATCTTTTGCCCCACCTTGCCCGGCTGACACCTAGCTTTCCTATGAAAAGGTCTTGCCTGTGGACTATTCTGAATGACTTTTCCAATCTCGTAATTTTCTGCACCTGATTGTCCAGCATACGACATGTTTACTCCTAACAAAATGGCCAAACTCCCCACACGGGGCCGTGGTATCGCCACTTTGCGCCAGCACCTGTGAGAGTGCTGTTTGTCTGAAGAGGTGGGTGTGCCCGCTTTTGGTCGACGGCACTGCCACTGGGTCCCTCATAGTACAATAAAGTGTCTCTGGTGGTGGTGGTGCGCACCCAACGTCAGACACACCATTGTAATATAAGGGGCCCTGGGCCTGTACCGCCGGCCACAAGACAGTTCCCCCCCCCAGCTCAAACAGTGCTCTACCACTAGCAAAATTATCTCTCACAGCTTCACCAATGTTTAGTCTATGCGCTGACATCCTTCAATGCCTGGCACTGACAATACCATTGTTTTGACATTTTTGTTATGTTAGGCCTTCGAAGCCTGTCTGCGGTCCGTTCTTTCTACAACTACTACACTGACCAGGCCACTGCTGGCCGTGTTCCCCTGGAACCAATTTAAACTTGCCTACAGCCAGCCCAATTTTGTTATGTTAGGCCTTCGAAGCCTGTCTGCCGTCACTCCTTCCACTAGACTTCCACTGACCAGACCACTGTTGCCCGTGTACCCCTGGAACCAATTTTAAATTGCCAACAGCCCAATGTTATTATGTTAGGCCTTTGATGCCTGTCTGCCGTCACTCCTTCCACTAGGCCTCCACTGACCAGACCACTGCTGCCCGTGTACCCCTGGAACCAATTTAAAAGTGCCTACAGCCAGCCCATTTTATTATGTTAGGCCTTCGAAGCCTGTCTGCGGTCCCTCCTTCCACTAGGCCTCCACTGACCTGTCTACTACTGCCCGTGTTCCCATGGAACCAATTGTAAATTGCCTACAGCCAGCCCATTTTATTATGTTAGGCCTTCGAAGCCTGTCTGCCGTCACTCCTTCCACTAGACTTCCACTGACCAGACCACTGTTGCCCGTGTACCCCTGGAACCAATTTTAAATTGCCAACAGCCCAATGTTATTATGTTAGGCCTTTGATGCCTGTCTGCCGTCACTCCTTCCACTAGGCCTACACTGACCAGACCACTGCTGCCCGTGTACCCCTGGAACCAATTTAAAAGTGCCTACAGCCAGCCCAATTTTGTTATGTTAGGCCTTCGAAGCCTGTCTGCCGTCACTCCTTCCACTAGACTTCCACTGACCAGACCACTGTTGCCCGTGTACCCCTGGAACCAATTTTAAATTGCCAACAGCCCAATGTTATTATGTTAGGCCTTTGATGCCTGTCTGCCGTCACTCCTTCCACTAGGCCTCCACTGACCAGACCACTGCTGCCCGTGTACCCCTGGAACCAATTTAAAAGTGCCTACAGCCAGCCCAATTTTGTTATGTTAGGCCTTCGAAGCCTGTCTGCGGTCCGTTCTTTCAACTACTACTACACTGACCAGGCCACTGCTGCCCGTGTTCCCCTGGAACCAATTTTAAATTGCCTACAGGCAGCCCAATTTATGATGTTAGGGCTTCGAAGCCTGTCTGCGGTCCCTCCTTCCACTAGGCCTCCACTGACCTGTCTACTGCTGCCCGTGTACCCCTTGAACCAACATCATAAAATAAAAAAATAAGTATTTTGCTTATAAAAAAGAAAATACTTTTGAGATATCAAATGCAGACATTTTAACATTAAAAACAAACACATACAACTAAAATCTGGTACAGTACTAAAAATGGCCACCAGCTACAATAACTTTCTCCTGCAAGTAGTTAACTGAAAGGTTTTTTAAATTGAAAACACAGATATGGCATCCACCGAGTGTTGTCCTGTCGCGTCTTCTTTATATTATTGCCAAGAAGATGCAAAACAATGAAAATAATAAAATCATTAATTACCAAAATAATAGAGTAAGTCAAAACCACATTGCAAATAAACATTCATTACAAATAAAGAAGCAGGGCGCATCCGAGGGTGAGTATATACCTAATAAGAATATAATCACCCTCGGACGCGCAATGCTTATTTCCAACAGCCTTCCTTCCTAAGAATCAGCCCTTCCGTGGTGTAGAGAGAGGTTGTGTTACACTCCAAGGTGTTCCCCAGGTTGCCTTTCCTGAGCTTCGATCTTCATGCTCTCGTTTAGTAGTTGTCGGAAACTACGCTGCATTAGGCCTACAAATTGGGTATGGGGTGTAGAGAGAGGGTGTGTTACACTCCAAGGTGTTCCCCAGGTTGCCTTTCCTGAGCTTCGATCTTCCGGCTCTCGTTTAGTAGTTGTTGGAAACTATGCTGCATTAGGCCTTCAAATTGGGTATGGGGTGTAGAGAGAGGGTGTGTTACACTCCAAGGTGTTCCCCAGGTTGCCTTTCCTGAGCTTCGATCTTCATGCTCTCGTTTAGTAGTTGTCGGAAACTACTCTGCATTAGGCCTACAAATTGGGTATGGGGTGTAGAGAGAGGGTGTGTTACACTCCAAGGTGTTCCCCAGGTTGCCTTTCCTGAGCTTCGATCTTCCGGCTCTCGTTTAGTAGTTGTTGGAAACTACGCTGCATTAGGCCTTCAAATTGGGTATGGGGTGTAGAGAGAGGGTGTGTTACACTCCAAGGTGTTCCCCAGGTTGCCTTTCCTGAGCTTCGATCTTCCGGCTCTCGTTTAGTAGTTGTTGGAAACTACGCTGCATTAGGCCTTCAAATTGGGTATGGGGTGTAGAGAGAGGGTGTGTTACACTCCAAGGTGTTCCCCAGGTTGCCTTTCCTGAGCTTCGATCTTCCGGTTCTCGTTTAGTAGTTGTTGGAAACTACGCTGCATTAGGCCTACAAATTGGGTATGGGGTGTAGAGAGATGGTGTGTTCCACTCCACGGTGTTCTCCAGGTTGCCTTTCCTGAGCTTCGATCTTAATGCTCTCGTTTAGTAGTTGTTGGAAACTATGCTGCATTAGGCCTACAAATTGGGTATGGGGTGTAGAGAGAGGGTGTGTTACACTCCAAGGTGTTCCCCAGGTTGCCTTTCCTGAGCTTCGATCTTCCGGCTCTCGTTTAGTAGTTGTTGGAAACTACACTGCATTAGGCCTACAAATAGGGTATGGAGTGTAGAGAGAGGGTTTGTTACACTCCAAGGTGTTCCCCAGGTTGCATTTCCTGAGCTTCGATCTTCTGGCTCTCGTTTAGTAGTTGTTGGAAACTACGCTGCATTAGGCCTACAAATTGGTTATGGGGGAAACATTGGCGCATCTGCGGTCCCTCCTTCCTCTAGGCCTCCACTGACCTGTCTACTGCTGCCCGTGTTCCCCTGGAACCAATTTTAAATTGCCTACAGGCAGCCCAATTTATGATGTTAGGGCTTCGAAGCCTGTCTGTGGTCCCTCCTTCCACTAGGCCTCCACTGACCTGTCTACTGCTGCCCGTGTTCCCATGGAACCAATTGTAAATTGCCTACAGCCAGCCCATTTTATTATGTTAGGCCTTCGAAGCCTGTCTGCGGTCCCTCCTTCCACTAGGCCTCCACTGACCTGTCTACTGCTGCCCGTGTACCCCTTGAACCAACATCATAAAATAAAAAAATAAGTATTTTGCTTATAAAAAAGAAAATACTGGTGAGATATCAAATGCAGACATTTTAACATTAAAAACAAACACATACAACTAAAATCTGGTACAGTACTAAAAATGGCCACCAGCTACAATAACTTTCTCCTGCAAGTAGTTAACTGAAAGGTTTTTTAAATTTAAAACACAGATATGGCATCCACCGAGTGTTGTCCCTGTCGCGTCTTCTTTATATTATTGCCAAGAAGATGCAAAACAATGAAAATAATAAAATCATTAATTACCAAAATAATAGAGTAAGTCAAAACCACATTGCAAATAAACATTCATTACAAATAAAGAAGCAGGGCGCGTCCGAGGGTGAGTATATACCTAATAAGAATATAATCACCCTCGGACGCGCAATGCTTATTTCCAACAGCCTTCCTTCCTAAGAATCAGCCCTTCCGTGGTGTAGAGAGAGGTTGTGTTACACTCCAAGGTGTTCCCCAGGTTGCCTTTCCTGAGCTTCGATCTTCATGCTCTCGTTTAGTAGTTGTCGGAAACTATGCTGCATTAGGCCTACAAATTGGGTATGGGGTGTAGAGAGAGGGTGTGTTACACTCCAAGGTGTTCCCCAGGTTGCCTTTCCTGAGCTTCGATCTTCCGGCTCTCGTTTAGTAGTTGTTGGAAACTACGCTGCATTAGGCCTTCAAATTGGGTATGGGGTGTAGAGAGAGGGTGTGTTACACTCCAAGGTGTTCCCCAGGTTGCCTTTCCTGAGCTTCGATCTTCCGGTTCTCGTTTAGTAGTTGTTGGAAACTACGCTGCATTAGGCCTACAAATTGGGTATGGGGTGTAGAGAGATGGTGTGTTCCACTCCACGGTGTTCTCCAGGTTGCCTTTCCTGAGCTTCGATCTTAATGCTCTCGTTTAGTAGTTGTTGGAAACTACACTGCATTAGGCCTACAAATTGGGTATGGGGTGTAGAGAGAGGGTGTGTTACACTCCAAGGTGTTCCCCAGGTTGCCTTTCCTGAGCTTCGATCTTCCGGCTCTCGTTTAGTAGTTGTTGGAAACTACACTGCATTAGGCCTACAAATAGGGTATGGGGTGTAGAGAGAGGGTTTGTTACACTCCAAGGTGTTCCCCAGGTTGCATTTCCTGAGCTTCGATCTTCCGGCTCTCGTTTAGTAGTTGTTGGAAACTACGCTGCATTAGGCCTACAAATTGGTTACGGGGGAAACATTGGCGCATCTGCGGTCCCTCCTTCCTCTAGGCCTCCACTGACCTGTCTACTGCTGCCCGTGTTCCCCTGGAACCAATTTTAAATTGCCTACAGGCAGCCCAATTTATGATGTTAGGGCTTCGAAGCCTGTCTGCGGTCCCTCCTTCCACTAGGCCTCCACTGACCTGTCTACTGCTGCCCGTGTACCCCTTGAACCAACATCATAAAATAAAAAAATAAGTATTTTGCTTATAAAAAAGAAAATACTGGTGAGATATCAAATGCAGACATTTTAACATTAAAAACAAACACATACAACTAAAATCTGGTACAGTACTAATAATGGCCACCAGCTACAATAACTTTCTCCTGCAAGTAGTTAACTGAAAGGTTTTTTAAGTTGAAAACACAGATATGGCATCCACCGAGTGTTGTCCTGTCGCGTCTTCTTTATATTATTGCCAAGAAGATGCAAAACAATGAAAATAATAAAATCATTAATTACCAAAATAATAGAGTAAGTCAAAACCACATTGCAAATAAACATTCATTACAAATAAAGAAGCAGGGCGCGTTCGAGGGTGAGTATATACATAATAAGAATATAATCACCCTCGGACGCGCAATGCTTATTTCCAACAGCCTTCCTTCATAAGAATCAGCCCTTCCGTGGTGTAGAGAGAGGTTGTGTTACACTCCAAGGTGTTCCCCAGGTTGCCTTTCCTGAGCTTCGATCTTCATGCTCTCGTTTAGTAGTTGTCGGAAACTACGCTGCATTAGGCCTACAAATTGGGTATGGGGTGTAGAGAGAGGGTGTGTTACACTCCAAGGTGTTCCCCAGGTTGCCTTTCCTGAGCTTCGATCTTCCGGCTCTCGTTTAGTAGTTGTTGGAAACTACGCTGCATTAGGCCTTCAAATTGGGTATGGGGTGTAGAGAGAGGGTGTGTTACACTCCAAGGTGTTCCCCAGGTTGCCTTTCCTGAGCTTCGATCTTCATGCTCTCGTTTAGTAGTTTTCGGAAAGTAGGCTGCATTAGGCCTACAAATTGGGTATGGGGTGGAGAGAGATGGTTTGTTACACTCCAAGGTGTTCCCCAGGTTTCCTTGCCATTGCTTCGGTCTTCCGACTCTCGTTTAGTAGTTGTAGAAAAGTACACTGCATTAGGCCTACAAAATGGGTATGGGGTGGAGAGAGATGGTGTGTTACACTCCAAGGTGTTCCCCAGGTTGCCTTTCCTGAGCTTCTATCTTCAGGCTCTCATTAAATTGTGGTTAAATGGAACAACTGCATTTGGCGTACTAGTTGGTTTGGGGCCTACTATCGGTGTCTGCCACTCCTTGCTGTTCTCCTGGTTTCCTGTCCTGAAATTCCATTTTCAGGCTCTCGTTAAGTAGTTGTTAATGTTAGACTGCATTTGGCCTACTAGTTGGGTTGGGGCCTACTATCGGTGTCTGCCACTCCTTGCTGTTCTCCTCCACTGAACAAAGCTGTGCCGCCTGTTTACTACGGTTGCCAATTTTGAACTGCATTTCGACTACTTACTGATTTGGCCCTACTCTCTGTGTCAGCCTCTCATTCCAGTTGTCCTCCACTGCAATGCCCCCTGGTTATTCCTGTGTTACCAATTTTGAACTGCATTTAGCCCACTTTATTATTTGGGCCTATATCTGTGTTCCCACTTCATCGTGCCCATTGCCCAGCCAGTGATAGATGAGTCTGCTGGTACATTGACCCATAACGCAACATTCCCCGTGCACGCTACACAACAACATTGTGACCCTGCTGAAAGTCAGGTTGCTCTTCCCGCATACCATACCACCTTACACGGGGACAAAGAGGAAGGTGCAGATGAAAGTGCAGGTTCCTTCATCAGGTGGGGGGAGGAATACTAGTTGGCGACGTCACTGGCACAGGGCCTCTCATAGTACGCAAAAGTGTTGCTGCCGGTGGGAGGCGCCCCCGCCATGCAAACACACCGCTGTACTTTGAGGGGCCCTGTGCCAGTGCCAATGCCAACAAGTGGGCCCCCCCTGCTTGCTCAGGTTCACAGCACTTGCAAAGTTTAAATACTTACCTCTCCCTGCTCCACTGCCGTGACGTGGTCCAGATTTCCTGGGCCCACTAATTACTTGAACCAGCCCTACCCCCCACAACTTTAGCCAAATGACCCCCAATTTCAAATGCCTTCCAATTATTATAAGGTAAATTACGCTTGACAAGCTTCATTAAGAAGAATGGATGGTTTTGACATTAAAATGGGCACTCTAGGTGTTTTCCTGGCCCCCACTCACTGCCGACTATGCTGCCCCATTGACTTGCATTGGGTTTCGTGTTTCGGTCGATCCCGACTTTTCGCCATAATCGGCCGATTTCACTCGACCCGACTTTTGAGATAGTCGGGTTTCGCGAAACCCGGCTCGACTCTAAAAAGGTCAAGGTCGCTCAACTCTAGTGGTAGCACTGTTGCAGTCCTGAGGTCTCAAGTTCCAAGGTTTTGTAATGAGATTGTATGTTCCTGAAATGCACAATTCAATGAGATTTTCATCATTTTGGGATTCAAATTACGTTTTGCAAAATAGAAAACAACTAAACTTGCTCTACACTCTACACCATTTCCCACATTGCTTAAAGGGAACCTGTCACCAGGTTTGGCCGATATAAGATACGGCCACCCCCTTTCAGGGCTTACCTACAGCATTCTTTAGTAACGATTAGTCACATTATATTCATTAATACTTGTTAGTAAAGTATGCAACTTATAACTGTTTCTGAACTATGTATATACATATATGATTTTCTAATTACTTTTAGTGCACTACTTTTCACTCTTGTGCTTTTAATTTTTGCCAGCATTATTTTTGGTCACCAGTACACTTTCACAGGCATACACTTTGTGTTGTCGATACCGTGGTCTTATCCATTCCCTTCTTTTTTGTCTTCAATTATTTTTGTACTTTATTACATACTAGCTGAAGAACCCGGCGTTGCCTGGGCATAGTAAATATCTGTGGTTAGTTATAGCGCCTCACTTCTCTTATTTTCCCATCACGCCTCTCATTTTCCCCCTCACATCTCTCATTTTCTCCCTTACACCTCTCATTTTCCCCCTCACTCCTCTTATTTTGCCCCTCACTCCTCTAATTCCCCCCTAACACTTGTCATTCCGATCACTCCACTATTTTCCCTCACTCCTCTCATTTTGCACTCACACCTTTTCATTTTCACCTCACATCCCTCATTTTCACCTCACACCTCTCATTTTACCCTCAGTATATATATACATGTTTGTCATCTCCCTTATATATCGTGTACACCTGTATGTCATCTCCTCTATATAGTATATATACCTGTATGTCATCTCCCCTGTAAATAGTATATACCTGCTGTATGTCATCTCCTCCTGTATATTGTATATACCTATGTGTCATCTCCTCCTGTATATAGTATATACCTGTATGTCATCTCTTCTGTATATACTATATACCTGTATGTCATCTCCTATATATAGTATATACCTGTATGTCATCTCCTGTAAATAGTATATACCTGTATGTCATCTCCCCTGTATATAGTATATACCTCCTGTATGTCATCTCCTCTTGTATATAGTATATACTTGTATGTCATCTCCCCTGTATATAGTATATACCTGCTGTACGTCATCTCCTCCTCTATATACCTATATGTCATCTCCTTTTTATATAACATATACCAGTATGTCATCTCCTCCTGTATATAGTATATACGTGTGTCATCTCCTCATGTATATAGCATATACCTGTAAGTCATCTTCTCCTGTATATAGTATATACCTGTGTGTCATCTCCTCCTGTATATAGTATGTACCTGTGTGTCATCTCCTCCTGTATATAGTATATACGTGTGTCATCTCCCCTGTATATAGTATATACCTGTGTGTCATCTCCTCCTGTATGTAGTATATACCTGTGTGTCATCTCATCCTGTATATAGTATGTACCTGTGTGTCATCTCCCCTGTATACAGTATGTACCTGTATGTCATCTCCCCTGTATATAGTATATACCAGTGTGTCATTTCCTCCTGTATATAGTATATACCTGTGTGTCATCTCCCCGGTATATAGTATATATGTCTGTGTCATCTCCTCCTGTATATAGTATATACCTGTATGTCATCTCATCCTGTATATAGTATATACCTGTGTGTCATCTCCCCTGCATATAGTATATATGTGTGTGTCATCTCTCCTGTATATAGTGTATACCTGTGTGTCATCTCCTCATGTATATAGCATATACCTGTGTGTCATCTCCTTCAGTATATAGTATATACCTGTGTGTCATCTCCCCTGTATATAGTATATATGTGTGTGTCATCTCCTCCTGTATATAGTATATACCTGTGTGCCATCTCCTCCTGTATATAGTATATACCTGTGTGTTATCTCCCCTGTATATAGTATGTACCTGTATGTAATCTCCTCCTGTATTAGACCTCTTTCACACGTTATTTGTTCAGTATTTTTACCTCAGTATTTGTAAGCTAAATTGGCAGCCTGATAAATCTCCAGCCAACATGAAGCCCTCCCCCTGGCAGTAAATATTAGCTCACACATACACATAATAGAAAGATCATGTGACTGACAGCTGTCGTATTTCCTATATGGTACATTTGTTGCTCTTGTAGTTTGTCTGCTTATTAATCAGATTTTCATTTTTGAAGGATAATACCAGACTTGTGTGTGTTTTAGGGCGAGTTTCATGTGTCAAGTTGTGTGTGTTGAGTTGCATGTGGCGACATGCATGTAGCGACTTTTATGAGATGAGTTTTGTGTGGCGACCAGCGTGTAGCAACTTTTTGTGTCGAGTTCCATGTGACAGGTTAGTGTAGCAAGTTGTGTGCAGCAAGTTTTGCGCATGGCGAGTTTTGCGCGTGGCGAGTTTTATGTGTGGTGCATTTTGAGTATGGGCAAGTTTTGTGTGAGGCAACTTTTGCATGTGTTGCAACTTTTGTGCATGTGGCAATTTTTCTTCATGTGCAAGTTTTGCGTGTGGCGAGTTTTCCATGAGGTAAGTTTTTGCACGTGTGGCGAGTTTTGTGTGAGCTTAGTTTTGCATGTGGCGAGTTTTGAGCGGCGACTTTTGTGTTTCCACTTTTATGTGGCGAGGTTGGTGTATGTGTGGTGAAATGTGTGCTGAGGGTAATATGTGTTCAAGCATGTGGTAGTGTGTGGCGCATTTTGTGTGTGTGTTCATATCCCGTGTGTGGTGAGTATCCCATGTCGGGGCCCCACCTTAGAAACTGTACGGTATATACTCTTTGGCGCCATCGCTCTCATTCTTTAAGTCCCCCTTGTTCACATCTGGCAGCTGTCAATTTGCCTCCAACACTTTTCCTTTCACTTTTTCCCCATTATGTAGATAGGGGCAAAATTGTTTGGTGAATTGGAATGTGCGGGGTTAAAATTTCGCCTCACAACATAGCCTATGACGCTCTCGGGGTCAAGACGTGTGACTGTGCAAAATTTTGTGGCTGTAGCTGCGACGGTGCAGATGCCAATCCCAGACATACACACACACATTTAGCTTTATATATTAGATTAGTTTGTAATCTGATTTATTTTACCATACAGTTCAGTTCCTCCTCCTGCTGTCATATTGAATGTCTCCGAATGGTCTGCCATTCAAACCATAGCAAGCACTTTTTCACTTAAACTCGGGTCACCATTGGACATTCACCAATATATTGTTTGTTGCTTCACTCAGTGTGTATTTTCTTTCAATACAAATGGACATGTCTGGTCACATACTCAGTTTGTGCGAATGGGTGCTATTGCACCTTGTTAGTACAAGTGCAAGAGGAGGACCTTTAAAATCTACATTACAAAACAGAACATCCACAGCTCTATAGCATACAAAATGTACTTTGCTTACTATAATGATAGAAACACAGCACTTAGGGACTTACGGTATTCCTCGGCCTAGTTCCATCACCAATCTACTTTCATGTATAAGAACTTGTTATAAAAAAAACAAATTAGATTGAATAAGGTTTGTGTTCTAGATATTGTGCTCAGTGTCTTGCAAATATCCAGAAATCCAGAAAACAAAAGTCGATGTGGAAGGAATAAGGCTAGGTTCCCATTGCGTTAATGGGACCGCGCTAACGGACAGCGTTGCACGGCGAAATTAACGCTGTGCAACGCGTCCGTTAGCGCGCCCATTAACAGCAATGGGGGCGCGCATCACTAGCGCGTGCCATTTTCGGCATGTTTTGTGGCGAGAGAGGGGACGTTTAACGCGACCCCTTTAAAACACATTGCGTTAGCGCGATCCGCTAGCACTAGGCGCTAAACGGATTGCACTAACGCGATCTGAACCTAGCCTTACAGTGTATCAACATTATATGATATGTTTCATTAGCAGCCTTTTAAACAATGTTGATACATCATTATTCCTTCTCACATCTCACATGATCTAATTATTTTGGATGAAATTGGATTGGTGATGGAACTAGATTGATGGAGCCAAAGTGCTAATTTCCAATCACTATAGCAAAGAAACTACAGTTAGAAGGCCATAAGGTTTGTGGATGTTCGTGCCAGCAACTATTTACGATAATTGGAAAATATGGAAAGAACCCTCTCCTCTTTGTGACTATGGAGGTCATAGAGTATAGAGCAAAATCAAATCTACTGGGAACCCTTCACTCCATTATGCTTCTAAATATTAATTGTTGCCACCGTTCTGGTATATCCACGGACAGTCAAGGGATTCAAATTTACTGTACAGGTCCTTCTCAAAAAATTAGTATATAGTGTTAAATTTCATTATTTACCATAATGTAATGATTACAATTAAACTTTCATATATTATAGATTCATTATCCACCAACTGAAATTTGTCAGGTCTTTTATTGTTTTAATACTGATGATTTTGGCATACAACTCCTGATAACCCAAAAAACCTGTCTCAATAAATTAGCATATCAAGAAAAGGTTCTCTAAACGACCTATTACCCTAATCTTCTGAATCAACTAATTAACTCTAAACACATGCAAAAGATACCTGAGGCTTTTATAAACTCCCTGCCTGGTTCATTACTCAAAACCCCCATCATGGGTAAGACTAGCGACCTGACAGATGTCAAGAAGGCCATCATTGACACCCTCAAGCAAGAGGGTAAGACCCAGAAAGAAATTTCTCAACAAATAGGCTGTTCCCAGAGTGCTGTATCAAGGCACCTCAATGGTAAGTCTGTTGGAAGGAAACAATGTGGCAGAAAACGCTGTACAACGAGAAGAGGAGACCGGACCCTGAGGAAGATTGTGGAGAAGGACCAATTCCAGACCTTGGGGAACCTGAGGAAGCAGTGGACTGAGTCTGGTGTGGAAACATCCAGAGCCACCGTGCACAGGCGTGTGCAGGAAATGGGCTACAGGTGCCGCATTCCCCAGGTAAAGCCACTTTTGAACCATAAACAGCGGCAGAGGCGCCTGACCTGGGCTACAGAGAAGCAGCACTGGACTGTTGCTAAGTGGTCCCAAGTACTTTTTTCTGATGAAAGCAAATTTTGCATGTCATTCGGAAATCAAGGTGCCAGAGTCTGGAGGAAGACTGGGGAGAAGGAAATGCCAAAATGCCTGAAGTCCAGTGTCAAGTACCCACAGTCAGTGATGGTGTGGGGTGCCATGTCAGCTGCTGGTGTTGGTCCACTGTGTTTCATCAAGGGCAGGGTCAATGCAGCTAGCTGTCAGGAGATTTTGGAGCACTTCATGCTTCCATCGGCTGAAATGCTTTATGGTGATGAAGATTTCATTTTTCAGCACGACCTGGCACCTGCTCACAGTGCCAAAACCACTGGTAAATGGTTTACTGACCATGGTATTACTGTGCTCAATTGGCCTGCCAACTCTCCTGACCTGAACCCCATAGAGAATCTGTGGGATATTGTGAAGAGAAAGTTGAGAGACGCAAGACCCAACACTCTGGATGAGCTTAAGGCCGCTATTGAAGCATCCTGGGCCTCCATAACATCTCAGCAGTGTCACAGGCTGATTGCCTCCATGCCACGCCGCATTGAAGCAGTCATTTCTGCCAAAGGATTCCCGACCAAGTATTGAGTGCATAACTGAACATTATTATTTGATGTTTTTTTTGTTTGTTATTAAAAAACACTTTTATTTGATTGGATGGGTGAAATATGCTAATTTATTGAGACAGGTTTTTTGGGTTATCAGGAGTTGTATGCCAAAATCATCAGTATTAAAACAATAAAAGACCTGACAAATTTCAGTTGGTGGATAATGAATCTATAATATATGAAAGTTTAATTGTAATCATTACATTATGGTAAATAATGAAATTTAACACTATATGCTTATTTTTTGAGAAGGACCTGTATATCTCAGGAGTTTATTTACCCTCAAAATGCCTTCATAATGTTAACTAAATACTATTGTTTTCAAGTTTTTGCATATTTGATTAAATTCTTAACTTTTATATCGTAGATAGCAAATTTAAAAATGATTGAAGTCATGTATTAAAATGTTACTGTTCTAGAATTAAATTCAGTAATTATTATGATGAACAACATAGTTAAGGAATTATAGTTTATTATATTATTATGTATGTGGGATAATCTGCAGGTGGCGGTGACAGTCTTCAGTATGCTTAATACTCACTATGTCTGGGAATTACGCTCACTATACACATTTAAACAGTGCAACCATATGTATTCCCCAGTTATACAGCATGCAGCTGAATACCCATATATAACCTGAATGTGATATTAGGAAAGCTTTATATTGTCAAAAATTGCACGTAGGCATTTTTGTATGTGTATGTCACGTTTGTTGTATCATGTACAACAAAACTTACTCAATTTGATTTTTCACATCTGATGTAGAAAAGTCACTTCTGAGGTGAATACCAAGCAGTAAAGTTTTTAGTTATCTGTTAACCTTTTGACTTTCTCTGGCTGATATCCTGCTTGTCAGTATAAACACTTCTGCCCTCTATGTAATGTCGTGCATGCAAGATGATCATTCTGTTATTACATATTGACTACAACAACACAATCTGGATGGTTATCAATAACTGCATGCATAATGACAATCATCTATCTCATTTTGTTTGGAATAAAATAATTTACAATTCTTCATCCACATAGATGTTTCTGTAATACTTAAAGAAGACTTCACTACTCTCCTGAAATAGTCAACATTTATGTACACAGTGAAAATCTATCCTAATGGATCTTTTATCAGAATTTGTGCCAATTCTTCTTTTATTCCTCCTGGATATGTAGCAATAAATTCAGAACTTGGTGTTACCATTTCTCTTGTCCGCACAAAGTCTGACAATGTCAAAACAGGGTCGACAGTATCAAATTTGATGGCCACAAACCTTGTTGTTAAGAATATTGGCAACCATCATTTTCATGAGGAATCGGAGAGTACTGTCTCCTGAATTTGCATATAATACTTTACTGAAGTGCTAAAATTTTTCCTAATGCTATTTTTCAATAATATTACTGTATGTGAAAAAAAAATCTATTTGCATGCTAAGCAGTGCCCTATATCTTTGATCCTGGCACCATTCAAAAGCGTCTACCAGATGCTTCTTAAGCTGCCCCTTGGTCGAATTGCCAAAGATGCATCAAGTGTCTACAAAATTTGTAATGTAGCTGGAGTATACAATGAATTGTACGATAGTATGCCCCTTTAAAAATAACTGTGATGTAGTCACCCTTGTCTATCCATTCATTGATGACGGAAGGATGCAATTGAAAACGCAAATATCATTTCAGGAACTTTACTCTCGAGGAGTCAACTAGTTGATGGTTTCAACAATATTACATGAGGTAAGTAGCTGATGTATATGTGGTGGAATTAAGTTAACACAGTTTAAAAATGATACAATCTGCTGGCACGTTCCATGATATTCACAACTTCACCCACAGTCATGTCTTAGAGGTTTTTGCTGAGCTTCCACCAGATCTAGATGGGTGCTATGACACAATAATGAAGGCCTTGGTTAGAACATACAACCTCACCCGAGAAGCGTATAGGACATAGTTCTGGAATCAATAGTGGGGGGGTCAACAGACAGTTATATGGATGTAGTTAGCACCTTGAGGATCATGTTCTATCAGTGAATCTGAGGACTTTCTATTACCAGCTTTGAGGAACTAGAGGAATTTATTTTCAAGGTTCAATTTCTTCACATTTGTCACATATATGTGCAACAGTTTTTGTGCAACCATTAGGCCAAAACTGCTGATCAGACTGCAAAGATTGTGGAATTTTATGATGCCAATAAGATTCCAGAAGAAGTCTGGATTCATCTGGAAGGGAGTTAATCCAGTCGGGATCCCCTTTCTATCTGTCAGCCAATCATCAAGGCATTTTGTATCTGCTTCCTCCCGGGCCCTTGGGACCACACATTCTTTTGATGAAACACACTGATGCTTTACATGTAATAAGCTGGGACATATTACTAACAAAGAAACACTAATTGCCCAGATAGAATGCCTGCTGCGTGTACTAAAGGACATGAGAATGGAGTGCACTCAGTATAACATTGAGCTAGCATGCCGCAGGTAAGGGCATTGCGAGTCTGACTCACCGAGATCCCGTGATGGATGTGGTGCCGGGGATGCCAGGAATATGAAGTGCATCGTCGATCAGTCCGGCTCGTAAGACAGTATATATATATCCCCTTAGCGCCGTATGATTTTATTTTATTTTTATTAAGACATATTACTGTCATTTGTCCTGGTAGTAAAAAATTCCACACTATGCCCACAAAGCTGCCTGGGTAATGAAACTTGGCCCTCAGCTTGATATTGTGTAGGAAAATATTTTAATGCAGTCCAGGATATAGTTCATCACTTCACAAATGTTTCGGTCATATGGCGACCTTTATCAGTGTATTGACTGCTTGTTATGTAGCTCTTACAAGATGAAGTTGTACAGCTGCAATAGATCCTATTTGAAGTATTGGATCCTAAATACGCAGTGGAGAAAGGGTACTTGTATATATTCTATATCCGGGGGTCCTGTGGCTCTAAGGCCTATAGCCAGGTCTTGTTTATGGAAGTAGAAATGGCTGCTATTGTAGTCCAACGTAGGTCCGTAGTCCACCAGGTATCTAACAGTGGTGTCCAATGGGGGATGCTTGTCCTCATAACACGGAGTATCAGCCAGAACACGCGGTGGACACCCCGTGTTATGAGGACCCGGATATAGCCTATGACCAAAAAGTTTGGGAAGTGATGTTCTATTTTCTAGACTGCATTAAAATATGTTCCTACACAATATCAAGCTGAGTGCCAAGTTTCATTATCTTTACTATTTGGTTAGGGACCCTACTTGAGCACCTGTACGGTTGTGCCACGGTTTACTATTAACACAAAGCTGTCTGGGTCTTAACCTTCTTTCTTATTTGTGGTTGAAGTAAGGAAAAATTATAATTGTCAATCTATAATTTTGGGCAATAAACTACCATTGGCCTCAGAGACACGAGAGCAGAGGTAACACTGGTGCATCCACAAATGGTGATTTCTGAGAATAAGAAAGATGAAATCTGTAACAGGAGTTGGGGTAGTCATTCCTGCCGTACCCATGGCTATTATGTACAGTATTTGGACTGGGAAGCAGGAAAATGGATGAGGGAAGTGGGAGTGTGATTAACCCGGACCTCATCACCCCACCGGACATCACTATTACGTCATTTGGATCACATAATGCGGTCTCCCCACTTTCACCAACATGATTTTCCGTATTCTCTGGGGACAAGTAAGGTTAGCTCAGTATTATTTTACACAGACACCCTCTGTCCACACATGCCCAGGGAGGCATGGTGAGAGATGGAATGTGGCCCACGCAGTCACTGAAGTGGCATCACACTCGCTCACAACCCTGACAGACTGAGAGGCCCATTTCACTAGCACCAGTGAAATAGAACTCTGCCAGCCCACTAGGACTGCCAACAGTTCCCAATCTGTTAAGAGGATTATATCGGGCATGAAACCAGCCCCAGTAGCATGGAAAGTTAAACCGAGAAACGGACATGTGGATTTGTGGAAAAAGAGAAATAAGCAGCCAAAGGTTGAATTGTATATTTGCTGAAAAAGAGAATGGACAGCACCTCCAAAAATCATACAATGATCTAATGCCGCTAGGCAAAAATATATATAACTGAACATGAGGTTCTTAGTTTAACATTCTGATCAGACTGTATGAAGCCCACTGTCACATCACGGCAAACCTCGTAGTGGGTCCCTACCGCCCTAATGGAGTGGAGCCCAGTGCCGACCACCGCCACAGCAGCAATGCACAGGCAGGGCAGACAGCCTGGTGTTTTCAGAGAGCGCTGCCCTACCAGCACAAAACCACAGCAACAATGGCTGCCACACAGCACCAACCCCAAATGAAAGGAGTCCCCATTGCCCCCATGGAGCGGATCCGCATGCTGACCACCACCACCACAGCGGCAATGCAGTGGCAGGGCAGACAGCCTGGTGTCTCACAGCAACCATGCTGCAAGAGAGAGTCCTCATAACTACAGACCGCGCCACCCCTCCAGCACAAAACCACAGCAACAATGGCCGGCTTGCAGAACCAAAACTAAATGTAAGGAGCAATGATTTTAATTAGCAGGAGACTGCAAAGGGTCTAGCACATTTTTGCTCTCACTGAAGAGCTGGAGGAAGGTGAGTTTCTGTGCTCCTTTCATATGGTGTTAGTGCTGTGTGGCGGCCATTGTTGCTGTGGTTTTGTGCTGGTGGTGCGGCGTAGTCTGGAGAAACCGGGCCATCTGCGCTGCTGGTGGATTGCCGCTGTGGCAGTGGATGGCACACGGCTCCACTTCGTTAGGGCGATACACCCACTAAGAGGTTTGCCGTGAAGTGGCAGTGGGCTTCATACAGTCTGATCAGAATGTTAAACTAAGAACCTAATTTTCAGCTATATATACATTTTCAAATAAAAGATACTGTGCTCTAAGATGTATACTCCAGATATGCTGGCTTACTTGGTAGATGAGCACCCCACTCAGAGCACACCAAGAGGACAACCTGACTCATCAGAACACCTGGTTTGTGTACCTTTAAATAGATGCAGATGGTGTATTAACGAGATCACTGATTCGTATAAAGAGCATGCAGTGTATATGCTCCTTGTGATGTACCCTTGTCACTAATAAGGCAAAGCTCAAATGCCAATTAGGGTGCATCAATAACATATATATGACCTATACTTAGTCCGATGTTGTGGGGTATATGCCCATGCGATCTGATACAGTTAGTGTGGCTGAGCACTTACCTCGTTCCAGTCCTTAGCAGTCCCGAGTCGTGAGATTCAGTCCAATTGTGTGGGTGGAGGTGAGCTTTCAGAGTGTGACAACTGTGGTGTGTCACAGTGGAAGAACCCAGAGTAGCCATGCAGAGCCAGAGGCATCACGGTTGGTGGCGTCCCTGGTTACCCGGCAGAGGAAAAAAATATCTGACAGTGTCTGGCAGCCTGAGACTTCATTGAGGTTACGGAGCACCGCTGGGGCCATAAAGCAAACCAATGCATTTCCAAGCACTCCATCCTTCTTAATTAGAGTTCACCTGCAGTGCACACTTTAGTATCACACTCTGATAGCCCACCTCCACCCACAAAATTGGACTGAATCCCACGACTTCGGACTGTGAAGGACTAGAATGGATCAGATCTGGTGCATCTGGTGCTAGAGGATTCGATCTGGTGCATGCTGTCCTGTCATTTTGCATTGGTAAGCGCCGTTCTCTATTGTCACCATACGTTGTGGGATTGTTTAACCACTGGCAAATTCTTAGGATTGATTTTTGGGCTGCTTTCCTTGCTGGCAATTATGCACGTTATACATATGGACAGTCTGCACCAGGGGATACTCAGTTTTTTAACCATCCTTATGCACTTTAGGGTATATTGATATTTCATGCACTTTACGCTTTTGTACTGTTACTGTCACGATCCAATTTTGGATTTGTGGCAGATCTGGTTGCCTCAGTTTAAGACCTTTTTTCCTTTCTGGTCATCGGGGGTTAATGCAGTTTCCCATCCCTGGTGGCCGCTGATGTTATTGCATTGCTGCTGGGTCGGCTGATGTTTGTGGAGACCACTCCCTCCATCCTTTAAGAGGTCACCTGGTTCATCAGCTGACTGTCGGTGTTAGTTCATTCTTCAGCGACCAAGCCGGGAGTAGGAGCTAGCTGGGAACTGTTGTTCTACAGCTGTGTCCGTTGTATCTGGTGTTTCTTCCTGCTGTGCTGTGCCTTGCAGCATTAAGCTAGTGTGGTTTTCCTTTTCCTTGTCTGTATACTCTGTTATGGTGATATTTATACACTGGTGCAGTCCACCTCTCTTGGGGGGAGAGGGGGTCACTGATAGGGCCTGCACAGGAGACAGGGATACGCTGGCGGCTCAGGCCTCCTAACCTTCATAGGTACCCCTGAGATAAAGGAAAGCCAGGGCCCCTTATAGTGGCAGGGACAGGTGTGGGTTCCAGTTAACCGTCCTGCCCCTTTATTGCCGTAAACGGCGTGACAATAACACCGACCTTCACATTTTTTCTGGTGATCCATGGCTCAAATGCAGGCCTTTGCCCAACTGCTTTAGACCCTCACCGATGAGTTTAAGGTGCTGCGTGGTGAGGTGGTGCAGCAGCTGCAGCAGTTGGTGGGGTTTTGGGCTTCGGCCCAGGTACATGCTCAACCAGAGCCCAAGATATCTCTTCCTGACAGGTTCTCTAGTGGGAGAGATAAATTTTTTAAGGAGACCTGTAAGTTATACTTTAGGCTCCGCCCTCATTCATCAGGGAGTGAGGATCAACGGGAGGGAATCATCATTTCCCTTCTTAAAGGTGATCCCCAATCTTGGGCCTTCTCCCTGCCGACCGGTTCTCAATCTCTACAGTCAGTGGACGAGTTTTTTGCAGCTCTGGCACTGGTATATTGTGACCCGGACGGCGTCTCCTTGGCGGAATCCCGACTCCATAAGATCAAGCAGGGGGGCCGGCCAGCGGAGGACTACTGTTCAGAGTTCAGGAGGTGGGCCACTGACACACAGCGGAATGACCCGGCCTTTAGGAGCCATTTTGTGCAGGGTCTGTCCCCTAGGTTACAAGATACTCTGGTGCAGTATGCCGCCCCCAAGTCGTTGGAGGCCGCCATGTCCCTTGCCATCTGGGTGGATAGATGCTTGAGGGAGAGGCATACACCAAATGTGCCCCCTATAGTCCTTGCTAGGGAGGAGGACACACCTGGGCAGGTGGACGAACCCATGCAGCTGGGAGGAGTTGGTTCCCAAACGGGGTTGTCTGGGGTTCACCGTGGTGTGGGGGCAGATCCAATTTTGGATTTGTGGCAGATCTGGTTGCCTCAGTTTAAGACCTTTTTTCCTTTCTGGTCATTGGGGGTTAATGCAGTTTCCCCCCCCGATGGCCGCTGATGTTATTGCATTGCTGCTGGGCTGGCTGATGTTTGTGGTGACCACTCCCTCCATCCTTTAAGAGGTCACCTGGTTCATCAGCTGACTGTCGGTGTTAGTTCATTCTTCAGCGACCAAGCCGGGAGTAGGAGCTAGCTGGGAACTGTTGCTCTACAGCTGTGTCCGTTGTATCTGGTGTTTCTTCCTGCTGTGCTGTGCCTTGCAGCATTAAGCTAGTGTGGTTTTCCTTTTCCTTGTCTGTATACTCTGTTATGGTGATATTTATACAC
Organism: Ranitomeya imitator; assembly: GCF_032444005.1. NCBI lineage: Eukaryota > Metazoa > Chordata > Amphibia > Anura > Dendrobatidae > Ranitomeya > Ranitomeya imitator. Next base: position 345,162,419 of record NC_091284.1, on the reverse strand, counting down.
TGGTGCAGTCCACCTCTCTTGGGGGGAGAGGTGGTCACTGATACGGCCTGCACAGGATACAGGGATACGCTGGCGGCTCAGGCCTCCTAACCTTCATAGGTACCCCTGAGATAAGGGAAAGCCAGGGCCCCTTATAGTGGCAGGGACAGGTGCGGGTTCCAGTTCGCCGTCCTGCCCCTTTATCGCCGTAAATGACGTGACAGTTACCCTAATAAAATTTACTTTTTTATATTATCTCTATGCTCCTTTTGGTACTCCTTTTTCAGTTATCTATTTAAAGGTACACACACCAGGTGTTCTGACAAGGGTCAGGTTGGCCTCTTGGTGAGCTCTGAGTGGGTTCTCATCCACCAAGTAAGCTAGCATATCTGGAGTATACATCTTAGAGTGTGGTATCTTTTATTTGAATATTTTGTTTTTTATCTGTGGTGGCAGAATTGGCACAGAATCTGTCTAGATACCAGCTGCTGCATTTTATTGTAAACTAGTGAGCACCAGGGTGCTTTATCCTTTATTTCGTCTTTAGATCAACGTATGATTTTTGGAGCTGCGGTTCATGCTCTCTTTTTTTGGTGTATAAATGATATATTTAGCTGCCCTATGGGCATACTAGACAATACTCTATCTACACGATGGTTATACAAATATAGTGGTCAGATATGCAAATACAATAGTGGAAGGACAAAAAATATAAGCAGATGGATCATGTCAACTACTGGGTTGATGTTCAACCATGTGTGCGCTGGGCCGCAGAGGGCAATTGCTGCCAGGTTTCTCCTAGGTTCTTCACAGTACGTTACTCGACGTGACCCCTCTTTCGAAGTGGATCATATGCATAACAAGGAGAGAGACCACATGGCCTTACACTAGCCTTTATCCCTTTTGGGTCACTCCCCTCCTGCCCTCTGGGCTAATCCTAAATGTTCTCCCCATGCCTCTAGCAGCTAAAAACTCCAAAAGCTAAGATGAGTCATGACTTTTTAATGAACAGTCCCAGGGAGATGGTTTTAGCAACATTGGATCCAGCTGGGCCCCTGCTACGCATTGAGACTGTACACATTTTTGCTATCTGGTTCCTATTAGCCATTCTACATATCTCCCCTCCCTGGGGTATTAGAATGGATTCAGACCAGGGAGGCGTTTGGTCCATTCCAGAGATCACAAAAATGTACATGATGTACTGCTAATACGTACAGTATCTCCATAACGCCATATAGAATTACGTTTCTAAAATGTTCTTTGGCAGCTTCAGCATGATTCTATATTGCAAGCAAGACTTTCTCCTGCTCTGAGCTGGCTGGCTCAAGGGTGAGATCTGCCACTCACAGCCTTTTGAGGCTTGACCCCTCCATGCTGCAGGGTGTTCTCATACAGTTGCATGCTGAAGGGGGTTTTATAATCCCATGCCAGATAGGATACAAATGATTAAAAAGAAACTAGATCTTCCATGTTCTGCACATGGAATATCAAAAGCTCTGTCTACCAATGTGTCTTATGTGAGTGTCACGATAATGTAAGAATGTTATAATGTGAGATTAGTTCTAGAAGGTACATGGCACAGAGACACATGTTGCGGGCCATTCCGACCCCTCCTCTTCGCTCTCTGCCTGCTAGTATGTGTGTAACTCAAAAACCCCACTAGAATCACTGAAGTTTTATGGTTCTACCCTGAGTGCAAAGTGCAGATTTCTCAGTAAGTGGTTCAGGTAATTGCTCCGTATTTACACTTAAAATAATGCCACTGACGTGGGAAACATCATGAGCTTTGTGTCTTACTTACACAAAGTTCATACAGCGAGATATGCATAAAAAACGGTTTTCACATTCTGAGAAATGATTATGAAATGATCTGAACGACCTGTAAGTGTTCTCTTTTCAATATTAATCATATTTTATTTGTAATCTGTAATGTACACATTACGTTGTCTTCTTTATAATATCTTTTATACTTTGTAAACACTGCCTATCCGTTTTATGGAGTTAAATATATAATTTACTAGCTTGTCTCTCTGCTCTATAAATGAACCTTCACTTCCACTGAAGTGAATTACGCTACTGATCTGTGTTGGCTCCGGACCCGTTAACCCTTGTGGAATTGGAGCTGGTGGCAGCATACTTTGTTCTGTGCGATTGGGAATCTTTGTAGCGACGGCGGCATTGATAATTATTGTTCCTGCCTGAGTGGGAGTAGTTATATTGCCCTCACTGCAGCATGCCAAATAGCCAGGACATAGCAGGCAGCATTTCTGGGGTCCAATTACCCTAGGTACGGTACCTAATCTGACCTGAGGGTAAAGGGTGCACCAGAGAGCTTCAAGTTCCAAACCGGAACTGGGAAGTGGGATATAGATACATCCCCTTCAGAAGGAACCAGGGGCAAACAAAATACCCCGCTTCGTGACAAATTGGTGTGAGTAGTGGGGATGATAAAGGCATCCTCCCTGTGATCCCTGACATATTGTTGGGATGTGTCACATATTGTTGGCAGCACGGTGTGAACCGTGACATATTGGTGGCAGAGCGGTGGGATAATAGAGCATTAGTAATCTGGTTTGAGCAATCATTGACAAAAGGCAGGGAGCCAACACACCGAGGAAATGCAGGAAGCACGGATCTCCGTCCTGACGTGACGTGAAGAATATCCAAGAAAACGAAAAGATGATCCAGCTTCCAAATAAAATATAAAAGTTTAATCCAAGATATTAAAATAAGGAGACAACTCCTGGGACGGCATCATACACATAGTAAGGCGAGCGACGAGTTTCGACCAAGCGGTCTTTATCACAGCTGATCTGCTAAATGACATATCCGGTATATATACAATATAGCACCAATCAAATGCTAGAAAAATGTCATGTGATACATAGGTCAAAAAAAAAAATTCAAAATGTAACCAATAAATTCAAAACAATAATGTGCAGAAGGATATATACAATAGATAATAAACAATAAACAATGCACAATGAATGAAAAATAAAGACATAAAGAAAATGAAGAAATACAAAGGGAGGGACATTGCTAGTAATGAAACATTAGTTCATTTCGTTTGTTCAAACCACCTGGAAACCTTGTACCTAGATTAAAGATCCAGAACGCTTCTCTAGTAAGTAACGCTCTATGAATATCCCCACCGCGCGGAGATTTTTTAATTTTCTCAATACCTATTACTTTTAAAGAAGCTGTATTGCGGGAATGAAAATCAATAAAATGCCTCGCCACCGAGGAAATGGTGCGACTATTATTTGTAGTGCATTTGATGTCATACAAGTGTTCCGATATGCGGTTTTTTAATTTCCGAGTAGTACATCCGATATATGATTTGTCACAAATCGTACAATCAATTTTGTAGACTACAAATCGTGTATTACAGTTTATAAATGTTTGAATTTTGTATTGATTTTTATTTCCTCAGGTACCAAAAAACTTGACGGTGGTAAGATGTCTGCACGTAGTGCAATTAGTTACATTACATTTATAACAACCTATACAATGCAACCAAGTATTAGTTGAATGTTCAGAAGAAAAGTGATTAGGAGATATTATGTTGCCTAAGGTAGGCGCTTTTCTGGCTACTATATTGCATCCCTTAGACAGAATCTGAGCAAGAGTGGGATCTTCAAATAAAATGGGCAAAGCTTTATTAATAATAGTTTTGATTGTATTGAACTGTGGACTAAATTGTAGACACACGTATGGTTTGTTGCCTATATTAGTTCTATTTATAATTTTCTTTTTTTTCTTTTTTTTCTTATTATCGCTTGTTCCACTGTCTATCTCTGAGGGGATAAGACTTGATTGCTCTTTCTGATTTACTATATGTGCTGCTCTGTCTAGCATCCAATGCAGATATCCACGTTTTAAAAATTTGTTTCGTGATTGGATTAGATCTTTAAATAGATCATTATTATTGTTACAGTTTCGCTTCAATCTCGTGAATTCACCTACAGGAATTGCCTTAACTGTGTGCCTGGGATGACTACTTTTAGCGTGAAGTAAACCATTACCTGCCATTGGTTTTATAAAAGTTCGTGTGGAAATAAGTTTATTAGGAACACCTGTCAACTCCAGATCCAAAAAGGAAATCTTGGACACAGCCTGAACATATGTGAATTTTACATTGAAATTGTTGTCGTTAATATAATCTACAAAATCCTGTATGGCAGATACATCGCCACTCCAAATAAACAGCGTATCATCGATGTATCTGCCATACCAATGAATACATGCAGAAAACGGATTGGAAACTGCAAAAAGGTGTGAATACTCCCAATAAGACATGACCAGATTTGCTAGGGAAGGTGAAAATTTAGCCCCCATGGCCACACCTGTGCATTGTAAAAAATATTCAGAATCAAAAAAAAAGAAATTATGCGTCAAAAGAAAATAAGTTACCTGTAAAATAAAATTAATCAGATCACTTGAATATGAACTATACTTGTTCAGATGGAATTGTAACGCTTGAATTGCAACATTGTGAGGGATACAAGTATATAAAGAAACGACATCGCAACTTAGCCAAGTATACTCCAATTTCCATTTCTTTTTTGTTATGATACCCAGTATATCTTTGGTGTCCTTAATATATCCTGGGGTCCTGGATACCAATGGCTGTAGTAAAGAATCAAGCCACTGGCCAAGAAATTCATTCAGCGATCCTACGCTAGAGACTATGGGTCTCATAGGTGGAAAAGCGGCTTGTTTATGAATTTTAGGAAGCCCATATAAAATGGGCATCACTGGATGAGAAACTCGTAAAAAATCAGCCTGTTTAATGGTCAGGACCCCCAAAGATATTCCCTCTTCAATAATTTTGTCAATTTCAGATTTAAATGAGGGGGTAGGATCAGAAATCAATTTTTTGTAGATATTAGTGTCCGCTAAAGATTTTAAAATTTCATTTTCATAGTCAGAGGAATTCATGATGACAATTATGCCTCCTTTATCACTAGTTTTTATAACTATGTCATTCATATCTTTTATCTCCTGAATAGCTCATTTCTGGTTTATAGATAAATTGTGTTTAACTGAAACCCTTTGATTCTGCAGGGTTTTAAGATCTCGCTCCACTATTTCTTGAAATTTATTCATACATTCAGCCCGAGACTGCAAAGGATAAAAAAAGGGTTCTTTGTTACCAAATCTAGAGATTGATTGACCAATTTATTGGATTCAGTATCCTGATCCTGTAAATCCTGCAGAATCAAAAGGGACATTTGTTCATGAAAATCCAAAGAATGAAAAACATTTGTTGTCCCATAATTTTCCTCAGACAAATATTCTTGTTGTTCGGTTGAAAAAAAATGTTTTTTAATTGTAAGATTCCGAATGAATTTATTGATGTCCAAAATTGTTGTAAAAAGATTAAAGTCTTGATCTGGCGCAAAATTTAAACCAAAAGACAATACTTCCAATTGGTCTTGTGTAAAAGATCTAGATGATAAGTTTATAACATTATTATTCATCTCATTGCACCCTTCCTGCGGCGGGTCTGCACACCATATAGACTTTCTGTGCTTCCTCCCACCGCGCCTTTTGCGTTTTTTGGCTTATTCACATGTCTAATGGGACTGGTAAGTGTGAGCTCATTGAGGGAGGCATCCGATGTGCTGCAGCCATTATCGTCACAATCCCCCTCTCTTGAGCTAAAGCTTACAAAACGCTTGTTCTGTTTTTTGCGGCGATTGGAAAACCGCAGAATGGATCTGGGTGTTTTAGAGGAGTCTATGCCTTCATTCCAGTTAAACACTTTATTGGTTGCATAGTCGTCCAAATCTCGTTGAAATTTGCGTTTTTTTCGTTGTATAATTTCATCTTCTAATATTGTGACGTCTTCCTGAATTTTCTTGTACGAGATGTTATTTTCTAGAAAGTCTATATGGTGTGCAGACCCGCCGCAGAAAGGGTGCAATGAGATGAATAATAATGTTATAAACTTATCATCTAGATCTTTTACACAAGACCAATTGGAAGTATTGTCTTTTGGTTTAAATTTTGCGCCAGATCAAGACTTTAATCTTTTTACAACAATTTTGGACATCAATAAATTCATTCGGAATCTTAGAACAACAAGAATATTTGTCTGAGGAAAATTATGGGACAACAAATGTTTTTCATTCTTTGGATTTTCATGAACAAATGTCCCTTTTGATTCTGCAGGATTTACAGGATCAGGATACTGAATCCAATAAATTGGTCAATCAATCTCTAGATTTGGTAGCAAAGAACCCTTTTTTTTATCCTTTGCAGTCTCGGGCTGAATGTATGAATAAATTTCAAGAAATAGTGGAGCGAGATCTTAAAACCCTGCAGAATCAAAGGGTTTCAGTTAAACACAATTTATCTATAAACCAGAAACGAGCTATTCAGGAGATAAAAGATATGAATGACATAGTTATAAAAACTAGTGATAAAGGAGGCATAATTGTCATCATGAATTCCTCTGACTATAAAAATGAAATTTTAAAATCTTTAGCGGACACTAATATCTACAAAAAATTGACTTCTGATCCTACCCCCTCATTTAAATCTGAAATTGACAAAATTATTGAAGAGGGAATATCTTTGGGGGTCCTGACCATTAAACAGGCTGATTTTTTACGAGTTTCTCATCCAGTGATGCCCATTTTATATGGGCTTCCTAAAATTCATAAACAAGCCGCTTTTCCACCTATGAGACCCATAGTCTCTAGCGTAGGATCGCTGAATGAATTTCTTGGCCAGTGGCTTGATTCTTTACTACAGCCATTGGTATCCAGGACCCCAGGATATATTAAGGACACCAAAGATATACTGGGTATCATAACAAAAAAGAAATGGAAATTGGAATATACTTGGCTAAGTTGCGATGTCGTTTCTTTATATACTTGTATCCCTCACAATGTTGCAATTCAAGCGTTACAATTCCATCTGAACAAGTATAGTTCATATTCAAGTGATCTGATTAATTTTATTTTACAGGTAACTTATTTTCTTTTGACGCATAATTTCTTTTTTTTTGATTCTGAATATTTTTTACAATGCACAGGTGTGGCCATGGGGGCTAAATTTTCACCTTCCCTAGCAAATCTGGTCATGTCTTATTGGGAGTATTCACACCTTTTTGCAGTTTCCAATCCGTTTTCTGCATGTATTCATTGGTATGGCAGATACATCGATGATACGCTGTTTATTTGGCGTGGCAATGTATCTGCCATACAGGACTTTGTAAATTATATTAACGACAACAATTTTAATTTAAAATTCACATATGTTCAGGATGTGTCCAAGATTTCCTTTTTGGATCTGGAGTTGACAGGTGTTCCTAATAAACTTATTTCCACACGAACTTTTATAAAACCAATGGCAGGTAATGGTTTACTTCACGCTAAAAGTAGTCATCCCAGGCACACAGTTAAGGCAATTCCTGTAGGTGAATTCACGAGATTGAAGCGAAACTGTAACAATAATAATGATCTATTTAAAGATCTAATCCAATCACGAAACAAATTTTTAAAACGTGGATATCTGCATTGGATGCTAGACAGAGCAGCACATATAGTAAATCAGAAAGAGCAATTAAGTCTTATCCCCTCAGAGATAGACAGTGGAACAAGCGATAATAATAAAAAAAAAAAAAAAAGAAAATTATAAATAGAACTAATATAGGCAACAAACCATACGTGTGTCTACAATTTAGTCCACAGTTCAATAAAATCAAAACTATTATTAATAAAGCTTTGCCCATTTTATTTGAAGATCCCACTCTTGCTCAGATTCTGTCTAATGGATGCAATATAGTAGCCAGAAAAGCACCTACCTTAGGCAACATAATATCTCCTAATCACTTTTCTTCTGAACATTCAACTAATACTTGGTTGCATTGTATAGGTTGTTACAAATGTAATGTAACTAATTGCACTACGTGCAGACATCTTACCACCGTCAAGTTTTTTGGTACCTGAGGAAATAAAAATCAATACAAAATTCAAACATTTATAAACTGTAATACACGATTTGTAGTCTACAAAAATTGATTGTACGATTTGTGACAAATCATATATCGGGTGTACTACTCGGAAATTAAAAAAACGCATATCGGAACACTTGTATGACATCAAATGCACTACAAATAATAGTCGCACCATTTCCTCGGTGGCGAGGCATTTTATTGATTTTCATTCCCGCAATACAGCTTCTTTAAAAGTAATAGGTATTGAGAAAATTAAAAAACCTCCGCGCAGTGGGGATATTCATAGAGCGTTACTTACTAGAGAAGCGTTCTGGATCTTTAATCTAGGTACAAGGTTTCCAGGTGGTTTGAACAAACGAAATGAACTAATGTTTCATTACTAGCAATGTCCCTCCCTTTGTATTTCTTCATTTTCTTTATGTCTTTATTTTTCATTCATTGTGCATTGTTTATTGTTTATTATCTATTGTATATATCCTTCTGCACATTATTGTTTTGAATTTATTGGTTACATTTTGAAATTTTTTTTTTGACCTATGTATCACATGACATTTTTCTAGCATTTGATTGGTGCTATATTGTATATATACCGGATATGTCATTTAGCAGATCAGCTGTGATAAAGACCGCTTGGTCGAAACGCGTCGCTCGCCTTACTATGTGTATGATGCCGTCCCAGGAGTTGTCTCCTTATTTTAATATGTTGGATTAAACTTTTATATTTTATTTGGAAGCTGGATCATCTTTTCGTTTTCTTGAGCAATCATTCCTCTCAATAAAAACTTACACAGTACTTGTGAGGAATCTGAGCAAAAAAGTTTGGGAGAACAAGCTCAGTGTTTACTAGTCCTGAGACAATACCGTGTGTACTTGCGATTACCCCTTCCCTTTCTCTTTGTTTTTCTATCCTATGGGTACCGTCACACAGTGGCACTTTGGTCGCTAGGATGGCACGATCCGTGACGTTCCAGCGATATCCTTACGATCTCGCTGTGTCTGACACGCTCCTGCGATCAGGGACCCCGCTGAGAATCGTACGTCGTAGCAGATCGTTTGAAACTTTATTTCGTCGCTGGATCTCCCGCTGACATCGCTGAATCAGCGTGTGTGATGCCGATTCAGCGATGTCTTCACTGGTAACCAGGGTAAACATCGGGTTACTAAGCGCAGGGCCGCGCTTAGTAACCCGATATTTACCCTGGTTACCAGTGTAAATGTAAAAAAAAAAACACTACATACTTACATTCCCGGTGTCTGGTCATGTCCCTCGCCGTCAGCTTCCCACACTGACTGGTGAGCGCCGGCCAGCCGTAAAGTACAGCGGTGACGTCACCGCTCTGCTTTCCGGCTGTCCGGCGCTCACTGTCAGTGCAGAGAAGCACAGCGCCGAGGGACGCGACAGGAATGTAAGTATGTAGTGTTTTTTTTTTAACGTTTACGCTGGTAACCAGGGTAAACATCGGGTTACTAAGCGCGGCCCTGCGCTTAGTAACCCGATGTTTACCCTGGTTACCGGGGACTTCGGGATCGTTGGTCGCTGGAGAGCTGTCTGTGTGACAGCTCTCCAGCGACCAAACAGCGACGCTGCAGCGATCGACATCGTTGTCGTATCGCTGCAGCGTCGTTTTAGTGTGACGGTACCTTATCTTTTATTTGGCAACCATGGTTATGCTGGGAGAAACCTTTTATAAGAAGCAGTCCAAGGATACTCTTATTGCCTTGCGCATGTCACAGCAGATTGACTTTGTGGGTAAAAACAAAGACCAACTGGTCACGGATCTGGTGCAATGGGAAGCTGCTCCAGACCGCTCTCAGAGCCCAGTGGCCGCAGAAGCCAGCACAAGCAAACATGGTGCTGCAGCAGAGGTCCAACCACGGAACGCTGGCCCTACTTGCAACCATATCAGTGTCATGGGCCTAGGAGAAGTGTAGTGTTGTTCCCTATCCATTCAGGGAACAGTTGCTGAGAGTTGCTTAAGAAATCTCTCTTGACGGGAATCTGGAAATACAAAAACCCAAGTGTACTGTACATGGGCTTCACCCGTGGTGCTTCTTCCAAAAAAAGGACCATATAATCCAGTTTTGCGTTGACCACAATAACCTAAATTTTCTTACAGTTTTTTATTCCTGCCCAATGTCAAGGAAAGAGGAGTTATTTGAACTGCTGGATAATGCCTCTTACCTAATTATTAGGGACTTAAATAGGGAACAATGACAAATCAACATGGTCAAAGAGGCTCAGAAAAGATCTTCCTTTATAAAACCATTTCATTTATGCTATTTAGCATGAAATGCCCCTGCCATCTTCCACTGGCTTGTTAATCAACTGCTGGAGGGACTCAATCACTTTGTCATTGCCTATCTTGAAGACATAGCCATTTTTATTCATCCCTGTGAAGAACACCTTGTGCACCTGTCTCAGGTGCTGCAGAGATTCAAAGCAGTACGTCTGACCATTAAACTAGAGAAGTGACAGATAGCCATGCTGGAGTTACAATACCTCCGATATCGTGTGGATGAAGGGGTGCTAAAAACTAAAAAAGAGAAAGTAGAAGCCATTACAACCTGCTTTATCCACCAAACTCAGGCTGGAGTCACACTAGCGAGTTTTACGGACGTATGAGTGCAGAAAATACGTCCGTAAAACACGCCTAACAAACGTCCCAATTATTCTCTATGCCCCTGCTCCTATCTCCCGTATTTTACTGATAAGTATTATACGGCTTTCTACGGCCGTAGAAAATCGCAGCATGCTGCGTTTGTCACTGTATTGCGCAAAAAAAACGCCAATGAAAGTCTTTGGAAGCCAGAAAAATACGGATTACACACGGACCAGCAGTGTGACTTGCGAGAAATACGCAGCGGTGTTAGAGGGAAAAGCCGGCAATTCAGTGCGGTGTACAGTAAAATCACACTGACAGCTTACAGTAGAATAGGTAGAATAAATGTGTACACATAGAATAGGTATATATATATATATATATATATATATATATATATATGTCAGTGAGACACATATATGTATATATATTATTACTTCATACAGCGCTAGATAGCTTTAAAGCCGGTAATTCAATTACCGGCTTTTGCTATCTCCTTCCTAAACCCGACATGATATGAGACATGCATGTAAAGAAGCTGCGGAGACACCATCACGTGTTTCTCGACGCAAGCAGTGAATAGCCAGGCCTTTCCCCGGGAAGGAACAACCACGGGAAGGGCAGCATCCTATGAAGGAAAGCCACCTATGCCAAGCATGGTATCCATCCACAGACAGCTGTTTCGGGGTTTTTGCCCCTCATCAGTGTGGAGTAGGAATCTGGCTATTAGGAGCAGTGCCTAGTAAAAAGGCTATAAAGGCACAGATGATTGGCCTCGGGGAGACCAAAACATCCAACACCGCGGAGACACCATCACGTGTTTCTCAATGCAGTGATTCCAGAACACTGCCCCCATCCCTTATGGGAAATATGCAGATGCATGTAAAGAAGCTGCGGAGACACCATCTTTACATGCATCTGATGCATGTAAAGATGGTGTCTCCGCAGCTTCTTTACATGCATCTGCATATTTCCCATAAGGGATGGGGGCAGTGTTCTGGAATCACTGCGTTGAGAAACACGTGATGGTGTCTCCGCGGTGTTGGATGTTTTGGTCTCCCCGAGGCCAATCATCTGTGCCTTTATAGCCTTTTTACTAGGCACTGCTCCTAATAGCCAGATTCCTACTCCACACTGATGAGGGGCAAACACCCCGAAACAGCTGTCTGGAGTGAGGTTTTCTGGAGCAATCCAGACCCTTTTGCAGAGAATTCTGTTTTTTTCTGTGGTCGTTTGTACCGACAGCTTTGAAGATGAGTTATGTGAAGAACACCATCCGAGTGACGTTGGAGCCATCTATCCGGGCAAGGAACAGCGTGGTCTTTATTGTACGTGACCTTATTGAGGAAAAGGCTGGAGGAAAGCGGGAGAACATCTATAGCATCAATGAGTTCCCTAATCAAGGTAACTACGATGTTACTTTTATGTCGGAGCATTATTGCCTGAATGTCTATGAGTGGTTTCGGAATCATGCCGGAGATCCCTGTTTGAAGGGAGTCAAATGTGAACCACTGTTTGGTCTTCAGGAAAGGCAGGTGACTATCACTGTCTATAACCCCTTTACTGAACCTGCATTGTTGGAGAGCTTCCTCTCACAGTATTGTGACTTTGTTTCAAAGGGAGAGAAGCAAGTGAACTGTTTAGGAATCTTCAATTGTCGATACAAATATCGTGTAAAGTTCAGAAGAGATCCTGGCAGTGTGGGTGGGTTCAGACACCCTCCGGCGAACTTCTCTGTGGCAGGGCATAGGGGTTTCCTCACGTACCCTGGGCAGCCTCTGTTTTGCAGGAGATGTTTCTCTTTTGGACATGTCCAGGCAGACTGCCAGAAGGGGCAGTGTTGCCGAAACTGCAAGAAGGAGGGGCATATGGCTGGTGATTGCCCGATGGCTAAGACCTGTGACGTGTGTGGTAGTAGTGACCACATGTATAAGGATTGTCCGTGGAGGGCGCCTAGACGCTCAGAGAGTGAATGGAGAGAGGAGGAGGAGAGAAGGAGGAGGTTGGCGACTATCAGGAAGGAAACTGAAAGAATGGAGAGAGAGGAAAGGAGGGAGAGGGAGAGGGAAAGACGCTCTGTGACTCCAGATGACATTGTGCTAGCACCCCGTCGTACTATGAGTGATGCACAGAAGGAAGATAAGGAGTTTTGGTTGGCGGCAAAAAAAGTAGAGAAGGGGTTTAAGAAGAAGGAAGAAGATCAGGAAGAAGATGAGGAAGAAGATGATGACTCTACTGTGCCTGAAATGTTTTCTCTTGAGGAAGCAATGGATGCAACGGAGGAAGACGTGCGTATTTCTGAAGCTGAGAGCCCTGTGCACCCCTCAGATCCTCAGAATATTAGAGGGCTTTCTTCAGATCAGGACAGGGGTGCGAATAAGTGTCAGAGGGAGGAGGATGGGGAAAGTGATGAGGCATGCAGTAGTATGCCTAAGAGGAAAATTGGGCCAGCTAAAAAAAAATGGAGTGAGCACGAAGGGGCTAGTGGTTCAGAGACTTGCTGTTCAGTCCGAATGGCAGAGGAGGACAATGGTGATACTGGGTAAAATGAAAGCTCAGTGGATCTGTTGTTTTTTTTTTTTCTTTCCTTTCTGTGAGTCTTGACCTTTGTCAAGGGCTTTTTGTGTAATGTGTGTAGTTTTGTGGTAATTTTTGCATTGTTTTTTGTTTTTATAGTATGGGTTTTTCTATAGTTTCTCAAAATGTGAGAGTTTTTAAGAAAGCGAGGAGGAGAGCAGCAATTTTGGATTTTTTAGCTATGCAGAGTGCATCTATTTTTTGTTTGCAAGAATGTGGGATTGTGGATGGTGTGAAAGGGGATGAGTGGTCTTATGGTGCGTCTGTGTGGTCTGGTAGTGCAAATAATAGAAATGATGGTGTGGGTATTTTAGTTAAGGGGCAGGAGGTGGTTTTGAATAATTATTTGGTGGTGGAGGTGGGGAGGTGTATCTTAGCAAATTTTGAATATAAAAATGCTAAGTTTTGTGTTATCAATATTTATGCGCCAGTAGAAAAAAATGAGCGTAAGTTATTATTTGAAAAAGTGAAGCTTTTTGTTCCAGGAAGAGTGCCTGTGGTGATTGTGGGTGATATGAATTGTGATGTGGGGGGAGTGAATGTGGATGTGTCTGGAAAAGTTTTGCTGGAGTTAGTTACTGACTTTGATTTGAGTGATATGCAGCGTGTGTGTAAGGTTAACCCTTTGTTAGATACCTTTTTTTCTGATAGTGGAAGAGCACAGTCCAGGTTGGATTATTGTTTTATTTCTAAAAATATTATTCCTGTTGGATATAAGCAGGATAGGGTCATTTTTTCGGACCATGTTTGTGTGTTGTGCGAGTTAGATATTAATGTTAGTGGTGTGTTTGGAAAGGGTTTGTGGAAATTAAATGTGAAATTGTTGGAAAATGAAGCTGTGAGGAAGGAGTATGTGAGAAAGTATGAACAGTGGTGTAAAAGTAAGGAAAGTTTTGGGAATGTTTGTGAGTGGTGGGATTGGGTTAAGAGGCAGACAAAAAAGTTTTTTTAAAAGTGTGGGGTATGAATTTGCGGCAATTAAGAGGGAAAAGTTTGTTAAGTTGAATGCCCGTTTATGTTTATTGTATAAATTGAGGGAAGGAGGAATGGAGGTGGAGGAGGGGATAAAAAAGGTTAAAAAAGAAATTAAAGAGTTTTTGGAAGAGAAAGGGAAGAGTATTATTTTTAGGGCAAAAATTGATAGAATGGAGCAAGATGAAAGGTGTTCGAGGTTTTTCTTTAAAAAGGTTTTTGGGAAAAAGCAGAGTATGGGTGTTTTGAATGCAGAGGATGGAAGAGAGGTAAGTGGGGAGGATATGTGTGAACATGTGGCTAAGTTTTATGAGGAGCTGTATGCAGTGAAGTGGAGGGATGAGGCTTTGGAGGAGGATGTACTAAGTGTATTAGAAAATAAATTGAGTGAGATGGAGAGAGAGAGAGTGATGGGTGAGGTGACAGGTGATGAGGTATGGAAGGTAATGAATAGCATGGCGTTAAATAAGACTCCAGGAGAGGATGGTCTTCCTATAGAGTTTTATAGGGTGATGTGGCATGTGATTGGTAAGGATTTTGTGGATGTGTGTAAGTATATGTGGTCTAGTATGGAGGTGGCTGAGAGTATGCGTGCAGGTATGGTTGTGTTAATACCTAAAAAAGGAGATTTGAAGAGTTTAAAAAATTGGAGACCGATAACGTTGTTGAATTGCGATTATAAGATCTATGCGAAAGTAATGGCGAATAGGATGCGTGATGTGATAGAGAGTGTGATTGGGGATGAACAGTGTTGTGCGGTGCCTGGGAGACGTATACATGAGTGTGTGTGTATGTTGAGAGATTGTTTGTGGGACTGTATGAGTCGGAAGAAGAGTGTATTTGTTTTGAGTTTGGACTTTGAAAAGGCGTATGATCGGTTATCACATAGTTTTTTGTTCCGGGTATTATTGAGAATGGGGTTTCCGCCTGATTTTGTTTGGAGGGTGAGGAGCTTATATAAAGACATTTATAGTTGTGTTTTGATGAATGGTTCTGTGGGTAGAAGAGTGAATGTTTTTTCAGGTGTGCGACAAGGTTGTCCTTTGTCTCCTGTGGTTTTTATTTGTGCGATTGAACCGTTGCTTTGTATGTTGAGGAAAGATAAAGTGATTAGAGGAGTACAAGTGCCAGGAGGTGGAGGGAGGGAATGGAAGGTTAGTGCTTATATGGATGACGTGTGTGTGTTGTGTGATTCAGAGTATTCTGTGAGGCGGGTGAAGTTATTAGCGTCTATTTTTTGTGGTGCGTCAGCATTTAAGGTGAATTGGGAGAAGAGTGAGTGTAAGGTTTTTGGGGGAGGGGTTTTAAGTAAGGATGTAGGAGTGAATGAGGTGACTGGGTCTATTAAGGTTTTGGGGGTGAAATTTTCAGAGAGTTTGGATGGGAAAGAAAGTTGGGATGATGCAAAAGGAAAGGTTGAGCGGAAGTTATGTTTTTGGAAGATGAGAAGTCTTTCGTTTTTTGGAAAAATCTTAGTTATTAAAAGTGTGATTTTGCCTATTTTCTTATATATTGCAGTGGTCTTTCCGCCGGGGTATATGTGTATGAGAGGGTTAAATAGGATTCTGTTTGTGTTTTTGTGGAATTCTAGAATGGAGAGGGCTAGGAGGGAGGTTTTGGTGAAACGTTTAGAAAAAGGTGGGTTGGGTTTTCCAAACCTTGAGGTGTTTCTTGGTGTAAATATTGTGGTTTTTGTGTTGAGGGTGATTAGGATGGATGGCAAGTTTTCTTGTCTGTGTAGGTTTTTGTTTGGGGCGTATTTATTTCGTTTGAAGTGGCGAGAGAGGGATCTGAGGTATCCGGTTGCTTTTGACGTGCCTAGATGGTATGTGTGGGTTTATAAATTTTTGGTGAAGTATGAGTTATGTGATGTGGATGTTAGGTTGTTGAGTAATAAGAAGGCTGTATATAGGATGATTGAATGTACAGAGACAGAGTGTGGAATAAACATGGTAAGAGGGAATGATATAGAAAAAGTATGGAAGAAAGTGCGGTTAGACGGTATGACGAATAGGCAGAGTGAGATTGTGTGGCAGTCTTTGCATGGAGTGTTACCAGTTAGAGAATTTCAGAAGAATCGTGGGTTGGGGAGAAATGATATGTGTCCGAGAGGTGGGTGTGGTGGAAGGGAAAGTGTAATACATGTGTTTTGGAATTGTCATTATGCTAGGGAGGTGATTGGAAGAATGGGACCGTTGTGTAAAGAATTGTGTGGTGTGAGCTTGTTATCATTCGAGTTGTTCATGTTTGGCTTGGGAATGTGTGATGGAGTGAAGGAGAGAGTGTTGTGGTTAATAGTTGCATGTATAAAAGAAGTATTATGGGATGTGAGGAATGTGTATGTTTTTAAGAGAAAGGAAATTGTAGTAAAGAATAGTCTAAAAGTGATTTTGGGGAAGGTGTATGTGTGTTTTCTATGGGATAAAAGAATAAGGGGGGAGGTGGATGCCGAAGGGATTTGGAAGGTGAAGAAGTGGAGATACCTTGTAAATATGTCTTGACTTGCTTTTTCTGATGTTGTATTAAACTGAAATTTTCCGATGATGATGGGAACAGCTTTTGTGTTTTGGATTTGACGCAGCTGTTTGGGATTTTTCTTTGGTCTTGGATTTCTGGACCGTGGATTTTCCCATCTGAGGGAAAATAAAAAAAAAAAAAAAAACAGCTGTCTGGAGTGAGGTTTTCTGGAGCAATCCAGACCCTTTTGCAGAGAATTCTGTTTTTTTCTGTGGTCGTTTGTACCGACAGCTTTGAAGATGAGTTATGTGAAGAACACCATCCGAGTGACGTTGGAGCCATCTATCCGGGCAAGGAACAGCGTGGTCTTTATTGTACGTGACCTTATTGAGGAAAAGGCTGGAGGAAAGCGGGAGAACATCTATAGCATCAATGAGTTCCCTAATCAAGGTAACTACGATGTTACTTTTATGTCGGAGCATTATTGCCTGAATGTCTATGAGTGGTTTCGGAATCATGCCGGAGATCCCTGTTTGAAGGGAGTCAAATGTGAACCACTGTTTGGTCTTCAGGAAAGGCAGGTGACTATCACTGTCTATAACCCCTTTACTGAACCTGCATTGTTGGAGAGCTTCCTCTCACAGTATTGTGACTTTGTTTCAAAGGGAGAGAAGCAAGTGAACTGTTTAGGAATCTTCAATTGTCGATACAAATATCGTGTAAGGTTCAGAAGAGATCCTGGCAGTGTGGGTGGTGTTGTGAATTCTGTGGCTGAATTCACTCCTGTGGTCACAAGTGGTACTGCAGCTTCTGAGCTTCCTCCCTCAGGTGTTCTGGTGAGCTCGTTAACTGCTTCATTACTTAACTCCGCCTGATGCTGCTATCCTTGCTCCTTGTCAATGTTTCAGTGTTGGATCTGAGCTTCTCCTGATTGTTCCTGTGACCTGCTGCTCTGTATAGCTAAGTGCTTTTTGCTTTTTTGTTGCTTTTTTTCTGTCCAGCTTGTCTTTTGTTTTGCTGGAAGCTCTGAGACGCAAAGGGTGTACCGCCGTGCCGTTAGTTCGGCACGGTGGGGTTTTTTTTGCCCCCTTTGCGTGGTTTTGCTTTAGGGTTTTTTGTAGACTGCAAAGTTCGCTTTACTGTCCTCGCTCTGTCCTAGAATATCGGGCCCCACTTTGCTGAATCTATTTCATCCCTACGTTTTGTCTTTTCATCTTACTCACAGTCATTATATGTGGGGGGCTGCCTTTTCCTTTGGGGAATTTCTCTGGGGCAAGTCAGACCTATTTTTCTATCTTCAGGCTAGCTAGTTTCTTAGGCTGTGCCGAGTTGCCTAGGTAGTTGTTAGGCGCAATCCACAGCCGCTTTTAGTTGTGTTTAGGATAGGATCAGGTGTGCAGTCTACAGAGTTTCCACGTCTCAGAGCTCGTTCTTGTATTTTTGGGTATTTGTCAGATCACTGTGTGCGCTCTGATCGCTAAGCACACTGTGTTTCTGGATTGCCTTCACAACACCTGTCATTAGCAAACATAACAGTACAAGGAGCCTAACTAATGATTCTCAATAGAGGGAAAGAAAAAGTTCTGACATCATTTTTTTTTTTTTTTTTTTTTTTCTGCTCTGTGTTCATTTTTTTTTTTTTCCCCTAGACATTTGGGTGATTCTGGACACAGGTGTGGACATGGATATTCAGGGTCTGTGCTCTTCAATGGATAATCTCGTTATAAATGTACAAAAAATTCAAGATAATATTGATCAGAAATCTATGTTAGAACCAAGAATTCCTATTCCTCATTTGTTTTTTGGAGATAGAACTAAGTTTCTAAGTTTCAAAAATAATTGTAAGCTATTTCTGGCCTTGAAACCTCATTCTTCTGGTAATCCTATTCAACAGGTTTTGATTATTATTTCTTTTTTGCGCGGCGACCCTCAAGACTGGGCATTTTCTCTTGCGCCAGGAGACCCTGCATTGAGTAGTGTCGATGCGTTTTTCCTGGCGCTCGGATTGCTGTACGATGAGCCTAATTCAGTGGATCAGGCTGAGAAAAATTTGCTGGCTTTGTGCCAGGGTCAGGATGATATAGAAGTATATTGTCAGAAATTTAGGAAATGGTCAGTACTCACTCAGTGGAATGAATCTGCGCTGGCAGCTTTGTTCAGAAAGGGTCTCTCTGAGGCTCTTAAGGATGTCATGGTGGGATTTCCTATGCCTGCTGGTTTGAATGAGTCTTTGTCTTTGGCCATTCAGATCGGTCGACGCTTGCGCGAGCGTAAATCTGTGCACCATTTGGCGGTACTGCCTGAGGTTAAACCTGAGCCTATGCAGTGCGATAGGACTATGACTAGAGTTGAACGGCAGGAATACAGACGTCTGAATGGGCTGTGTTTCTACTGTGGTGATTCCACTCATGCTATTTCTGATTGTCCTAAGCGCACTAAGCGGTCCGCTAGGTCTGCCGTCATTGGTACTGTACAGTCCAAATTCCTTCTGTCCATTACCTTGATATGCTCTTTGTCGTCGTTTTCTGTCATGGCGTTTGTGGATTCGGGCGCTGCCCTGAATCTGATGGATTTGGATTATGCTAAACGTTGTGGGTTTTTCTTGGAGCCTTTGCGGTGTCCTATTCCATTGAGAGGAATTGATGCTACACCTTTGGCCAAGAATAAACCTCAATACTGGGCCCAGCTGACCATGTGCATGGCTCCTGCACATCAGGAAGTTATTCGCTTTCTGGTGTTGCATAATCTGCATGATGTGGTCGTGTTGGGGTTGCCATGGCTACAAACCCATAATCCAGTATTGGATTGGAATTCCATGTCGGTATCCAGCTGGGGTTGTCAGGGGGTACATGGTGATGTTCCATTTTTGTCGATTTCGTCATCCACCCCTTCTGAGGTCCCAGAGTTCTTGTCTGATTATCAGGATGTATTTGAAGAGCCCAAGTCCGATGCTCTACCTCCGCATAGGGATTGTGATTGTGCTATCAATTTGATTCCTGGTAGTAAATTCCCTAAAGGTCGATTATTTAATTTATCCATGCCCGAACACGCCGCTATGCGCAGTTATGTGAAGGAATCCCTGGAGAAGGGACATATTCGCCCATCGTCATCACCACTGGGAGCAGGGTTCTTCTTTGTAGCCAAGAAGGATGGTTCGCTGAGACCGTGTATTGATTACCGCCTTCTTAATAAGATCACTGTTAAATTTCAGTATCCCTTGCCATTGTTATCTGACTTGTTTGCTCGGATTAAGGGGGCTAGTTGGTTCACTAAGATAGATCTTCGTGGTGCGTATAATCTGGTGAGAATCAGGCAAGGAGATGAATGGAAAACTGCATTTAATACGCCCGAGGGTCATTTTGAGTATCTAGTGATGCCGTTCGGACTTGCCAATGCTCCATCTGTGTTTCAGTCTTTTATGCATGACATCTTCCGTGAGTATCTGGATAAATTCCTGATTGTTTACTTGGATGACATTTTGATCTTCTCAGATGATTGGGAGTCTCATGTGAAGCAGGTCAGAATGGTTTTTCAGGTCCTGCGTGCTAACTCTTTGTTTGTGAAGGGATCAAAGTGTCTCTTCGGTGTGCAGAAAGTTTCATTTTTGGGGTTCATCTTTACCCCTTCTACTATCGAGATGGATCCAGTTAAGGTCCAAGCCATCCAGGATTGGATTCAGCCGACATCTCTGAAAAGTCTGCAAAAGTTCCTGGGCTTTGCTAATTTTTATCGTCGCTTCATCTGTAATTTTTCTAGCATTGCCAAACCATTGACCGATTTGACCAAGAAGGGTGCTGATTTGGTTAATTGGTCTTCTGCTGCTGTGGAAGCTTTTCAGGAGTTGAAGCGTCGTTTTTGTTCTGCCCCTGTGTTGTGTCAGCCAGATGTTTCTCTTCCGTTCCAGGTCGAGGTTGATGCTTCTGAGATTGAAGCAGGGGCGGTTTTGTCACAGAGAGGTTCTGATTGCTCAGTGATGAAACCATGTGCTTTCTTTTCCAGGAAGTTTTCGCCCGCTGAGCGTAATTATGATGTGGGCAATCGAGAGTTGCTGGCCATGAAGTGGGCATTCGAGGAGTGGCGTCATTGGCTTGAAGGAGCTAAGCATCGCATGGTGGTATTGACTGATCATAAGAACTTGACTTATCTCGAGTCTGCCAAGCGCTTGAATCCTAGACAGGCCCGTTGGTCGTTATTTTTTGCCCGCTTCGACTTTGTGATTTCGTACCTTCCGGGCTCTAAAAATGTGAAGGCGTATGCTCTGTCTAGGAGTTTTGTGCCCTACTCTCCGGGTTTATCTGAGCCAGCGGGTATCCTCAAGGAAGGAGTCATTGTGTCTGCCATCTCCCCTGATTTGCGGCGGGTGCTGCAAAAATTTCAGGCAAATAAACCTGATCGTTGTCCAGCAGAGAAACTGTTCGTCCCTGATAGGTGGACTAATAAACTTATCTCTGAACTTCATTGTTCGGTGTTGGCTGGTCATCCTGGAATCTTTGGTACCAGAGAGTTAGTGGCTAGATCCTTCTGGTGGCCATCTCTGTCACGGGATGTACGTACTTTTGTGCAGTCCTGTGGGATTTGTGCTAGGGCTAAGCCCTGCTGTTCTCGTGCCAGTGGGTTGCTTTTGCCCTTGCCGGTCCCAAAGAGGCCTTGGACACATATTTCGATGGATTTCATTTCTGACCTTCCCGTTTCTCAAAAGATGTCAGTCATTTGGGTGGTCTGTGATCGCTTTTCTAAAATGGTCCATCTGGTGCCCTTGGCTAAATTGCCTTCCTCCTCTGATTTGGTACCTTTGTTCTTTCAGCATGTGGTTCGGTTGCATGGCATTCCTGAGAATATTGTTTCTGACAGAGGTTCCCAGTTTGTTTCAAGGTTTTGGCGAGCCTTTTGTGGTAGGATGGGCATTGACCTATCCTTTTCCTCGGCTTTCCAGCCTCAGACTAATGGCCAGACCGAACGAACCAATCAGACCTTGGAAACATATCTGAGATGTTTTGTTTCTGCAGACCAGGATGATTGGGTGTCCTTTTTGCCGTTGGCTGAGTTCGCCCTTAATAATCGGGCCAGCTCGGCTACCTTGGTTTCTCCATTTTTTTGCAATTCTGGGTTCCATCCTCGTTTCTCTTCAGGACAGGTTGAGTCTTCGGACTGTCCTGGTGTGGATTCTGTGGTGGATAGGTTGCAGCAGATCTGGACTCAGGTAGTGGACAATTTGATCTTGTCCCAGGAGAAAGCTCAACTTTTCGCTAATCGCAGACGCCGTGTGGGTCCCCGACTTCGTGTTGGGGATCTGGTTTGGTTATCTTCTCGTCATATTCCTATGAAGGTTTCCTCTCCTAAATTTAAACCTCGTTTTATTGGTCCGTATAGGATTTCTGAGGTTCTCAATCCTGTGTCTTTTCTTTGACCCTCCCAGACTCCTTTTCCATACATAATGTATTCCATAGGTCGTTGTTGCAGAGATACGTGGCACCTATGGTTCCATCTGTTGAGCCTCCTGCCCCGGTTTTGGTGGAGGGGGAATTGGAGTATATTGTGGAGAAGATTTTGGATTCTCGTGTTTCTAGACGGAAACTCCAGTATCTGGTTAAATGGAAGGGTTATGCTCAGGAAGATAATTCCTGGGTTTTTGCCTCTGATGTTCATGCTTCCGATCTTGTTCGTGCCTTTCATGCGGCTCATCCTGGTCGGCCTGGGGGCTCTGGTGAGGGTTCGGTGACCCCTCCTCAAGGGGGGGGTACTGTTGTGAATTCTGTGGCTGAATTCACTCCTGTGGTCACAAGTGGTACTGCAGCTTCTGAGCTTCCTCCCTCAGGTGTTCTGGTGAGCTCGTTAACTGCTTCATTACTTAACTCCGCCTGATGCTGCTATCCTTGCTCCTTGTCAATGTTTCAGTGTTGGATCTGAGCTTCTCCTGATTGTTCCTGTGACCTGCTGCTCTGTATAGCTAAGTGCTTTTTGCTTTTTTGTTGCTTTTTTTCTGTCCAGCTTGTCTTTTGTTTTGCTGGAAGCTCTGAGACGCAAAGGGTGTACCGCCGTGCCGTTAGTTCGGCACGGTGGGTTTTTTTTGCCCCCTTTGCGTGGTTTTGCTTTAGGGTTTTTTGTAGACTGCAAAGTTCGCTTTACTGTCCTCGCTCTGTCCTAGAATATCGGGCCCCACTTTGCTGAATCTATTTCATCCCTACGTTTTGTCTTTTCATCTTACTCACAGTCATTATATGTGGGGGGCTGCCTTTTCCTTTGGGGAATTTCTCTGGGGCAAGTCAGGCCTATTTTTCTATCTTCAGGCTAGCTAGTTTCTTAGGCTGTGCCGAGTTGCCTAGGTAGTTGTTAGGCGCAATCCACAGCCGCTTTTAGTTGTGTTTAGGATAGGATCAGGTGTGCAGTCTACAGAGTTTCCACGTCTCAGAGCTCGTTCTTGTATTTTTGGGTATTTGTCAGATCACTGTGTGCGCTCTGATCGCTAAGCACACTGTGTTTCTGGATTGCCTTCATAACACCTGTCATTAGCAAACATAACAGGGTGGGTTCAGACACCCTCCGGCGAACTTCTCTGTGGCAGGGCATAGGGGTTTCCTCACGTACCCTGGGCAGCCTCTGTTTTGCAGGAGATGTTTCTCTTTTGGACATGTCCAGGCAGACTGCCAGAAGGGGCAGTGTTGCCGAAACTGCAAGAAGGAGGGGCATATGGCTGGTGAATGCCCGATGGCTAAGACCTGTGACGTGTGTGGTAGTAGTGACCACATGTATAAGGATTGTCCGTGGAGGGCGCCTAGACGCTCAGAGAGTGAATGGAGAGAGGAGGAGGAGAGAAGGAGGAGGTTGGCGACTATCAGGAAGGAAACTGAAAGAATGGAGAGAGAGGAAAGGAGGGAGAGGGAGAGGGAAAGACGCTCTGTGACTCCAGATGACATTGTGCTAGCACCCCGTGGTACTATGAGTGATGCACAGAAGGAAGATAAGGAGTTTTGGTTGGCGGCAAAAAAAGTAGAGAAGGGGTTTAATAAGGAAGATCAGGAAGAAGATGAGGAAGAAGATGATAACTCTACTGTGCCTGAAATGTTTTCTCTTGAGGAAGCAATGGATGCAACGGAGGAAGACGTGCGTATTTCTGAAGCTGAGAGCCCTGTGCACCCTTCAGATCCTCAGAATATTAGAGGGCTTTCTTCAGATCAGGACAGGGGTGCGAATAAGTGTCAGAGGGAGGAGGATGGGGAAAGTGATGAGGCATGCAGTAGTATGCCTAAGAGGAAAATTGGGCCAGCTAAAAAAAAATGGAGTGAGCACGAAGGGGTTAGTGGTTTAGAGACTTGCTGTTCAGTCCAAATGGCAGAGGAGGACAATGGTGATACTGGGTAAAATGAAAGCTCAGTGGATCTGTTTTTTTTTTCTCTCCTTTCTGTGAGTCTTGACCTTTGTCAAGGGCTTTTTGTGTAATGTGTGTAGTTTTGTGGTAATTTTTGCATTGTTTTTTTGTTTTTATAGTATGGGTTTTTCTATAGTTTCTCAAAATGTGAGCGTTTTTAAGAAAGCGAGGAGGAGAGCAGCAATTTTGGATTTTTTAGCTATGCAGAGTGCATCTATTTTCTGTTTGCAAGAATGTGGGATTGTGGATGGTGTGAAAGGGGATGAGTGGTCTTATGGTGCGTCTGTATGGTCTGGTAGTGCAAATAATAGAAATGATGGTGTGGGTATTTTAGTTAAGGGGCAGGAGGTTGTTTTGAATAATTATTTGGTGGTGGAGGTGGGGAGGTGTATCTTAGCAAATTTTGAATATAAAAATGCTAAGTTTTGTGTTATCAATATTTATGCGCCAGTAGAAAAAAATGAGCGTAAGTTATTATTTGAAAAAGTGAAGCTTTTTGTTCCAGGAAGAGTGCCTGTGGTGATTGTGGGTGATATGAATTGTGATGTGGGGGGAGTGAATGTGGATGTGTCTGGAAAAGTTTTGCTGGAGTTAGTTACTGACTTTGATTTGAGTGATATGCAGCGTCTGTGTAAGGTTAACCCTTTGTTAGATACCTTTTTTTCTGATAGTGGAAGAGCACAGTCCAGGTTGGATTATTGTTTTATTTCTAAAAATATTATTCCTGTTGGATATAAGCAGGATAGGGTTGTTTTTTCGGACCATGTTTGTGTGTTGTGCGAGTTAGATATTAATGTTAGTGGTGTGTTTGGAAAGGGTTTGTGGAAATTAAATGTGAAATTGTTGGAAAATGAAGCTGTGAGGAAGGAGTATGTGAGAAAGTATGAACAGTGGTGTAAAAGTAAGGAAAATTTTGGGAATGTTTGTGAGTGGTGGGATTGGGTTAAGAGGCAGACAAAAAAGTTTTTTAAAAGTGTGGGGTATGAATTTGCGGCAATTAAGAGGGAAAAGTTTGTTAAGTTGAATGCCCGTTTATGTTTATTGTATAAATTGAGGGAAGGAGGAATGGAGGTGGAGGAGGGGATAAAAAAGGTTAAAAAAGAAATTAAAGAGTTTTTGGAAGAGAAAGGGAAGAGTATTATTTTTAGGGCAAAAATTGATAGAATGGAGCAAGATGAAAGGTGTTCGAGGTTTTTCTTTAAAAAGGTTTTTAGGAAAAAGCAGAGCATGGGTGTTTTGAATGCAGAGGATGGAAGAGAGGTAAGTGGGGAGGATATGTGTGAACATGTGGCTAAGTTTTATGAGGAGCTGTATGCAGTGAAGTGGAGGGATGAGGCTTTGGAGGAGGATGTACTAAGTGTATTAGAAAATAAATTGAGTGAGATGGAGAGAGAGAGAGTGATGGGTGAGGTGACAGGTGATGAGGTATGGAAGGTAATGAATAGCATGGCGTTAAATAAGACTCCAGGAGAGGATGGACTTCCTATAGAGTTTTATAGGGTGATGTGGCATGTGATTGGTAAGGATTTTGTGGATATGTGTAAGTATATGTGGTCTAGTATGGAGGTGGCTGAGAGTATGCGTGCAGGGATGGTTGTGTTAATACCTAAAAAAGGAGATTTGAAGAGTTTAAAAAAATTGGAGACCGATAACGTTGTTGAATTGCGATTATAAGATCTATGCGAAAGTAATGGCGAATAGGATGCGTGATGTGATAGAGAGTGTGATTGGGGATGAACAGTGTTGTGCAGTGCCTGGGAGACGTATACATGAGTGTGTGTGTATGTTGAGAGATTGTTTGTGGGACTGTATGAGTCGGAAGAAGAGTGTATTTGTTTTGAGTTTGGACTTTGAAAAGGCGTATGATCGGTTATCACATAGTTTTTTGTTCCGGGTATTATTGAGAATGGGGTTTCCGCCTGATTTTGTTTGGAGGGTGAGGAGCTTATATAAAGACATTTATAGTTGTGTTTTGATGAATGGTTCTGTGGGTGGAAGAGTGAATGTTTTTTCAGGTGTGCGACAAGGTTGTCCTTTGTCTCCTGTGGTTTTTATTTGTGCGATTGAACCGTTGCTTTGTATGTTGAGGAAAGATAAAGTGATTAGAGGAGTACAAGTGCCAGGAGGTGGAGGGAGGGAATGGAAGGTTAGTGCTTATATGGATGATGTGTGTGTGTTGTGTGATTCAGAGTATTCTGTGAGGCGGGTGAAGTTATTAGCGTCTATTTTTTGTGGTGCGTCAGCATTTAAGGTGAATTGGGAGAAGAGTGAGTGTAAGATTTTTGGGGGAGGGGTTTTAAGTAAGGATGTAGGAGTGAATGAGGTGACTGGGTCTATTAAGGTTTTGGGGGTGAAATTTTCAGAGAGTTTGGATGGGAAAGAAAGTTGGGATGATGCCAGGGATTCAAGCTTCAGGAGGCTAATTTGCATATTCCAGGTGCCTTCTGGGAGAAGCGAAGTCTCCCTAAGCTAGAAGATTGTTGGGTACAGCCGGGACCAGCTGCTTCGAAAGCATCACCAAACCAGGGATTCAAGCTTCAGGAGGCTAATTTGCATATTCCAGGTGCCTTCTGGGAGAAGCGAAGTCTCCCTAAGCTAGAAGATCGTTGGGTACAGCCGGGACCAGCTGCTTCGAAAGCATCACCAAACCAGGGATTCAAGCTTCAGGAGGCTAATTTGCATATTCCAGGTGCCTTCTGGGAGAAGCGAAGTCTCCCTAAGCTAGAAGATTGTTGGGTACAGCCGGGACCAGCTGCTTCGAAAGCATCACCAAACCAGGGATTCAAGCTTCAGGAGGCTAATTTGCATATTCCAGGTGCCTTCTGGGAGAATCGAAGTCTCCCTAAGCTAGAAGATCGTTGGGTACAGCCGGGACCAGCTGCTTCGAAAGCATCACCAAACCAGGGATTCAAGCTTCAGGAGGCTAATTTGCATATTCCAGGTGCCTTCTGGGAGAAGCGAAGTCTCCCTAAGCTAGAAGATCGTTGGGTACAGCCGGGACCAGCTGCTTCGAAAGCATCACCAAACCGCGCGCCGTACGGCGCGCGAATTTTTGCCTGTAGGACATTATTGCAAGAGAGCTAGGCTGAGTAGATTACACAAGAAGGAAAACACACAGCAAGTCAGCAGGATTTAGGAGCAACATGGCAGATGTGACAACCTACATGGTGAGCTGCAGCATGTGCTACATGTTCACAGATCGACCAGAAGAAGAATCCAATTTCACCTGTCAGAAGTGTAGACTAGTGGCCCTTTTAGAAGAAAAGGTGCGGGGTCTGGAAGAAAGAATAGCAACTTTGAAACTCATCAAAGAGAATGAAGACTTTCTAGACAGAACAGAAGCATCTCTACTGGTCACAGAAGGTGCAAAAAGTGTCAGAGAACCTCCAAAAGCAGATGAGTGGAAGCATGCGACCAAAAGAAGCAAGAAGACCATGGAGAAATCACCAACCACACAACTGAAGAACCGATATCAAATCTTTGTAGAGGATGAAGATGGCACACCTAAGAATGAAGCAATACCAGCAAGCAAAAAAGAAAAGGGCACACAGCAACAAGTGACAGCAAAAAGTACAGCCAAGAAGCAACGAAGAGTGGTGGTGGTGGGAGACTCACTACTGAGAGGCACAGAAGCAGCCATCTGCAGACCGGACATAACTGCAAGAGAAGTATGCTGCCTTCCAGGTGCGATGATCAAGGATGTGACCGATAGGATACCAAAGCTCTTCAGCTCCAAGGACGTCCACCCATTTCTTCTGATACATGTTGGCACCAATGACACGGCAAGGAAGGACCTACCGACAATCTGCAAGGACTTTGAAGAGTTGGGGAAGAAAGTAAAGGAACTGGATGCACAGGTAGTTTTTTCTTCTATCCTTCCAGTAGATGGGCATGGCACCAGGAGATGGAACAGGATCCTTGATGCAAACAACTGGCTAAGACGATGGTGCAGACAACAAGGATTCGGATTCCTGGACCACGGTGTGAATTACTTGTACGATGGACTCCTCGCCAGAGACGGACTACACCTCAACAAACCTGGGAAACACACATTCGCCAGAAGACTCGCTACACTCATCAGGAGGGCGTTAAACTAGAAGAAGAGGGGACGGGAAGAAAAACATTAGACTCGAACAAAGACGACCCAGGAAAACATACTCAGAAGGGAGGTAAGAACATTTCTAAAACAATCCACAGTGAGGAGATTGGAACAAAACAAAATCCTCTAAACTGCATGCTCGCAAACGCCAGAAGCCTGACAAACAAGATGGAAGAACTAGAAGCAGAAATATCTACAGGTAACTTTGACATAGTGGGAATAACCGAGACATGGTTAGATGAAAGCTATGACTGGGCAGTTAACTTACAGGGTTACAGTCTGTTTAGAAACGATCGTAAAAATCGGAGAGGAGGAGGGGTTTGTCTCTATGTAAAGTCTTGTCTAAAGTCCACTTTAAGGGAGGATATTAGCGAAGGGAATGAGGATGTCGAGTCCATATGGGTTGAAATTCATGGAGGGAAAAATGGTAACAAAATTCTCATTGGGGTCTGTTACAAACCCCCAAATATAACAGAAACCATGGAAAGTCTACTTCTAAAGCAGATAGATGAAGCTGCAACCCATAATGAGGTCCTGGTTATGGGGGACTTTAACTACCCGGATATTAACTGGGAAACAGAAACCTGTGAAACCCATAAAGGCAACAGGTTTCTGCTAATAACCAAGAAAAATTATCTTTCACAATTGGTGCAGAATCCAACCAGAGGAGCAGCACTTTTAGACCTAATACTATCTAATAGACCTGACAGAATAACAAATCTGCAGGTGGTTGGGCATTTAGGAAATAGCGACCACAATATTGTGCAGTTTCACCTGTCTTTCACTAGGGGGACTTGTCAGGGAGTCACAAAAACATTGAACTTTAGGAAGGCAAAGTTTGAACAGCTTAGAGATGCCCTTAATCTGGTAGACTGGGACAATATCCTCAGAAATGAGAATACAGATAATAAATGGGAAATGTTTAAGAACATCCTAAATAGGCAGTGTAAGCGGTTTATACCTTGTGGGAATAAAAGGACTAGAAATAGGAAAAACCCAATGTGGCTAAACAAAGAAGTAAGGCAGGCAATTAACAGTAAAAAGAAAGCATTTGCACTACTAAAGCAGGATGGCACCACTGAAGCTCTAAAAAACTATAGGGAGAAAAATACTTTATCTAAAAAACTAATTAAAGCTGCCAAAAAGGAAACAGAGAAGCACATTGCTAAGGAGAGTAAAACTAATCCCAAACTGTTCTTCAACTATATCAATAGTAAAAGAATAAAAACTGAAAATGTAGGCCCCTTAAAAAATAGTGAGGAAAGAATGGTTGTAGATGACGAGGAAAAAGCTAACATATTAAACACCTTCTTCTCCACGGTATTCACGGTGGAAAATGAAATGCTAGGTGAAATCCCAAGAAACAATGAAAACCCTATATTAAGAGTCACCAATCTAACCCAAGAAGAGGTGCGAAACCGGCTAAATAAGATTAAAATAGATAAATCTCCAGGTCCGGATGGCATACACCCACGAGTACTAAGAGAACTAAGTAATGTAATAGATAAACCATTATTTCTTATTTTTAGTGACTCTATAGCGACAGGGTCTGTTCCGCAGGACTGGCGCATAGCAAATGTGGTGCCAATATTCAAAAAGGGCTCTAAAAGTGAACCTGGAAATTATAGGCCAGTAAGTCTAACCTCTATTGTTGGTAAAATATTTGAAGGGTTTCTGAGGGATGTTATTCTGGATTATCTCAATGAGAATAACTGTTTAACTCCATATCAGCATGGGTTTATGAGAAGTCGCTCCTGTCAAACCAATCTAATCAGTTTTTATGAAGAGGTAAGCTATAGACTGGACCACGGTGAGTCATTGGACGTGGTATATCTCGATTTTTCCAAAGCGTTTGATACCGTGCCGCACAAGAGGTTGGTACACAAAATGAGAATGCTTGGTCTGGGGGAAAATGTGTGTAAATGGGTTAGTAACTGGCTTAGTGATAGAAAGCAGAGGGTGGTTATAAATGGTATAGTCTCTAACTGGGTCGCTGTGACCAGTGGGGTACCGCAGGGGTCAGTATTGGGACCTGTTCTCTTCAACATATTCATTAATGATCTGGTAGAAGGTTTACACAGTAAAATATCGATATTTGCAGATGATACAAAACTATGTAAAGCAGTTAATACAAGAGAAGATAGTATTCTGCTACAGATGGATCTGGATAAGTTGGAAACTTGGGCTGAAAGGTGGCAGATGAGGTTTAACAATGATAAATGTAAGGTTATACACATGGGAAGAGGGAATCAATATCACCATTACACACTGAACGGGAAACCACTGGGTAAATCTGACAGGGAGAAGGACTTGGGGATCCTAGTTAATGATAAACTTACCTGGAGCAGCCAGTGCCAGGCAGCAGCTGCCAAGGCAAACAGGATCATGGGGTGCATTAAAAGAGGTCTGGATACACATGATGAGAGCATTATACTGCCTCTGTACAAATCCCTAGTTAGACCGCACATGGAGTACTGTGTCCAGTTTTGGGCACCGGTGCTCAGGAAGGATATAATGGAACTAGAGAGAGTACAAAGGAGGGCAACAAAATTAATAAAGGGGATGGGAGAACTACAATACCCAGATAGATTTGCGAAATTAGGATTATTTAGTCTAGAAAAGACGACTGAGGGGCGATCTAATAACCATGTATAAGTATATAAGGGGACAATACAAATATCTCGCTGAGGATCTGTTTATACCAAGGAAGGTGACGGGCACAAGGGGGCATTCTTTGCGTCTGGAGGAGAGAAGGTTTTTCCACCAACATAGAAGAGTATTCTTTACTGTTAGGGCAGTGAGAATCTGGAATTGCTTGCCTGAGGAGGTGGTGATGGCGAACTCAGTCGAGGGGTTCAAGAGAGGCCTGGATGTCTTCCTGGAGCAGAACAATATTGTATCATACAATTATTAGGTTCTGTAGAAGGACGTAGATCTGGGGATTTATTATGATGGAATATAGGCTGAACTGGATGGACAAATGTCTTTTTTCGGCCTTACTAACTATGTTACTATGTTACTATGTTACTATGATGCGAAAGGAAAGGTTGAGCGGAAGTTATGTTTTTGGAAGATGAGAAGTCTTTCGTTTTTTGGAAAAATCTTAGTTATTAAAAGTGTGATTTTGCCTATTTTCTTATATATTGCAGTGGTCTTTCCGCCGGGGTATATGTGTATGAGGGGGTTAAATAGGATTCTGTTTGTGTTTTTGTGGAATTCTAGAATGGAGAGGGCTAGGATGGAGGTTTTGGTGAAACGTTTAGAAAAAGGTGGGTTGGGTTTTCCAAACCTTGAGGTGTTTTTTGGTGTAAATATTGTGGTTTTTGTGTTGAGGGTGATTAGGATGGATGGGAAGTTTTCTTGTCTGTGTAGGTTTTTGTTTGGGGCGTATTTATTTCGTTTGAAGTGGCGAGAGAGGGATCTGAGGTATCCGGTTGCTTTTGACGTGCCTAGATGGTATGTGTGGGTTTATAAATTTTTGGTGAAGTATGAGTTATGTGATGTGGATGTTAGGTTGTTGAGTAATAAGAAGGCTGTATATAGGAAGATTGAATGTAGAGAGACAGAGTGTGGAATAAACATGGTAAGAGGGAATGATATAGAAAAAGTATGGAAGAAAGTGCGGTTAGACGGTATGACGAATAGGCAGAGTGAGATTGTGTGGCAGTCTTTGCATGGAGTGTCACCAGTTAGGGAATTTCAGAAGAATCGTGGGTTGGGGAGAAATTATATGTGTCCGAGAGGTGGGTGTGGTGGAAGGGAAAGTGTAATACATGTGTTTTGGAATTGTCATTATGCTAGGGAGGTGATTGGAAGAATGGGACCGTTGTGTAAAGAATTGTGTGGTGTGAGCTTGTTATCATTCGAGTTGTTCATGTTTGGCTTGGGAATGTGTGATGGAGTGAAGGAGAGAGTGTTGTGGTTAATAGTTGCATGTATAAAGGAAGTATTATGGGATGTGAGGAATGTGTATGTTTTTAAGAGAAAGGAAATTGTAGTAAAGAATAGTCTAAAAGTGATTTTGGGGAAGATGTATGTGTGTTTTCTATGGGATAAAAGAAGAAGGGGGGAGGTGGATGCCGAAGGGATTTGGAAGGTGAAGAAGTGGAGATACCTTGTAAATATGTCTTGACTTGTTTTTTCTGATGTTGTAGTAAACTGAAATTTTCCGATGATGATGGGAACAGCTTTTGTGTTTTGGATTTGACGCAGCTGTTTGGGATTTTTCTTTGGTCTTGGATTTCTGGACCGTGGATTTTCCCATCTGAGGGAGGAAAAAAAAAAAAAAAAAAAAAGAAACAGCTGTCTGTGGATGGATACCATGCTTGGCATAGGTGGCTTTCCTTCATAGGATGCTGCCCTTCCCGTGGTTGTTCCTTCCCGGGGAAAGGCCTGGCTATTCCCTGCTTGCATCGAGAAACACGTGATGGTGTCTCCGCAGCTTCTTTACATGCATCTGCATATTTCCCATAAGGGATGGGGGCAGTGTTCTGGAATCACTGCGTTGAGAAACACGTGATGGTGTCTCCGCGGTGTTGGATGTTTTGGTCTCCCCGAGGCCAATCATCTGTGCCTTTATGATATGAGACATGGTTTACATACAGTAAACCATCTCATATCACTTTTTTTTTGCATATTATTATTATTTATTATTATAGCGCCATTTATTCCATGGCACTTTACATGTGAGGAGGGGTATACATAATAAAACAAGTACAATAATCTTGAACAATACAAGTCACAAGTGGTACAGGAGGAGAGAGGACCCTGCCCGCGAGGGCTCACAATCTACAATGTTAGTAGTGTGTATATGCAAAATTTGGCCGTTCTAGCTATAAAATGAAAGGGTTAAATGGCGGAAAAAAATGGCGTGGGCTCCCGCGCAATTTTCTCCGCCAGAATAGTAAAGACAGTGACTGAGGGCAGATATTAACCCCTTCATGACCTTGGGATTTTTTGTTTTTCCGTGTTCGTTTTTCGCTCCCCTCCTTCCCAGAGCCATAACTTTTTTATTTTTCCATCAATTTGGCCATGTGAGGGCTTATTTTTTGCGGGACGAGTTGTACTTTTGAACAACATCATTGGTTTTAGCATGTCGTGTACTAGAAAACGGGAAACAAAATTCCAAGTGCGGTGAAATTGCAAAAAAAGTGCAGTCCCACACTTGTTTTTTGTTTGGCTTTTTTGCTAGGTTCACTAAATGCTAAAACTGACCTGACATTATAATTCTGCAGGTCATTACGAGTTCATAGACACCTAACATCACTAGGTTATTTTTTATCTAAGTGGTGAAAAAAATTCCAAACTTTGCTAAAAAAATAAATAAAAAATTGCGCCATTTTCTGATACTCGTAGCGTCTCCATTTTTCGTGATCTGGGGTCGTTTGAGGGCTTATTTTTTGCGTGCCAAGATGATGTTTTTAATGATAGCATTTCAGTGCAGATACGTTCATTTGATCGCCTGTTATTGCATTTTAATGCAATGTCGTGGCGACCAAAAAAACGTAATTCTGGTATTTCGAATTTTTTTCCCGCTATGCTTTTTAGTTGATCAGGTTAATGCTTTTTTTTTATTTGATAGATCGGGCGATTCTGAGCGCGGCGATACCAAAAATGTGTAGATTTGATATTTTTTTTATGGATTTATTTTGATTGGGGCAAAAGGGGGTGATTTAAACTTTTATATTTTTTTAATTTTTTTAACATTTTTTTCAACTTTTTTTTTTCACTTTTGCCATGCTTCAATAGCTTCCATGGGAGGCTAGAAGCAGGCACAACTCGATCGCCTCTGCTACATAGCAGCGATCTGCTGATCGCTGCTATGTAGCAGAAATGCAGGTGTGCTGTGAGCGCCGACCACAGGGTGGCGCTCACAGCTACCGGCGATCAGTAACCATAGAGGTCTTAAGGACCTCTATGATTACAATGGAGACGCATCGCCGACCCCCGATCATGTGACGGGGGTCGGCGATGACGTCATTTCTGGCCGCCCGGCCGGATGCGGTAGTTAAATGCCGCTGTCTGCGTTTGACAGCGGCATTTAACTAGTTAATAGGTGCTGGCAGATCGCGATTCTGCCCGCGCCTATTACGGGCACATGTCAGCTGTTCAAAACAGCTGACATGTCCCGGCTTTGGTGCGGGCTCACTGCGGAGCCCTGCATCAAAGCAGGGGATCTGACCTCGGACGTACTATACTGTCCGAGGTCAGAAAGGGGTTAATAGTCTGGAGAGGGTCCACGGTTATTGGCCCCCCCTGGCTAAAAATATCTGCCCCCAGCCACCCCAGAAAAGGCACATCTGGAAGATGCGCCTATTCTGGCACTTGGCCACTCTCTTCCCATTCCCGTGTAGCGGTGTGATATGGGGTAATGAAGGGTTAATGCCACCTTGCTATTGTAAGGTGACATTAAGCCAAATTAATAATGGAGAGGCGTCAATTATGACACCTATCCATTATTAATCCAATACTAGTAAAGGGTTAAAAAAAACACAACCACATTATTAAAAATTATTTTAATGAAATAAAAGCAAAGGTTGTTGTAATATTTTATTCTACGCTTAATCCTTCTGAAGACCCTCGCTCTGTGAAAAAAAAAAAAAAAATAAACCAACAATATCCATACCTACCGCAGATCTGTAACGTCCAACGATGTAAATCCATCTGAAGGGGTTAAAATATTTTGCAGCCACGAACTCTGCTAATGCAGCGTTGTTCCTAGCTGCAAAACCCCGGGGAATGAAGGTGAAGTAGGTCAATGACCTATCTTTACCTTCATTTGCGGTGAGGCGCCCTCTGCTGGTTGTTCCTAGATCGTGGGAACTTTCCTAGAAAGCTCCCAGGCTCGAGTTCATTTGAGGACAACCAGCAGAGGGCGCCTCTTATGAACTCGAGCCTGGGAGCTTTCTAGGAAAGTTCCCACAATCTAGGAACAACCAGCAGAGGGCGCCTCACCGCAAATGAAGGTAAATATAGGTCATTGACCTACTTTACCTTCATTCTCCGGGGTTTTGCAGCAAGGAGCAGCGCTGCATTAGCAGAGCTCCTTGCTGCAAAATATTTTAACCCCTTCAGATGGATTTACATTGTTGGACGTTACAGATCTTCGGAAGGTATGTATATTGTTGGTTTTTTGTTGTTGTTGTTGTTGTTACAGATCGAGGGTCTTCAGTGAGTGGATTGAGCGTAGAATAAAATATTACAACAACCTTTGTGATTTTTTCATTAAAATACTTTTTAATAATGTGTTTGTGTATTTTTTAACCCTTTACTACTATTGGATTAATAATGGATAGGTGTCATAATTGACGCCTCTCCATTATTAATCTGGCTTAATGTCACCTTACAATAGCAAGGTGGCATTAACCCTTCATTACCCCATATCCCACCGCTACACGGGAATGGGAAGAGAGTGGCCAAGTGCCAGAATAGGCGCATCTTCCAGATGTGCCTTTTCTGGGGTGGCTGGGGGCAGATATTTTTAGCCAGGGGGGGCCAATAACCATGGACCCTCTCCAGGCTATTAATATCTGCCCTCAGTCACTGGCTTTACTACTCTGGCGGAGAAAATTGCGCGGGAGCCCACGCCTTTTTTTCCCGCCATTTAACGCTTTAATTTAATAGCTAGAACGGCCAAATTTTGCATATACACACTACTAACATTAGTAGTGTGGATTATGCAAAAAAAAAAATGGTGATATGAGATGGTTTACTGTATGTAAACCATGTCTCATATCATGTCGGGTTTAGGAAGGAGATAGCAAAAGCCGGTAATTGAATTACCGGCTTTAAAGCTATCTAGTTCTGTATGAAGTAATAATATATATACATATATGTGTCTACTGATATATATATATATATATATATATATATATAACAGTATATATGTTTTTTTGTTTTTTTTTGACACATGGATCCCTTGTATAGCCGTATGTTGGTTTTGCAAGCCTGCGAGAAAAGCACGCAGTACGGATGCCATACAGATTACATACGGAGGATGCCATGCGCAAAATACGCTGACACACCCTGCCTACGGAGGAGCTACGGACCACTATTTTGGGGACTTTTCAGCGTATTACGGCCGTAATATACGGACCGTATTGTCTTACGCTGAGTGTGACTCCAGCCTCAGAAGCAGGTTGTATCCTTCTTGGGTACTGAAAGCTATTATGGAAAGTTTGAGTAAAGATGGCTATTATTAGATATCTGTGCCAAACTACAGTGCTTTGGCTTAGCCATTAACTGATCTAACAAAAACACTTTCCTATTTTGTTTCATTCACATCTCAATGTGAGGAAACTTCTACTGCCCTAACGTCCAAATTGGATTGTTCATCCCTTCTTCAGACCCCAGGGCTAAGTGTAATTATCAGCTAGATGAACCAGCAAGGTGAGGAGCAGCCAATTCTTCACCTAAGCAAGAAACTTCTACCCAGAGAGGTTGCCTATGCCACCCTTTGAAAAGAAGTATTTAGCAATTGTGTGGGCTCTCTAAAAACCACAGTCATATATACATAGAAGCAACTTCACAGTGATCACTGATCATAACCCACTTAGCTGGGTCAACGGAATAGTTGGGGATAATGGTATATTTTTCAGATGGAGCCTGATTTTATTGGGATGTGATTTATGCTCTCATTGCAGCCTATAATGGAGATTAAGTGCAAGACTGAGTGAGAGTGCATAGTTTAAGCCTTGCACCACACGTCATATGCTTGCACCACACGTTTCTCCGTGAGGCCTCATTTTCATCAGTCACTTGTCTGCTATACGTCTCTATCATCACAGTAATAAGAAAAGTACATTATTTCTATAGACCATAATACTGACAGCAGCAGTACTTTGCCAGAGGAACAAAGCCTGATATATCATAGCATATCACTACATAACATAGCATGATCATAACAAATATACAGCAAAAACATCTTATATATAATTGTCTAAGGGTCACTTCCGTCTGTCTGTCCTTCTGTCACGGTTATTCATTTGCTGATTGGTCTCGCCAGCTGCCTGTCATGGCTGCCGCGACCAATCAGCGACGGGCACAGTCTGGAAGAAAATGGCCGCTCCTTACTCCCCGCAGTCAGTGCCTGTCACCCACATACCCCCCTCCGGTCACCGCTAACACAGGGTTAATGTCGGCGGTAACGTACCGCGTTATTCCTGTGGGTAACGCACTCCATTACCGCTGCTATTAACCCTGTGTGTCCCCAACTTTTTACTATTGACGCTGCCTATGCGACATCAATAGCAAAAAATATAATGTAAAAAAAAACCTGCTATACTCACCCTCCATATTCGCTCGCGCCGGCCGCCATCTTCCGTTGCAGGTTCCGGTGGCAAAGATTGTATGGGAGAAGGACGTGCGCGAGAAGGACCTGCCATGACGTCATGGTCATGTGACCGCGATGTCATCACAGGCCATGTGTGCCTGCGCTAGAAAGACCTGTCATGACGTCACGGTCATGTGACCGTGACGTCATCACAGGTCCTGCGCTCATACCAACCCTGGGACCGGAAGCTGCCGTGGACTACAAGGGGCCCTCAGAAAGGTGAGTATATGTTTATTTTTTATTTTTTAACCTGTGACAAACCTGGCTGAGCAATATGCTACGTAGCTGGGCAATATACTACGTGACTGGCCAATATACTATGTGGCTCTGTGCTATATACTACTTCGCTGTGCAATATACTATGCGGCTCTGTGCTGTATACTACGTCACTGGGCAATATACTACGTAACTGGGCAATATACTACATGGCTCTGTGCTGTAGACTACGTCACTTGGCAATATACTACGTGGCTGCGCAATATACTACGTCACTAGGCAATATACTACGTAACTGGGCAATATACTACGTTGCTGCGCATTATACTATGTCACTAGGCAATATACTATGTAACTGGGCAATATACTACGTGGCTGGGCAATATACTATGTTACTGGGCAATATACTACGTGGTTGGGCAATATACTACTTGTCTGGGCAATATACTAAGTCACGGGGCAATATACTACGTGGCTGGGCAATATACTACGTGGGCTGTGCAATATACTACGTGGACATGCAGCTTCTAGAATACCCGATGCGTTAGAATCGGGCCACCATCTAGTACCTTTGATAATTAAGTGATATTTCCACAGCAACAGGGTCAATATGACAATAAAGAACATAGCAGAGTGATCCTTGTAATGTAAAAACTCTTTTTTAGAGGGTATCAGATTAATTTTAACCCCTTTCTGACCCCAGACGTGATCGTACATCCGAGGTCAGAACCCCTGCTTTGATGCGGGCTCCGGCGGTGAGCCCGCATCAAAGCCCGGACATGTCAGCTATTTTGTACAGCTAACATGTCCCCGCAATAGCGGTGGGTGGAATCGTAATTCACCCACAGCTATTAACTAGTTAAGTGCCGCTGTCAAACGCTGATAGCGGCATATAACTAGCGCTTCTGGCCATTAGGCCGGAAATGCGCGCATCGCTGACCCCGTCACGTGATCGGGGGTCAGCGATGCATCTGCATGACAACCAGAGGTCTATTGAAGACCTCTATGGTTGTTGATGCCGGATTGCTGTGAGTGCCACCCTGTGGATGGCGCTCTTAGCAATGCAGCAATTCTACTACATAGGAGTGATTCGAGCATCGCTCTTATGTAGCAGAGTAGATCAGGCTATGCCAGCTTCTAGCTTCCCATCGAGGCTACTGAAGCATGGCAAAAGTAAAAAAAAATGTTTTAAAAAATATGAAAAAAAAGAAAAAAAATATAAACGTTTAAATCACCCCCCTTTCGCCCCATTCAAAATAAAACATTAAAAAAAAAATCAAATATACACATATTTAGCATCGCCATGTTCAGAATCGCCCGATCTATCAATAAAAAAAGGATTAACCTGATCGCTAAACGGCGTAGCGAAAAAGAAATTTGAAGCGACAGAATTACATTTTTTTGGTTGCTGCCACATTGCATTAAAATGCAATAAAGGGCGATCAAAAGAATGTATTTGCACCAAAATGGTATCATTAAAAATGTCAGCTCGGCACGCAGAAAATAAGCCCTCAGCCAACCACAGATCACGAAAAATGGAGACGCTACGGGTATTAGAAAATTGCACAATTTTTTTTTTTAGCAAAGTTTGGAATTTTTTTTACCACTTAGATAAAAAATATCCTAGACATGTTTGGGGTTTATGAACTCGTAATGACCTGGAGAATCAAAATGGTAGGTCTGTTTTAGCATTTAGTGAACCTGGCAAAAAAGCCAAACAAAAAACAAGTGTGAGATTGCACGTTTTTTGCAATTTCACCGCACATGGAAATTTTTTCCCGTTTTATATTACATGACATGGCAAAACCAATGATCTTGTTCTAAAGTACAACTTGTCCCACAAAAAATAAGCCCTCACATGGCCATATTGACGGAAAAGTTATGGTGCTGGGAAGGAGGGGAGCGAAAAACGAAAGCGCAAAACCGAAAAAAGCTGGGGTCATGAAGGGGTTAAACCATCTCACACACTTGTTTGCCAAAAATGATTCTATCAATCACCATGTGTTAAATGATGACTCGAACTGGAGATTGGGGAACTGTTCATCTGCTGAAATAGTCTTATCTATATGTCTACATCTTTTATTAAAGAGGTTTTCTACTTTTAGAAAATTGATCCCATATGGTTATTGAGTGATGATCAGTAATATCCAGTTTTGCCATTTTACTTTCAAAGAAATGTTTGGGGTCTACTTTTTTAAAAGAGGAAAACACGTTTCAATTAGTTCATCTGATGACAGATTCCTTTTAATCAGATGCCTAGAATCTCAAATTATGTAGAGACAATGGTATCTGTGCAGTATTTTTTTTATCATGCTGGTTGTGTACCCCCTGTTGACAAAGCTTGGCGCTACAGTTTTTGCAACCTTACATATGAAAAAACCAACAGGGGACAGAGAGCGTTAATTTTAGGAAAATAAGAGAAAATTAGAACAAGAAGACAATGATATATTTAGCCCTATTCTATTTCATGCTGCTTCTCCATTTCTTATTGCTTTACCAGACATAGAAACAAATGTCTGTCCTCCCAGGGGAGCAGGGAAAAGGATGACAGATGTGGGAGTGTGATGAACCCGCACTTCGCTACCCCGCCTGACATCATTATTACGTCATTTGAATCATGTAATGTGATTTCCCCACTTTTACCAATGTGACTTCCCCTGGGGACACGTAAGGTCAGCTTGGTATCATTTTACACACACGTCCCCTGTCTACACTGGCCCAGGGAGGCTCGGGGAGAGAAAGGATGTGGCCCACACAGTCACTGACGTGGCACTACACTTGCTCACAACCCTGACAGGCTGAGAGACCCCTTTCACTAACACCAGTGAAACAGAGCACTGCCAGCCCACTAGGACTGCCATAAGTTCCTCGTTAGATATGAGCCCGGTCCGTTAATGGAATTATGTTGGGCCAGAAACCTGCTCCGGTAGCTTGTAAAGTTAAAGGGAACCTGTCACCCCCCAGGAGTTTGTAGCTAAAAGAGCGACCTTGTGCAGCACTAATACTGCATTCTGACAAGGTGACTCTTTTAGTTCTTGGTGCTGTAACTGCAGAAATAATCGATTTTGCAATTTGTCCAAAATACCTTGAAATAGTCCTGGGGCAGGTCTTTCCCCCCTAATGCAGACGCAGCACCGCCATCACTCATGCCCTCTTGGCGCCTGGCGCCGCCTCCTCAGCATTGTTTTCAACTGTCCCTGTCTAGATAAAAGAGCATGAGTGATGAGAGAGCACTAAAATACTCGGGTGCTCGTTGCTCGGGTCGAGCAGATTGGAATACTCAGGTATTCGGCCAGAACAACGAGCCCAATGTAAGTCTATGGGAGACCCGAGTACCCGAGTATTTTTACCGCGATCTCCTTTTAAGGTCTAAAAACGTCTGAAAATGATGGAAACACTACTCAAATGATGCAGGGTCATCATGGCGATCGCCCCTGGAAGCATTACTGACTCCTAGTTCACAACTTTAATAATTTTTTTCCGAGATTCATGCCATTTTTCCCGGTGCCACAAGAAACACATTAAAACTAAACTAAAACGGGTTTTGCTGGGAAATATGTCAAGGTAAATTCTTTGCAGGTTAATGACTTGCCTGTAAGGCCAAATATTTAACCCCAGACTGAAAATTTTCTCCCCCACATAGGCTTAGTTCAGACGCAGCGATTTTGAAGCGTTTTTCAACTTTAAAATTGCTTTCAACCACTACAAATGCATTCACTGGGAAATGTCATTGTAACATTTAACAACCCTTGCTGGCCATGTGGTGTGTGACACATACACAAACCCAACTTGTTTCATTTATGAAGGAGGGACTCTTAAAGTCAAAGAGCCTATTTTTACTGGTGCATTAGGCGGCATTAATCTTCTTAAAGGGCCATTATTAAACTGTGGGTCTCCTAAACTGTTGTAGCCTAGGCTCTGAGTGGATGGGCTAACAAGAATTATGATGCACCACAATACCCCTTTCATAAAATGTCCAGGGGGGACTCCTGAAAAAGTGTTGCATTGAATTCAAGGCCTGCCCTGCTAGCAATTCATATGCACCCCATTACGCCCTTGAACCCACATACTGGATGGGCCCAGGAAAATTCACTTCACAATATGCATTTTGTACTCCCGTACCCCTTTGTTTTACACATTGGCAGCAAGGCCAGCTCTGCTGCATAGTCATATGCACCCCATTATGCCTTGGAACCCACATACTGAATGGGTCCAGGAATATCCACTTCACAATATGCATTTTGTCCTCCCTTACTCCTTTGTTTTACACATTGGCAGCAAGGCCAGCCCTGCTGCATAGTCAGTCATATGCACCCCATTACACCTTGGAACCCACATACTGGATGGGCCCATGAAAATCCACTCGTATTTTTTAATGGTATGATGATTCCCTCTTAGTTTTTAACACTAAGGTTCAGATACGGCTTTACAAAGGCTAATACTTGCAATGCAACGCAATTTTATCGCAAACTACAAAATTCAAGGAATAGTATGATTGAATAGTGTGAGTGCGTACACCTTTGTATATGTTAACATACAAAGGTTAATAAGTACATATAAAGATAAAATAAATATAGTGATAACGTATATATGAAGATTAACTACATACAGTATACTTAGATCATCACCAAGAGGCTTTTAAACTTCATCCGTCTGGAATATCAGAGAATCAACACCAAGACAGAGAACCCCTGGGAGATTATCTACATTGCATGGGCGTCCCCAATTATGCAGGTATCAGCACACTGTACATGTACAGGTACCCCAGTTTTGGCATCCTTCTTAGTCATGTTTCTCTGGACTTATATAATGACTATGTAGTAACTCTCTAGTTTCACCCAGACCTTCAAGTGGCCACTTTTCAAGGTTGGATGAAACTGAGATATCATGGAGTCATCAGACGAGGGGCCATAAAACCCTAGAAAATAAAAGCCACAAGGATTTGGATTAAACCACCACAGGCATAATTTCAGTAAACCTTAATGTTTTACAATGACAAACAGCAAACATGTAGAGGCTTATAACTGTGTGTGAAATGAATAAACAAGCATGTATCAAGATTGTGTCACTATGAACATTGTCTGTCACATCTGTAAATGTTTTACAAGAAATGCAGCTATGTGATTGTCGGAATGCATTCGGTGTACAGTATTTCAATCTTGTTTAAAAATCGCCATTTGAATATTCGCCATTTGTACATTTGAGGCAACCAAAGTTATGGCTCTCAAGGAAAGAAACTAATATAGTGGACTACGCTATATTTTTAATGAACTACTGAGCCAAACTAACAGCATTGCTTTATCAAATTTATATGAAGTGTATTTTGTCCAATGTGAGCAACCAGGCAACACAAAAAGGAGCTTTTTAAGGGTACTCTTTAAGGTACACAAATATTATGAAGTCTTTGCCAACAAGGATGTGGTTTCCCCAATGTAGGGTACCTTTTTTAAAAATATACTTTTGCCCTCACAGACCCCCTTGCCCAAACTTCACCGGCCTATAACAGTACAAAGCACGTTCACCCTAGTGATCTAGTGGCAGTTAAAGAAGAGACATTGCAGGGGACAGAGTAAAGAATTAGGCCCAAAGTAGTGGTGTGTGTTAGGTTTTGAGGTTTCGAGGGGAATCTCGAGCCATCTCCGCTGCGGTCTGCCATTCTCCTCCAGCTGCAGTGGAGCCTGTTCAGCAGAGACATCGGTCCCAGCGTCTGGCTCAAGCTAATACTGTGCAGCTGGTTATTGCTGTCCTTCCAGGCTCAGCCATTATAATCAATACTGATCAGCAGTGAGCAGGCGTCCCTTAGACTAAGTCCTGCTTTTCTTCTTCTGAGCATGCCCAAGGGATGACCTCTTATTGGAGGTCGGGGGTCACATGCTCAGGTCCTGAAGCAGCTCCTATTGGACCACTAGGAAGGTCCTGGAGAGCTTCCGCTATAAAAAGTTCGCATGGCCATACGCTAGTATAAACTTATTACTGTGTGTGTGTGGATGTATGCCTGTCGATGGATGAAAGCTCCCAATCATTCCCATCCCTAGTGTTGTTGACTTTTCGCGAATGATGGAAGCTACCTAGCGCCTGACAGTGCTATCCCGCACAGCTAGCACACGATACAGTGTCTGATAGCAGGGACTGCCTGTGCAGCGCCATGCGCTAATAGAGCGCTTTCCTGGCCCAAGTCTGGGTGGTTAGTGGAGTCCGCCAGAGCGGCACTGCAAGCACCCTTGTGCAGTTAATTATTAGTTCTAGTAATCTCTGACACCCCAGTTGTGATGTCGAGCACAAGAAGTCTAGAGGAACTCTTTCCCTGAGTCTTGGGACAGATTTCTGTGGCTCTTTGCTTTCGCTCTTTGTGCGGTACCGCGACCTTGTGATGCAACAGGGTTCGCTTCCTTCATACCGGGTAAAGCTAACCCGTGTGTGTATGCACGTTATACCGCCACATAGTCTGTCATTACTCAGCAGCAGGCTCCATCTCTGCACGGTAGACCCCGGGCTGTGAACGCACCTTATACCATCCTTACAGTTATTTGGTGCGTTCCGCTAGCCCTAACATTATACTACCGCCAGCGGTAC
Organism: Ranitomeya imitator; assembly: GCF_032444005.1. Classification (NCBI taxonomy): domain Eukaryota; kingdom Metazoa; phylum Chordata; class Amphibia; order Anura; family Dendrobatidae; genus Ranitomeya; species Ranitomeya imitator. The sequence goes on along the minus strand of NC_091284.1, from coordinate 345,118,280 downwards.
ATCAAGCAGCTGGAGGGCAGGTTGGCGGCTCTCGAGCACACAACCTTGGCTGTGGATGTTACCGCAGTAGCTGTTCAGGCTGCTAGCGTGGCTGAAGCTAGTTTGTCCACTGCCACCCCTGTTCCGACCTTGTCTCGCTTCCCACTGCCAGATAAGTACTCTGGCGATAGTAAGTCATGCAGGGGATTTGTGAACCAGTGTGCGATACATCTTGAGCTTCTGGCTGCACGTTTTCCCTCAGAGTGGGCTAAAATGTGATTCATAATATCTCTTTTGTCGGACAGAGCATTGGAGTGGGCTACACCGCTGTGGGAGCGTGACGATCATGTGGTGCAGAGTGCTCTGCGGTTACTGAGCACTCTGAAACAGGTCTTTTTGGGACCTCAAGTCACCCATGATACAACGCTCCAACTGCTGGCACTGATACAGGGCTCATTTTTGGTCAGCCATTTTTCCATCCTCTTCCGGACTTTAGCATCTGAGCTGGAGTGGCCGGATAAAGCCCTCATCCCTGTATTTTGGAGGGGGCTGGCTGACCATGTGATGAACGCTTTGGCCACTAGGGAGATTCCCGCCACACTGGAGGAGCTAATAGCTGTATCAACTCGCATCGACCTTCATTTTAACGAGCGAAGGTTGGAACGAGCCCAGCGTAGACAGAGTTTTCGGCTGGCTCCCACCTTCGCCATAACTCTGGAATCTCCGGTCCAGGCGTCCGAGCCACATGAGGCCATGGAGGTGTCACGAGCGGGATCTAAGTCTGTCATGTCTGCCGGCGGTCAGGACATCTTGCCTCCAGATGTTCCCAGCGGTCGGGAAAACATCAGCGTCTAGTGAATGTAGGAGGCGGTACACTAGACACGGCGATGTTTTCCTCCAAACTGTCCTTCAATGGGACAATCACCTTTGGCCCATCCACTCTTACAGCCGAACTGTGTGTTGATTTCGGGGCGGAGAGGAATTTTATGTCCTTTGCCTTCGCCCAATGCCACGCAATACCCCTGGTGATGCTCGCCAAGCCGGTGACTGTACGAGTGGTGAATGGGTCGACTCTGCCCTCACAAATAAAACACCAGACCATCTTATTTACTTTATCCATGTCTCCATCCCATCAGGAGATTATCTCCTTGCTAGTCATTCCTGAGGGAATTGATGAGGTTCTGTTAGGGATACCATGGCTACGCTACCACTCTCCTCATATAGCTCTGGGAGAATTCTGGGATAGAGCGAATCTTGTGAGGGTAGATGTCTGAGGGAGTGCATTCAGGTTGCTACTACTGAAGTACCCGCAGATCTTTTTTCTATCCCCAAGCCCAAATGGCCCTATGCGGACGTGTTCTCCAAGAGGGCTGCGGAGACCCTTCCACCCCATCGCCGCTATGACTGTCCTAGTGAACTCTTGCCTGGTGCTGAGCCTCCCCTATCTCTCCCGGAGATGGAGGCGATAACCCAATACATTCAGGAGAATTTGGCAAGGGGATTCATTAGAAAGTCAGTGTCACCTGCAGGGGCGGGGTTCATCTTTGTGCAGAAGAAGAACGGAGAACTACTTCCATGTATAGATTACAGGGATCTTAACTAGTGTTGAGTCACCCCCCTAGTGTTCGAGTTCGGTTCGGTTCGTCGAATTGGGGCCTGTTTGACGAACACCGTCAAACCCCATTGAAACCAATGGCTGGCAAACACAAACATATACAAACTCATAGAAAACACATAGAAAACACCTTAAAAGGTGTCTAAAAGCTGACAAACTGATCAGAAGATACAACAAACACATGGAAAAGTCACAAGTACACATAGTCATGCAAAAAGAAAAGAGGTGGAGGAGTAAAAGGAGGAGGAGACACAGATATAGGCATGTCATGCCCTTCTAAAATCAAGAAAGGCTGTAGTAAAAATCTAAAATCAGCCTACCAACACCCAGAAGTCATGACAAAAAAATAAAAAAAATAAATATCATTAGGTAGAATGGCGGCGGGTCCATTCAGAACACTTTCCTTAGAAGACGTAGTGGTATCCCCGTTGGGAGTCGTGCCAAAAAAGGAACCCAATACATTCAGACTAATCCACCATTTGTCAAGGGGCAGGTCAGTAAACGACAACATTGACGCGGAACCAAGTACAGTACTATATACTGTACCTCCTTTGACGGGGCAATCAGGCGGTTCAAGAAGTTGGGAAGGGGCACCCAAATGACCAAAACAGACATTGAGGGGGCGTTCCGGTTACTACCTGTGCCTCCAAATAGTGTCCGCCTATTGGGCTGCTTCTGTGAAGGAGCATACTACATAGATCACTGTTTGCCCATGGGGTGCTCCATATTCTGCTCACTATTTGAGGCATTTAGTTGCTTCCTCGAATGGGTCGTCATGGACATTTCTAAGGGGGCACATATTATCGATTACCTCGACGACTTCTTATACCTGGGCCCAAAAGATTCGCCACAGTGTGAATACACGAGGTAGTCCACCTGTGAGAAGGAGAGAGCTGGAGGGAGAGCGGACACCCCAGATCTGAGGGGATAGATTGAGAAAGGAAGAAGGCGGTGTAGCTTGCTTCATTGGTGGGGTACTCTGCTGAGCAGCAGAAACTGCTACTAGGCCCAAAGTATTGCCTGGGCTAGATGCAGTTAAAAATTAGTACTTAGATAAACAGGCGGTATAGCTTGCTTCATGGGTGGGGTACTCTGCTGAGTAGCAAAAAATGCTACTAGGCCCAAAGGATTTCCTGGGCTAGATGCAGTTAAAAATTAGTACTTAGATAAACAGGAGGTGTAGCTTGCTACACACTGAAGCTTTGGAGCAGACCTCTGAATCCCAGGCCATAGTATGAGTAAACGGCTCTGCAGACTCAACAATCTGTGTTACCCCAAGCCATAGTGTTTGTAGTTTCTGAAGGTTAAAAGGGGGGGGGGGAGCGATCCCACCCACCTGGAATTGACAATGGCAACGTCATGTAACACACAGCAAGGGGACTCCAAAAAGAGTCTCCATTTTTTCCAAAAATTGGGGCACAGACACCACTTAACTGGTATCAATTTCACCAGAGTTTCTTAAAATGGTTGGTGAGGTGATTTTCAAAAATCATCAAGCTTTTAGTCTCCCCAGGATGACACAGGGGTAGAAAAGTCCTTGCGGATCCAGGATTTGTTCATCTTGATGAACGTTAGTCTGTCTACATTGTCACTGGACAGCCGCGTGCGTTTATCTGTCAGCAAACCACCAGCAGCGCTGAACACACGTTCAGAGAGAAAGCTGGCTGCGGGGTACAACAAGATCGCGAAGACGTGAGTGGCGAGCTCAGGCCATTTTGCCAGATTGGAAGCCCAAAATGAGCAAGGGTCTAGTTCCACAGTCATGGCATTGATGTTAACTTGGAGATACTCCTGTACCATCCTCTCTAGGCGTTGGCTGTGCATCAGGCTTCTTGTCTCCTGTGGCCTTGCAAAGGATGGTCTAAAAAAATTTTGAAATGGTTGGAAAAATTGCTGTTACCACCAGATACGATGTTACTGTTACGGTTTGAGTGATGACTCGACAGTCCCACGGTTGGCAAGTTAGATCTCAGAGATTCACTATGTGCACCACTGGTGTTTTGTGGAAAAGAAGATGTAAGATTCTGTAACAATCTCTGCTGGTACTCCTGCGTGCGTGAATCACTTTCTATGGCAGGAATTATTTCACCAAATTTACTTTTGTATCGGGGATCTAAGAGTGTGGCAACCCAGTAGTCGGCATTACTTCGGATTCTGACAATCCAAGGGTTATGTTGCAGGTAGTGCAATAAGAAGGCACTCATGTGTCTTGCGCATCCAGGAGGACCGAGTCCTTGTTGTCTTGGTGGCGGCGAAGTGAGAATCATGCTTCCTTCCTCTGCCCTCTCCCCAACCTCGCACAACAGAAATGTGATCAAGGTCTCCCTCATCTGATGAGTCTTCCATGCCCAGCGCCAGTTCGTCCTCCACTTCTTCCTCAGCTACCACACCTTCCTCAACAGTTTGGCTGCTACCATGCGCCCTCGGTAATCCCTCTCCCCCACACTCCAATGCCAGCTGCCTTGGTGCTGCGACCGTCTGGACCTTGGAGATATTATCCCTTCCGCATACGACTCCTCCTGTTCCTCCTCCTCCTCCTCTTGTCCCACCACCTGACTCCGAATACTGTTTAAGGTGTGCTCCAGCATGCAAATGAACAGAACAGTCCTGCTGATAATGACATCGCCAGCACTAAACATCTTCGTCGCTATTTAAAAACTGTGCAGAAGGGTGCATAGGTCCTTGATCTGAGACCACTCCTGCAGTGTGATTTGCCCCACCTGTGGATCTCGTTGGCCCAGGCTATTCGTCGTAACGTATTGCACCAGGGCTCGTCGGTGCTGCCACAGTCGCTGCAACATGTGCAGAGTTGAATTCCACCATGTGGGTGCATCGCATTTCAGCCGGTGAACTGGCAGGCCCAATGACTTCTGTAGAGATGTAAGTCGCTGAGCTGCGGGATGTGAACGGCGGAAGTGAGCACAGTGATTGTGCCCTCTGCAGAAGCCCATCTAGTCCGGGATAGTTGGATAAAAATTGCTGGACAACCAGGCTCAAAACGTGAGCAATACAAGACACGTGTGTGACATTGCCCCAGCGAAGGGCCACACCCAGGTTTGCAGCATTGTCGCACACGGCCTTCCCTGGCTGCAGGTTCAGTGGAGACAACCATTGATGGAACTCGGTCTCCAGAGCTGACCACAAATCCTCAGCTGTGTGACTCAAATTTCCCAGACATTTCAAGGTAAATACCGCCTGATGCCGTTGAGCCCTGGTGACAGCATAGTAAGGAGGTGTGCAGGATTCCTTGTGCGCAGTTAGAACGCGGGTGGCATTACCAGACAGGCTTTGGGTACAGGTGGAGGACCGAGAGGAGGTTGAGGAGGCAGAAGCAGTGGAGGAACTTCTAGATACAGAGGATCGACGAGCAACTCATGGGGACGGCAAAACTTGGACAGCAGCCCCTTCTCCTGATGTCACCATAGTCACCCTGTGCCCAGTCACCGACATGTAACACCCCTGTCCATGTCTACTCGTCCAAGCATCTGTGGTGAAATGCACCCTTTCACACACAGAGTTTCTCAAGCAAGCGTTGATGTTGTGTGCGACATGCTGGTGTAGCGCAGGCACAGCTTTCTTTGAGAAGTAGTGGCGACTGCGCATCTGGTATTAGGGCACTGCGACGGACAAAGGGTCTCGAAAATCCTCTGTGTAGACCAGGCAGAAAGGCAGCATTTCTGTAGGCAACAGCTTGCAGATGGAGAAATTCAACCCCTTAGCTTTGTCATGGCTAGGAGGAAATGGTCTTTTACTTGTCCACATCTGAGGGACCGAGGTCTGGCTGCTGTGCTTAGACGGGGTTGAGTAGGATATCCTCAGCAAACTGCTGGTCTGTGAGGAAGGTGCAGGCGGAGATATTATGTTGCTTTCATCAAAATGTGGTTTCGATGTTGGAGAGCGCTCAACACCAGCAGGTATTTCCACTTGCAAATGTCCTGACGTCCTGCCAATCACACTGGCTGTTGCGGGTAAAGAGGTGAAAGGTCTGCGTCCAAAACCATGTGCGACTGCTGTCCCCACAGTCACAGAGGATGAAAAGACCGCGGATGCACTTGATGGGGCAGACGGTGGTACTCAACTTGACTTGACTCAACTCAACTTGACCCCATTACTTAATGGGGCAGTACTCAAACTATTCATTTTTTGGCCTCTAGTGAGATTTTGGCAACAAATCTTAAAAACAACATGAGTTGAGTCATCCTTTGCGATCTCAAAAACTGCCCAGGCTATTCAAGGCTTAAAGCCCGTGCGACTTGAAGAGCCACCACGACTTGTGCTCAGAGGCACAGTTGTGGTTGAGGATGCAGTTGTTGATGTGTTTCCAGTACTCCTCTGTCCAGGAAGGCGCAACCTAACTTCGTCATCAGACTCGTCACTAGCATCCTCCTCCACCTCTTCTGCTGACCTCATGGACTGGCGGACTTTGGGTTGACAGTAAGTGGGGTCTCCAACCTCGTCATCATCACCCTGTGAGTTCTTACACCTGTCGTCCTCAGAGCCAACCTCTTCCTGCCCTGACCGAAAAGTCAAGTTTTCGTTCCAATCAAGTATCTCAGTCTCCTCATGATCTTCCTCATTGTCTCCACCAACAGGACTTACAGTTTGGGAACGAGGGTCTACATTATGCTCAGAACCTTCCTCTTCTGGGCCTAGATCCGACTCACATAGATTCTGGGCATCAGGGCATTTGATTTCATTTCCTCATCTGGATTCACAGAAGCTCTGGAGCAGACCTCTGATTCCCAGGCTATAGTATGAGTAAACAGTGATGCAGACTCAACCATCTGTGTTACCCCATACTCAGATGGGCGGCTGGAGACTTGGGAGCTGTGAGGAAGCAAGTGCGATTGGGGTGACACCTCTGAGGACTGGAGTATTTGTAATGTTGAAGTTGAGGTGGAGGAGAGCCCACTTGAACGAGCACTTGATATCCGTTCAAGCACCTGCTTTTTTTGTGCCTCATATGGAATTTGTAGCGATGCTCGTAGCGATGGTTGTAAGAAAGGGATCATATCAGATTGTCCATGAAAGGAAGTAGACATCTTACTTTGGCTGGAAGATGGTCTTTCTTCTGCAGATGTTACTGTTGCTTTACCACCTACCCCACGAACACAACCTTTTTTTCCCTTTCCAACATGCCTATTCCCCTTTCCACCAGCAGCAGGCCTTTTGCCACTCAACTCTGTATCTGTAGTTGTTGGCACAAAAAACGATAGATGGAAACCGAGCAGAGTTGAGTGGCAAAACTGTGCTCCTCGGCCCAAAACCATTTACTGGGTTAGATGCAGTACAAATTAAGATACACAGGTAGTGTAGTTTCACAGGAGGGCTACTCCGCTGATGTGCAGACACTGCTACTAAGCCCAAAACGATTAACTGGGTTAGATGCAGTACAAATTTAGATACACAGACAGTGTAG